>NW_019727835.1:0-512 GCF_002891405.2 Cryptotermes secundus | reverse complement strand
CCATTGGCTACTACTGAAAATACTCTGTAAGAAACTTTGTTATCACACAGGGTGACATGAAATAATCCAGTATTTGATCTAGTAATAAAATCTTTATTTCTATTATAATACTAGAAACTAACATACAGAAAGAAAGATCATTGCATGGAGATTTATCCTCTGTGAATCAAGTGTTCAATATGACCACTATTACATCTAGCAACTTCTTTAACATGAACTGTGACGATGTTGATTACTTGATGACATGTATCCTCAGTTATCTCATTGCAGGCATTAGTGCTCTCAAAATTGCACATTTTTTATTAACTACACCATCAAAGTGGAAGTGTGCCTCATAAGAAAACTAAACATTTTTTAACAATACCTCATTATTCTGAGCCCATTCAGCAAATGCCATTCTTTGATGTTTGTTTTGAAATGTAAGTCTAGGCAACACTGTTATTTTGTATGGATAAAAATTCAAATTCCTTTTCAATATTCGTTGCACCGATCGTCTGGATATCCCTAGTTGT
>NW_019727834.1:0-431 GCF_002891405.2 Cryptotermes secundus | reverse complement strand
CGTTGCGTTTATATATTGCCTGCTTTGAGTTGCTAGCTTGCCAGATTTGCTTTGCTAGCATGCCAGGTTTGGGTTGCTATCTTGCTAGAATTGCGTTCCTAGATTGTTAGATTTTCGTTGCGAGCTTGCTAGCATTGCTTTGCTAGCTTGCCAGCTTGCGTTGCTTGCTTCCCAGGATTGGGTTGCTAGCTTGCAAATTTGCGTTGTTAGCTTGCTGAATTTGCGTGGCTAGCTATATAGATTTATATTACTAACTTGCTTGCATTAAGTTACAAACATGCTAGTTTTGCGTTGTTTGCTTGCTTGCTTTGCGTTTCTTGAAAGCTAGGTTTCGTTGCTAGGTTTCAGGCTTTGAGTTGCTAGCTTGCTAGATTGCTAGATTTGAATTGCTAACTTGTTAGTTTTGCGTTGCTATTTTGCTAGGTTTTCGT
>NW_019727833.1:28189-28510 GCF_002891405.2 Cryptotermes secundus | reverse complement strand
GACTGATACGAAGGATTTATTAAGTACGCCGTTGAGGTTAGCCCAAGTGCTTGCCAAGTTCGTAAAGATTGTTTCAAGCATTCAAAATCTGATGGGAAACGAGGGATTCATAGTTACATAGACACAGAGACAGCATGATCATATCATAAACCTACTTCTATCTTCTCAAAATATGGGAAGTAGTCTAAAATTAAATATATTTCTAGAGTTATGTTCTCACATATTTCATAATCAGTCTATGTAAAGCTCTCCCTATAACAGGTCGTAGAGGCCCATATGATTGTGAGATATTGAGGGTCTCAAATTATCTAGACAATCGGC
>NW_019727833.1:9259-25314 GCF_002891405.2 Cryptotermes secundus | reverse complement strand
AATAGGATAGGAATGTGTAAGAGTTTAATTCAACCCAACATTTCCTTAAGTGTTACCCTCTTCCTTGACGACTCCAGGACCTCCCAACGCTCCGGCGAATTACGAGTTAAGCCAGGACAGGGACGCAAGCTATGATAAGTTTACGAGATTTCTTGAAATAACAAGATGGTGGCAGCATACTAAACGGGGTGACAGAGCGGGATATTTCCACGCCCTCTGTCATCACGGCAGAAGATAGGTGTAGCGGCGGCTTAAGAGAGGTGCAGCGGCGGAAGCGGTGGAGGTACCTCCACGCCCCCCTTCACGCCATAACAATTATTATTATTATTATTACTATCTGACAATAATTCCATGAGTACACTGTTAACTCGATGAGATTTAATATTGCTGAAACGCTTGTTGTGTCATACCCCAAGAACACAAATTTTCTGACTTACGAGTATCAGCTTTGTCATGTTATAATTACACGCACCAGCAGCATTAAGGACCTGGATTTTCCTTTTTTTTTCAAAATTACATTTTTATAGTCATGTTGAATGTGAAGACTTAATGAAATCTAAAGTCAGAAGTTCTTACATAAAGTTGTAGGACCACTGAAATTCGATAAAGTTCGATATCGTAGAAGTATGAAAATAAACAGATCCGCCAGGAGAATTCCCAACGTGAAAACGACGCGTACCTCTGTATGGCCTGCATCTTCCCAATTTCGTCTGTGTATATTAGGCAACGATGTGAAATGGACAATTAGAATATCGATGTACACTGTAGAAAATTCACAGACCACTTTCTTTACGCGCTTGCTCTTATGCAGGTTAATAAGTGTGTGTACCAAGGAGGATGTAGGTTTTGCAAGCAACCATTTCCAGCATCTTGCGTTTTGAAATATTTAGCAGGCGGTGACCGCATTAACACGCACCGTGGCCTTTTTTTTTTTTAAGCTGACTCTCGTAAAGTGGTACAGTGCATTATTTAGCAGTTGCAGCATGTAACACTGTCTCGTAATAAGTTCACAAAATGAATGAAACCACTTTCGGGTATTATTTCAGATATGTAGCCACCGAAAACAAGAACTGTTATTGATAGTCTCGAAGATAGGTGTACATAAACGTACAACGTTGGCCCAACTACTTACGATGATGGTCCCAGAAGTTATTACTGTAGAAGGACCACGGAAAGTATGCACACAATAGTCCCATAAACATGAAAATTTAAAATGTGCCTAAAATGCGGTAAGGTGCATGCATATTTTTCAATTATATTGACTTGTGATGAACTAGACTAAGTTTTAAAGGAATTTAAATCTTAGTGCGTACAAAATTGATGGAGAAGTGTGTCAGCGGTCTGGCGGTAGTTGGGTAAACACCGATCCACTTTTCGTTAATATTAGCTGCTCGTATTCTGAAAGCCCTTCGCTTTCAAACCGCTCTGGAGGGACCTTCTGTAAACAAATCCAAACAGCCACTTGGCGGCCTGCTTAAATATCGCATGGACTATATTGAGGAGGTCAATATTCCCTATACGTTGCTTAGGTCGGTTGGAAAGCAAAGGACTTCTATCAAGTCTAAATTAACAGATAAATAATAGTATCCTTCTTCTGTTTAAATCAAGTTCCGTCACACTCAGAAGTGTGGAATTTGAGGTATTCTGATTCCGTATTCAGAATAACTAACTTAAAACAGTAGACTCATACTTGAGAAACTCGTAGCGTTTCAGCTTTTCAGGAAATTCCCCGTTTTATGGTATCAAAGAGTTTATTCCCTTGCTTGCAACATTTCTTCACTGGAATTTATCCTGAGCCAGATAAGAAAAATATCTATCTATCTATGGTTCTACAGCCCTTTGTTGGACCTTGATCGATTTCCAGTCTCTGTATCTTTTACACAGTTGGTAGAACACCTTTGACGGGGGATCAGCCAGTCGGAAGGCCGATACCTATATACAGGACAGCACAAACAAAAATTAAACGCACACAGATATCCTTGCTAAGTGGGATTCGAACCAACGATCCCAGTGTTTGAGCGAGCGAAGACAGTTCATGCCTCAGACCGCGCGGCCACTGAGTTCGGTGTCAGATGAGACCGTCCAGTTCAAAACTTTCCTTTCTCTTTCTATTCTTTAATATCCATTTCTCCTGTTACCAACCCCCTGTAAATCCTAAAAAGGTAATATATATGCCCTATATAACCAATGATTTGCATTGTGTTTCATAATGACTAGATATAAAAGGATGATTTTTGAAGCACCATTTTTTTATATTAAAAGATATAAAAATTCATTGGATACTTCTGAATATCCTTACAGTCGTGGTTCCAGAAGTGTGGTTCGTCAACCACAAACTCACAACCATAAACTCACAATTAATGTTTAAACCTTCCTCAATCAGGTTTCTGCAGAAACTTAGCCTACCTTACAAATTTGACCCTTTTCAGCACACTGATGTGTTTCGCCTCACACCACGCTGCCTTATACAGGTTTAGGTACTCTGCTTCTCAAAGGCCGAAACAAAAATATTTGTCGGTTGCAATTCAAAATTCCATTTATGTTGTCACGTATTTATGGTGGTGGCTAATAAACGGGGTTTGTAATGTATGAAAACATTTTGTATGCGGGAAAACCATCCAATGCCAAGTTCCGTCACATAAGGGTACTAGTTCTGGTGACAGGAAATATAGCAACAGATGAACACCAACTTCCCATTACGGGTTTAATTTAAACGCTGTGCAAAACGTATAATTAAAATATCGTTGAAGAAATATATACACAAATTAGAGTTCAGGACTCGTGCAAAGAACTCGTCGTCAGAGTTCTATTGAACGTAAAATGGTGCTTCAGAGGAATGCATATAGGATATTGGTGGAAAAGCTAGAAAGAAAGAGCCCACTGGGAAGACCAAGAAGTAGATGGTTGGACAATATTACAATGGATCTTAGAGATATAGAATGGGATGTTATGGATTGCATTGATCTGGCATAGGACAGGGACTAGTGGGGGGATCTTGTAAACCGTAATAAAACTTCGTTTTCCATAAAATGCTGGGATGTTCTTGAGCACCTGCACAATTGGCGGCTTCTAAAGAAGGGCTCAGTGCTATGAGTGAGTGAGTGATGGTGCGCCTAGGATTTTAGATTTTCTTAGCCGCATAACGGCTACGGACATGTTGGTTTCTTGCAGACATCCTGGGAGCTCATAAATATTGAAATATAGTCATCGGATTTGTTTGGTTTAGGAGGACGCAATATTCCCGCTCCTCTATCATTGGCGTTCAGTGTTATGACAGGTGCTCTATCCGAAATGTAAAGAAAATTCTGAACAGGTTTTAATCTGTTTAAGTTATTCATCTTACCAAAGCAAATACCGTCTCGTAACAGGCTTTGGCGAATATTTTGACCATAAATCCAGACTAAAGACAGCGATATTGTGTTGAATAAATGGACCAAGGAAAATGTCTCTTTCGGCAAGAATATGAAACTACTCATGAGATTAGGAGATCCGTCTGAAATAGCCTAAGAAGAAACAAGAAAAATTAACATTAATATAATATATTTATGTGTAGAAGGGAATGTAATATTACAGCAGACAATAGGAGTAGAGGTGTGAGGACGTAATGGATCCATCTGGCTTAAAACAGGTTCCAGTTTCGGCCTCCTTTAAACAACGTAATAAACCTTAAAGCTAAATTTTTAAAACAGTAAAAAAATTGCAAAATTTGGTCTTATCTCACAATATATATATATATATATCTTATGTCTTATATCTTATATATCTTATGTCTTATCTCACTATATATATATATAGAGAGAGAGAGAGAAGATCTGTAACAAACTGCGTCATACAACAAAGTCATTGTTGAGGAGATGCTGGTCCGGCAACGAAAATTTTGTGAGATAAGTCCAAATTTTGCAATTTTTTTACCGTTTTCAAAATTTAGCTTCAAAGTTTGTTACGTTGTTTAAAGGAGGCCGAAACTGGAACCTGTTTTGAGCCAGATAAATCCACTACGTCCTCACACCTCTACTCCTATTGTCTGCTGTATTATTACCTTCCCTTTTACGCATAAATGTATTATAATAATATTAATTTTCCTTCAGATTTTACACTAACACTTTTAAAGCGATCCCCTTTTCTCCGAAGAGTTCCGCATGCATCGTGCATAAAATCTCTTTCGTCTCACCCTCAAATTGTAGGCCTATTTGAAGTAGTGTACGAACTTCGATGTTAGTTAGTAGTGAAATATTTTCTATCATCTTGTTACTCTCTCTCTCCCTCTCACAGGTCTAAATATTCTCTTCAGCACACTCTACGAGGTAGATATATTCCATGTGGCTCTAAAATACAAACTAAATAGTTCTTAATATGGTCACCCTCTCATTTATGTATTTCTCCAACTGATGCTCAGTATACTTACAGTGTCTCGGAAGCAAGTTCCATTTCGTATTTAGGTAAAATTGAAAACTATCTACTCTTCAGAAGGGAATGCGCGGTAGCTTAGTTGGTTGAGGCACTACTACAAGGCAGAAGGTAGCGGGTTCAAATACCGAAGAGGTCATTGGATTTCTTTTTTAACTGACCTAATCCTTCGAGCCGCACTATGGCCCTGGGGTCGGCTCAGCCTCTAACAGAAATGAGTACCAGGATTATTCTTGGAGGTAAAGGGTGGCCGACGCGTGGGGCTGACAACCTTGCCGCCATCTATGAGCCGATTGTCTAGAAAATGTGGAAACCTCGACGTCTCACAACTCTATGGGCCTCCACGGCCTGTTACAGGGATAACTTTACTTGCTTTACTCTAATCTTCAGATCACATTCACGGATATGGTTAAGTGATTTAACCCGATCTGCGCTGTAGGTGTTACAGAATGAAGTAATTGTCGTGATGAAACAAATGGCTTGCCTAGGTCTACGAGTATTTGGGTCTGACACAAGTGAAGTTTTCACGGTTACTAAAGTTGATATCATGGGCTATCAGAGCTATCAGCTAATTAAAAATTAACGACGTTCTTCGGACGGAGATGGTCCCTGAAACGTTGGTAATTTTAACAAACTGACATGACTGATAACCCCTGACACATGAAGCTAATAACTCTAGAAAAAATAAGGGCAGCTAATTTTACCCAGCAGGCCTCACGTTATTGGCAGGCATTCGGAGTGTGATTTTTAACATTTGTTTCGTGGGTTTACTTAATTAGATATATGTATTGTCACGTGTTTCAGCGACTTAAACGCGGGTTTTGATTTGCGAATAGGTTTATTGTCTCTTCACTGTCGAGATTAATGTAACTATAGCACATCTAACGTCACACACTAAGTCTTTTAATTCTTCTTCTGGCCACACTGTTGTTCCCTTGGAACTTCGGAACTCAAGTCCAGTCAATTCCCATTCCCGTATTCTCTCATATCCTCTCAGCACGGACCACGCACAGAAAACATAGTTCTACTTCTGCGTAGCGCAGACACAGGAAACAAGTCACGTGATAGCCATCTCACCAGTCCATCGGCGCCCTGACTGTCGCCTAGCAACAAGCTATAAACATTCGTCATATTCTTGCGTAAGCTTAAATGGGGTGTTTATAGCGCCGTTATCTAACTATACACGTCACAATATTTATTTAGCAAATGTGGAGGCTGGTTAGAATACCTCCTCCTTAGCCCTGTGAGTTGTAGAAAACAGCGAAAAGGGAATCCGGTACCTGAGCTTATAACTGAGTTACTCTATCAGTGGGGTACGTCAATACAGAGATCTGGTCCTTCAGGCTGTGGGCTGCACTAAAGGCTGACGGCCTTGGTCTGTGAACCATTGTCGTTCCGAAATCCAAAAAATGAAAATAGGATATAACTTGACAAATTTTATAAGGAGGACTACGGCACAAAAATGACTGTTTCGATGATAATAATGATGATATATTTCCTCTTCCTGTTTCTATTTTCTTCTTCCGTTTATTCATTCGTTTCTTTGCATTCTTATATCTTCCTTCCCTTACTTTTATCCTTTGTTTATGTCCTCTGGTTTGATATTTACGTATTCTTTTCTCTTCTCCATACGTCCATTAGTTTTAGTCCGTTTTATGTCTTTCTTCCATTCTATCATTATTACTTCTCTCTGTTTGCGTTCTTCCTTCTTGTTATTCTTCCTTTTCTCTCGTGGTTTTATCAGTAATGAGCGGATTCCCATATAGAATATCGAAAGCAAAATATTGTTGTCTAGTAATTCGAGTCACGTGCATTTTTAATGCATCACTGCACGATGAAGCGTGTATTGAGCACACAAGTCGCAGATTAAGATACTGCAATGACGAGAAATTTTCGTAATTTGCACGTCACAGTGTCGGTTCATTGTCTGAGGACAGAAACAACTGGAACTATTATGATTACCAAATTTTATGTGTGTCCATTACATCCGTGCCTTGCCAGTGAGATTACCACTGAAATCCCTACTTGCTCGCAGCTCTACTCCCGCTTGCAGACGTTCCTTTCACATCTCTAGAAGCAAAGTAGGATGTCTTAATTTAATTAACCCTTGTAATGTTCACAGCGCAATAGAGGCTTAGGCAAGTTACGCCGTTTGTAAGAAAATATCAAATATATAAAAGAACTAGGCTTCCTATCCTACCAAATCCTCACTAACAGCCTGCCAACCAATTATCTTCATTCAGAGCCTATTGTTGGGCCCTGGGCTCTTCTTCAGGGTCGTATTCTTATTTTTACACAGACGGTAGGACCTCATAGGCGAATGATCAACCCGTCGCAAGGCCGCTGCCTACAAACACAGAATAAACGCATACACAGACATCCATGATTTGAGTGGGATTCAAACCTAGGAGCCCAGCGTTCAGGCCAGGGAAAACAGTTCATACATTTGACCGCGTGACCACTGTTATTGGCCAACCAACTATCTACTTAATGAAATTACCAGTTAACTATCTTCTAACTTAAATAACTAGGTAACTAGGTAGCTAGGTAACTAATTAAATCAATGAAGTAATTTCTATGTTGTAAAAGTAATATTCACTCTTTTAGTCAAGAAACTTCTTGCCTTGCATGTAAGCGTAAGGGTCATTACTGTGTTTGAAAAATCCCTCAACTGATCACTGTCCTGCACCAGATGAATCCAATCCATATCTTCTCATGCCCCAGTTCTTCAAGAAAATTCCTAACTTCGCCTGTGTCGTTTTCTCTTAAAGTTTCGTCACCGAAATTCAGTACGTATATCTCATGTCTGTCATTCCTTCTAAATGCCCCTTCCATCTCACCTTCCTTGGTTTAATTGAGTTATTTTAGTGGGTGGAGATGTAAATCTTAAAGCTCCTCATTGTCACAATTTTCTTCACCCTCCTGTTACATCCCTGCAGCAGAAAGTTCCCCTCAGCACTGCGCCCCCAGACGCTTTTAGTTTGTGTTCCCCCCCTGTCAGTATAACTGGGGGGGGGGGCTTTAGAACCACACAAAAGGGCATGCTATTTTGTAGCATTCTATACTTTAATCTCCACGTTTCTAGAACAGAGATGGGACGTTGGAAAAATCCTGAAGTGAATTGTATTAAGCAGCCACCTACTCAAGCTGGTTCATTGCTCGTTGATTTGTGTACTCTGAAGACGGTGGCGATACGTTCCTCCGAAACGTCGGTTCACACAAGATCTACACGCCGCCACATCTCAGAAGACGGCATTCTTCACATTTCCAGAATTTTGTCACTGTTATTAACTGCAGTGAACGGGAGTTACAATTCTTCAGGGACATATTTTTCAGTTTGTAGCTGAACGCTCGGGCAGTAAGCTTAACACCCTTATCTGTGTCCTGATTACCTTTGGGGAAGATTATTCCGATAATATCTCAAATTTAATGGATAGTAGGAAAAACTAACATTTTCACGTTCTTAGAATGAATTCTAATTTTGGTCTTTGGTGATTAAATAGTTGTTGCTTCTTTCGTGTTCGGAAATATTTAAGAGTCTTAGAAATTTCCTGTTTACCTCATTACAGAGATGTTCTCAGTTGTGCATAACATATAGCGTCAAATGGGAGAACAATTATGAACGTAATATGGGAATGATACGGAGGGAATTGTTTGAAGCTATTATCCAAGCATTTACGCAGATTAACATGGGGATTAGAAATGGTGGTATTCGTGCCCGGAATTGCACCCGAGATACATTTAATACACACGAGACAGGAGTACTAAACACAATCGCAATATCTGTACAAATTTTTATGAAGTATTTTATGTACTTTATTTGAATGTGCTACTATTATAACGTCATAATAATTCTGAATCTTGAATATCAACTGACTTTTGCTGTTGAGAAGTTTGTCCTCCTGCAGTCTGTTCTGGAGTCCTGACTTCGACTCATAGACCGACTTTCTTCCTAGCGTTTCTCGTGGATTTCATTTGCCTATTTATAGAGCGTCAAAACACACCACCGTCAGTTCAATATAAATCAGTGTGTAGCCAGTGGAATTAGAGGATCATTTATTTCTCGTGCTCTAAATGAAATTTAAATGAGTCTGAATTAGGAGATTGGTACACCGAACGCGTATATAAATGCCTAGATATCAGTAGAGTCACAGAGTCTACACAGGCATACATTCCGGCTCCAGCTGCTGTTGATTTCTGAGATGAGAAAAGTGCAGCTTTATAAAATGGCGGGGTTACAGACAGATGGCACTCGAGGGGGTTTGCTGTCGACCACTTCACATGCACTCACCATTACATAGGATACCCACAAAGTAGGTATTCTCTATGAAATCTTTGCAGCAAGAATATTTGCTTTCTGAACAAATGACGAGATATCCGAAGTATAATTCGTTGCAATATGACGTGATTTCGCTTCTCATTAGTGAAATTTGAGATTCTCATTGTCGCAGCCATTAAGACTGTTGCCGTCTGAGAAGTGACGCCGTGACCAACTAACTTCATGCAGCGGAGCTCTTCTTGAGAAGTCACCAGTTTATAAGATACTCAAGATTTTCCCAGCATCTCATATAACCCGAAGGTTCCTTACCATGTTCGCAAGAGCCCTCCACTGGTTCATAACCTAAGCTTGATCAATCCAATTCACATGACCCTATCCTGTTCCTCTAATAATCATTTTAGTATTTTTCTCCCTTCTACGTCTAGGTTTATCTAGTGGTGTCTTTCCCTCAGACTTTCCCACCAAAATCATACATGCATTCCTTTTTCACCCCTTTTGCCCATCTCATAATCTTTGACTTGATCATCATTTCAGAAAATTAATCTGCGTATTCCCATTTACTTTTAATATATTTGGAATTAACACTATTTTCATTTCAGGATGACGACATCTTGCGGTGCGCTGGTTTGCCGAAATTGTGGAGAAATTTAATGCCTCCATCTTAAAGTCATTCCGAAATGCCAGGAGATTCACCTTCCAAATGCTCATCTATTCACTTATAATTTACATCTTCACATTTTACCTTGATATCGTCAGAGGTATGGGTGACTACAGACGGGTTTTGGATTGGATTGATTGCACCTTATATATTCACATCTCGGGACTACAGGCAATATAGCGTTATCGCTGATTTACACACTTTACACTTCACCGTTACACAAGCACTAGGGTTCTCAGTCTTCACTAGTCGTACAGTGGCAACGGCTTTATAAGTTTCACCTTCACTTCAAATCGCACATGAAGTCTCCTTTTCCAGTCCAATTCATATCTTGCCATTTCTTCTCAATCACCTTCAACTGCCATCTCCAGAACTTGATCCAGCTCTCGATTAAAACTCAAAAGGCTTTCTTTATCCATTTATAACCCCGCATCACGGACCACACAGAAAATATAGCCTCTCTATTGTTGAGAAGGCTTGTTTACTGATCCGTTGCGTACCAATGGACGTTCTATAGTTGTGCGCGTTTCTTCCACGGGAAAATGTTTACCGAATCGTAGCATAGCAATTGGAATACCTGTCACAATATTATCTCCGTATTTGAGATTTTTTAAATTCGCTTAGTGGGGGGTGTAGTCCAACTGGGTCCACTCGTCACAGCCGCCACTGATTGGCATATTGTAGCCTGCCCCTGGTGATTATGATGATGGAGAATTTGGTGGAATGGAGATTAGCAGGGGAAACCGAAGTACTCGGAGGAAACCCGCCCCACCGCCACTTTGTCAACCACAAATCCCACTTGACGAGACCCGGGATCGAACCCGGGCCGCCGCGGTGGGAAGCCAACGAGTAGCCGCTTGAGCTATGGCGCAGACTCCGTATTTGAGATAATTAGATTAATGTTATTAAACAAACTTCTAATAAATTAATCTAGAGAATTATGTATCGTTTCCCCCATCTGAACTGTTTGCATGAACACAGTTCTATTATAGTTCTCTTATTCTGAAATACGAGTATGAAGAAATGAAGGCGAAGTAGAGGTGGCTGTTGTTCTAAGCATTTTTCTATCGCTTTCATTTAGACAAGATAGGATAGTTTGAAAAGACTCTGTTAATCCACATATGGAAAGATACGCACTGTCATAAATCACATGTAATTCCTAATTAGATTCAGGTATATTGATATAAAAATTATTTTTTTCACGTTCATTTTCATGGAGTTACAAAGAAGCTCTTGTTTTCAAATTAGGAATGAATACGAGGGATTTATATCAGAGAAGTGAAGCTTAAAAATGCCCATGATACCATTTAATTGAAATAAATCTTCCAGCACAAGTTCTCGTGATGCTTTGTACTGTCTAATACTCACTCACTCTTACTGAGGTGTCGAGCCATACCTCTCTACATGTAGCAAGAGAGGCAGACTTCTGAAATTATAATTCCGTTCATGAAGTCACATTTTAGACTTTGTGTACATTTCCACAAACGGGAGATGTTCAGCATTCGTGTTCCTATGAGGAATTTACTTCAAAGAAGCTTTATCCATTTATTAATAAAATTGAACTGCTACGTATTCTTGATATTCTCAGTTATAATATCTCTTCAAACAAACGCTGTTACCCTTGCCAGTTTTTAACTTTTCCCTAACCCCTCTGCGAAAAATATTTCAACAATAACAGTCAGTACGCCAGAATTTTTCCTTTCAGCCACTCCCAATATTTCGTTCTGAATGCCTCTGCCTAACCCTTGACGTTCTATGTTGTGCAAACAATTTTCTTCGTCTGTCGTAAATATTCGGGTATTTACATGTGACTAAAATGAGGGAAACCATCAATGTTACTCTTCACAGGGTTCGAACATATTATTCGATTCACGGTTCAAGTTTGAAGATTCTCGTTTCGAATTTTTCTGGAACACCGGCTATTCTTACTAAGGATATTGATGGTTTACCTCAGTTCCTCCAGGAACATTCCGGTCTTTTACATTGATTAGACCGCACCACTTCCTTTTAAATTATTTCCAATTCACAAGCCTCACGACTCGACACTTTGTAATCTAGACACTGGAAACAGCCCAATATAGAACACTAAGTGCATTAATTGATGATTCATTTGTGCAATGATATCCTTTCAACTTCAATGTTTAGAATGATGAAGTGTCTCATGGTTAAGCCACTTTTGAAGAAATAATTCAATGTGATGTGGACAGAAGTGGCCGTCAGTCCTTTTAATATGATTTTCCAGCAAGATCTGAGAAAAACTATAGAAAATTCTTCGGTTAGGACTGCCAATCTCGGAGCCAAGATTAGAACTGAAGATCTATTGAATACGAATCTAACCACTCAACAGCGATATTTGTTAAAATAACGAAGAGGAGACAATAAAAATATATCCACATTCAACCTCGTCATTCATTATTTAATCCGAAATTTTTATTCGCATTTTAAGAATTCCTCTTAACTTTTCTGTTTTTAAAAGGTTTACGTAATGGAGTATTGTTACGTAAGTCAGTAATCCGACTTGATGCAGGATGTAGAATCGTGGATTTGTCCTGGTGGAGGCATTTCGTCGTTAACACCTGACCGACTATATGGGTCCGTCAGCCACCTGACCAACCGATACCAATAGGTTCTCTCTCCAGGAGTGAAAATACCATAGCATGAACTGACCACGTACCTCCATCTAGTATTGTTGTTAAGAGCCTTCAGATCTTTACTTTCAAACTCACCGTACGCGACTTTACAGAGAATTTCTTAGACAGCGACGACTGTGGAGAAGAATAAAAAAATTCCCGAAATTTAGTTGTACGGAGATAACCGCTCCTATCCGAAGCGAGGGGGGAGGCTGGAGTACGCAGGACTGGTCGGTGTGCCAAACGTTTAGCAGGTTGCAGCAGCCTGGGACACGTTAGTGTCCCGCATTTGGCCGTCGAAGAACAATTGAATCCTGTACCATGCCAATGCATCCTGTCACACCTCCCTCGCAGTGCAGTGCTTCCTGGAGACGGATCAAATTCCAGCCGTCACCCGGCCACCATATTCTCCTGACCTCGCTCCCTGCTGCTTCTGGTTCTTCCACAGTCTTAGGGCTGGGCTTAGAAGTCGTCGTTTTGCGTCCATGGAGCAAATTAAACAGAACATCAGTTCTCAGAGTCATTCAAGAAGAACTCCAGAGAAGCTTCCAGCAATGGCAGAACTGCTGGAGCAAGTGTATGAGCAGAAAGGCGGTACTTCGAGAGTGACTACGTTAGATTATTTACATATTTTTTACTAAAATTTATGCCTGAATTATGGGAGCTCTTTGATCATCCTACGCATATGTACAGTGTTGTATATCCTATGTACTTTTCGCGGTATATATGTATACATTTTAAAGTCCTTTACTTTGTTTCAGTTGAAATTCGAGAATATTTCACCCAACAAATTTTACAGTCTCTGAATATTTCAGCCTAATATATTTCACTAAATCCTACGCACTCACGGCCTAATACCCACATGTCATTTAAACCAACAAAACGTATGTGAACACCGAATTTTGACCCGAAACTTTACACCGTGATATATCATTACCATTACTGTAAAAAGAATTAAAACTCAGCAATAATGTGGATATTGTTTCTGGATGATGGCACTGTGCAAATGTACTTTCGTAAAATTCACTCTCTCAATGTTCATTTCGAATAATAAAAATAAAATATATTCTTTCATATTTCAGACCTCTGATTCTACAGATATTGTGCAGGTAATATCAATTTTGTATCAGCATTGAAATACAATTTAGCTAATGGGTTAGAAAGCTGGAGTCGTTTGCATGTGTGGTCAAACGATCGAATCCCAGTCAAGTAAATTTTTTAGAAATGTACTCTGTTCATTCTTTTATCGCATTACTGTTGTGTAGAAATCCGTCGATGTTTCGGATTAAAATATCGCCTCCATCTTCAGAGTGGAACAATAAGCTAAGTAAGAAACCAGCAAGAAGCTGGATGTAGGAGCATCGGATTTGTTTGCTGTCTGCTTCTTGCAGACTTTTTCTTTGACTTACTCTTCAATCCTGAAAATGGAGCCGCCATGTTCCTCCAGAATTTCGGTGGATTTGCCGAATAACGAGTACATGGTGCTACAGTCAGGGACATCGTATTCATGGCCACCGCTGTGAGAATCTCAATTGCAAAATATTTTAGTGTTTATAATTAGGCTTACGAATATGTTCCAGATAATTTTTATTATTATTACTACTATATTATTACCATCATTAATGTTGTTATCGTCCTAGTATGGAAGAAATAGTTATTTCTGTAAAAACTTTGTCTACCCCAAGTCTATCAAACATAACCTCAGATTGAGGCCGCGCCATAACTCAAGCGGTTACTCGCCAGCTTCCCACCGCGGAGGCCAGGGTTCAATCCCGGGTCTGGTCAAGTGGGATTTGCAGTGGACAAAGTGGCGCTGGGGCACGTTTCCTCCGAATACTTCGATTTTCCCTGCCAATCTTCATTCCACAAAATTCTCCATCATCATAATTACTCGGGGCAGGCTACAATAGGCCAATCAGTGGCCGCCGTGCCGAGTGGACCTAGCTGGACTCCAGCCCCAACTAAGCGAATTAAAAAAATAATTGACGTCAGATTTCTAACCAGCATATTTGCAATTGTTAACATACATACAAACACTGTAGATATATTTATTACCTCCCTTCGTACCTTATTTAAATTGCGGCATCTACGATTTTTTAGTTTTTGGCATTAACCTGAGAGTTAAATAATAATTTCATACTGCAAATATGTTCTTGTATTAGATTCTACAAAAATTATTTCATCGGCAATTTGATATCTTTCGAATAATTATTGAAATGCATAATTTTAGGACTGATGATTAGGTAGTGCTACTGTAGCTCCCACCTCAGAAATTCGCACATTCACTGTGTTGCAAAATTTGTATTTGTTTTCGATCTCCTCTTATGGGATAAAGTTGACAACAAATTTAGTATAAATTGGCCAACTGATTCAGACGTTTGGAGCACACGCAAACACACAGACGGCATGATGATGTTATATTCTGAATTTCTTTGATAAAATATAGAAAGCATGTTTACAATATGCCCACTAGACTGCTAAGTTTCTGTAACTTTGTGCTTGGAAGATATGACCAAAGATCAATACATTTATTGATATGAAATTCTCTGTCCCCTTTCCTTGGATGAGAAATTTACGTATACGTATATGAGTTCCGGTCAGGTTTAATATAGCGATAACTCCCAGACTCGAATCTTCGTCTTGCCATCAGCTGTACTGAAGAACAGTTACAAAATTTTCCAGAATTTCTTCAGAAACTTCAAGTAGACCAGAATTGTCTTTTTCAGAGTCCTTGCCTACATAAAATTATGTTCATCAATCATTGTAGTCTGTACAACATACGCAGATGTTACAGCGATATTAAATAACCTAAGAATCCCACAATGCCGGCTGAGTTGTATAAGCAGAGGACTACATCGAATCTCTAAGAAATACTTTCCACTGGGTTCCCAAAATATCTCAAATTATTATTTTTAGAATTTGATCTAGTGACCTGTCGTTTGGTAAACAGAAACTATGCGATTTCTATATTAAAACAATCACAACACAACTATATCTAGTTCAGTGCCAAGTTTGGCTCTGCTACATGTTTCGGCTATTAAAAGCCATCATCAGGCAAATACATGGCTAAACATATATACACCACTGAACTGCAGTCTAGTAAAATTGGATACAATAATATTAACTATATTAAAATACTTGGCCTAATAATACAATAAATTAGACTATATAAAACAAAAGTTATAGTATAAAACAAGGATAAAATTCTTCTAGTGATGCTTTACATCATCGAGTCAGTCGTTGGTTTTTGTGATTTTGTTGTGTTCCCAAGGACAAATTGGAGTATTCTATATTTGGTTTATATATAATAAACTGTTTTGGAGGCTGGTGATGTAGATGTAGTAATATTAATGTTAATTATTTAGTCGGCGCCTCATCTTACAATGTATTGTCCGTTCTGATGATGGCTTTTAATAGCCGAAACATGTAACAGAGCTAAAATTGACACTGACCGTAATATAGTTGTGTTGTGACGGTTTTAATAGGGAAATTGTATATTATAACAGAACAGGATACATGTAAAGAAAATTATACAGGATGGGCCAGACTCGATTATGCAGTTTTTGATTAGATGTTATTTTTATTGATAAATGTTAACAATTGCAATGGTTACAAAAATGGAATCGTACACACATAAGTCATCGATTTTCAAGATGCTGGTCAACCTGGGCACCACCTAAGTCAACACAGGCTTGCAGACGCAAAGCAACATTTTCACACGCCTTTCTACACATATTCACAGGAACTTCATTGAACTCCTGAACAATCACCTCACGCAGGTGTTTCACACTGTCAATTGGATTAGCGTACACCTTGTCTTTGAGGTAAACACAAAAGAAAAAATCTGGTGGGGTGATGTCGGGTGATCGGGCTGGCCACTCCACAGGCCCTCGACGGCCAATCCAGCGTTGAGGAAAAACTTGATGCAAGAACGCCCGAACAATACTGGCGAAGTGTGGTGGGGCCCCATCTTGCTGCCACCACAGTTCATCAAAGTTCTCTCTCCTCTGAAGTTCTGGGATGACACTTTCCCTCAGCAACTTTAGGTAGGTTTCCCCCGTGACGCAACATTCAAGGAAGA
>NW_019727833.1:5753-9204 GCF_002891405.2 Cryptotermes secundus | reverse complement strand
CATGTCACTCAAAACTCTCCGCAAACTTGTCCTCGAAATGTCCAGTAGGGCCGACAAACGGCGGGTAGACTTCGATTTCTGAGGAGATGATGCCAGTTCCGCAGAAACACGTGCTTGTGTGTCAGCAGTTCGGACAGTTCTCGGCTGACCAGGATGCTTGGGATTCAAAGCACTGGCAGTTTCATCAAACTGCTTGTTTTTTCGGACGATTGTGTCCCTGTGGACTGCTGGCCCTCGAAACTCTTCTAACATCCTGCGCTGGATTTCTGATACATTGTTAGTAACTGAGGAAAGGCGCACACACTTTACACGCTTCTCGATAGACAACCGTCTACCGGCCATGACGTTTCCTCGATGCGCACTAAGTAGGCAGAGTATTGACCTCGTTCACAGCATACCATATGATGCTGCCATCTATCGACAACAAAAGGTTCTTTCCCATTATCCCGTGTGTTGTTGGATTGGTTAGTTGTTAATGATCAAAACCTACCTAATTGAGTCTGGTCCACCCTGTAGAAACTATGCGGTTGATGACTACACATTTCTGAGTCTACCACTTCACAGATTACGAGAATGCAGATGTAAATATTACTTTAATATTTTAACTACTCTGGGTAGTTTAGGGGATTGAAATTACTATCATATACACCATAAATGCAATAGATTTCATCATGACCAGATGGATATTATACGACTAGCTGTATTCACTACACCCCATCACATTCCCTCGCTCTAGGCACCCGTCATGCAACTGACTCTCGTGAGCTTTCAAACCAACTACTATATATTACGACATAGTTCCATTGGTAACGCATACATAACACAGTCTAGGGTTGCATCAATGCTTTCAGTTACGTGCATAGAAACCGCCGCTCTCATCAGGGAAGAGCTTATATCCATTTTGATCAGAATATAGTATTGATGCGATTACAGGACTCATAATTAACAAATGCATCAACAAACTCATAGCCCAGAGCTACGGATGTACAGTTCAGGAGAAATGCAAATACAAACTGTGGTGGTTCCTAATTTCATAATTTAATTAACAGTAATGAAAAATAACAAGCTTTCTCTCTTGTGTCTCAGAATGGGAATCAGTTGCGGGCTGTAGTAGACACAAAAATATGACTTCGGTTTCCTTTAATACCGGAAAGTCCTTAGTAGACAGGTGAAAATTGGCTTGTAAAGAAGGATTCAGTTCCAAAGAGTTAGTTTTAATCTGTCATTCTGCAAGAAGATTTTAGATTGAGGACATCTGCTAACAAACTGTTGCAGTTATTTTCTTTTAAGGACGATGAAATGAGAAACTGATACTTGTTCACGAGTAATTTTACATTTTTGAAAATGAGGATTTCACACAGGATCGAATATTAAGATGATTTCATGAACGATAAATTTTGGTAGGTATGGAATTAAGCGGTCGTAGCTTATTACAAGCAGCTACCCATGAATTTGTCTGGAAGTAATCCAGAAATCCACAACGACTCTCAGCATAAACGTTCTCCAAGACAGGGCCAGAAACCGCTACCTTTCGAACGCGAGGTAGGAATGTTAACCACTCTGTTGTGACGATTGCAGGCAAGTGACTGAAGAACTTTCAGCCAAATTTTAGTTCCGATTGTTACGCCTTAATTTCCGCTGACAAAGTTTCCTCACATTTAAATGCACTTGGTGGAACTGGAGCGTTAGTTCCCGTTTTAAAATAATTTAATATCATGAGACGAAGACCAGATATCGAAATTATTACATTGTTTTGTGCGGATTAAAATAGCTCTTGGTGAAAAATTTAATGCACTTCTATATTGTATTTAATTTCCCCTCGAATGTAGCTTCAAATTTAACGAAAATTAGCTCCGTTCCTCAACGGCAAAAGGTAAAGCTCTCCTTATAACAAACCATGAAGACCCATATGGCTGTCAGACGTCAATGTTTCCACATTTTCTCCAGAAAATCAATTATCAGCCTAATGCGTCGGCCGTCCTTCCTGGTACTCATTTCTGTTATAGGCTGAGTCGACCCCGGGACCATAGTGCCGGTGGAAAGATTAGGTAAATTGAAAATCCACCTGATCGGGATCCGAACCCGCGACATTCCGGCTTATAGCACAGTGCATCTAACATTAAGAACCTAAATGAAGAATTCTTTCTCTAATCGTTCAAAGTAGCGACGAATAGTATTCACATACAGGAACACGTATGATTTGAGGTTCTAAATGTTTCTATTTGAAATTTCGTATACTCAGCCCCGGAAGTTATCATCAACTTGTACTTGACTGTAAACTAACTTAAAATATCCCCACACATCCCAGACGCACCACCGTAATTGCACGCGAAGATATTGTTTATTATTTGCTTTACAACATTTCACTTGCATCCGACACGCAAGACTTCAACGAGAACTGTGTTGACTCAGGCGTCCATAATGTAACTTCCACAGAGGTTGCAGCTCTCCTCCACATTAAAACGATACATCCAGAAGAAAAATAAGATTTTCAGAAGATATGAAAATTTTCATGCAAATTAATATTCTCTTACTATCATAAATCAGTTATACTTCGTTGGCTGAAATCTGCAGATGACATTACAACGAAACCTGAGCTTTCTTGGAAATAGGTTTACGAATATAAAGGGAACGGCCAGGATTTACACAAATTAAGTCTGGTTATAACTTTATTATAAAACCTCAATTTACTGAGGAGGCTTTAGCTCATCCCTTTCAATTTACTTTTAATTCTTCCTCTCTTTTCATAAATCCGGATCTTCCTCAGGACGATATTTTCGACTTTGCAATATTATTCATTTTCTAATGAAGACGCGAAAAGGGCAAATCAAAGTCTTAAGCCGTCGAGGAATGACTGTTTGGAAGAAATTCCTTATTTTATTGCTGAAGGATCCTCTGAGATATTTTCCGTATCTAAAATATTGTGACATGTCGACCCCTACCTCCCCAGCTGCACGTAGCGGTAACGTAGCGCTCGCTTAATAGGCGAGTAATCACCCCGCAACTCTCCCCGCGGTGACGTCACGAGCGGAGCCGAAGTGAGCCGAGCGGAGCCGACGTTAGCCGAGTCCCCGCAACCTTGAAGCTATGCAAAGCGAGTCAACAGCGGTGACGTCGCCGAGGGATATTGCGGTTGCTAGGCAGCAGTCAACAATTCCGGACAGCGTGGCTAGCAACACGGCACCAGACGACAATGGTCCGGACCGAGGCTACATAAGGAGCAGCGAAGGCTATTCACAGTCAGTTCTGGACCTTCCTCCGAGTCAGTCCTCGAACTACCTACGAGTCAGTCCTTGAGGTACCTCCGAGTTAGTTCCGAGTTAGCCAGCAGCCAGTCAGTTGTATTCTGGCATTTTGGAGTGTACTAATTTTGATACTGCAGGTAGCAGTAATCGTAAATCTGTAATTTGGGTGATTGTAAGTGCGAATGTGAAATAAAATTCGCTATATA
>NW_019727833.1:0-4927 GCF_002891405.2 Cryptotermes secundus | reverse complement strand
GACAAGAAGACGAGGAAGAAGACGTAAGAAGATGCTGGATGACCTTGGGGACAGAAGAGGATACTGTCATTTGAAGGAGAAAGCTCTAGATCGCATTAAGTGGAGGAATTGTTTTGGAAGAGACTGTGGACCTGTCGTCTTGACAGATTACTGATGATGATGATGATATAAAATACGGCGTGAAGTTATTTGTCGCGTTATACGCCCAACGCGCGACAATATATTTAAAAGCCGGTCACGGTAGCCGAGCGGTCTAAGGCAAGTACTGTCTTCGCTCGCTTGGAAACCGGGATCATTGGTTCGGATCCCACTCAGGGCATGGATGTTTAGTTTGTGTGTGTGCGTTTCTCTGTGTTTGTGTACAGATAGAGGCCTTGCGACGAGCTGATCACCCGCCCAAGGAGTCCTACCGAATGTGTAAGATCTAGAAAAACCGAAGTGAACGGAGAAGTTCATGGAAGTAGGCCTAGGCCCACTGGGACTGTAGTGCCAAAGAGTGACCAAAAAATAAACATATTTAATCTCACTTTAAGAATGAGAATTGTCCATTTATTTTGAAAGAAGGCGCTATTGACTCTACAATTAAGAAGGCCAACAGCGCTCTTGTGAGCAACTGCCGACTTATTTCATTCCTAAGAAATGTCTATGAAATATTTGAAAATGTTATTTTTACTTAGGCCTGCTTTCTTTTTAACTCTATCCATCTCAGCATGGGCTTCTTGAGCCAAAAACATTTGTAAACTATTTAATTACCTAACTGAAAACAGACATGTCTACAATCTGCTAACAAGGGCAAGTTGACTCATTTTACTTCGATTAGTAGTTTTCGAAAAAAAATCGTCAGTTTTATTCTGGGGCCCATTTCAAAGGCACTTATTTTTGGAGATGTATTGTTTTGATTCGGCTAGCAACTTCTAGGAAGAATAAACCGTTAAATTGTGAACACGCATAAATTTCGTTCAACCGTTCAGGCGCTGGCGAGGAGCACATCCGTACAAGTATACACATGCATACATTCCGTAATCATGGGCGGTCTGAGAATGTATGTGAGAAAATAGAGGAAAGGAAAATCAACTTTCGCTTGAAGGGTTTAATCAAAGGGTCTACTTGAGAAAGATAAGGGTAGTTGGGAATATAATGTGTTTTTTATGAAAAGAAATATATAAATAAAGAAATTGATTGACATGAAATTATAAAATTTGGATCTGACAAGGGACAGTTGTAGTGATTTGTGTGTAGTTTCGGAATTTCTAACCGCGGGTAATTTTTATGTACATAGATTTATACATAACTTGACAGGAATAGTCTACCCGATATGCGGCATTAAGCTTCTAGAAGTGGTGAATTTGTTAATTTCTGGGACTGTACATATGTGGTTTTTATTATGGTTTGTGCGGTCTGTCTACCTAGTTCTGATGTGATGCCTCGAGGCACCTGTGGAGCAAGGCTTATGTGAAATGAACATGGAAGCGTGTTATGTGGGCAGCTATCAGTCCATTTCAATTGTTGATTACCGCTCTTCACTTGTGTTAATTCCCTTTCCTGTAGTATTTTAATACAAAAATAATGATTACGAGAATTTCACGCTTGTCTATTTAATTTTCACTTTTACGTTTATTGTTATTTATTTATTTAGCAGACAAGAATAGGGCTACAAGCTTTTCCCGTCTTAACTCCAACGTCTGCCAATTCGAATATTATCTAATCACTTTTACGGATATCAAATGAAAATTAATTTCGAAAACGGATTTAGCTACGAATAGGTTCTTCTCTTGTAAGAGTTATATGTAGGTCAACTTTAATATTTTCATTCTTCGTCACATCCAGTTAGATACTTTGATACTGGCAAGAATTTCATTTTGAGTAATTATATACCGCTTTGGCCCCTTTTTGTCAGAGCATATTTTATTTCAAATTTGTTGGAATGTTTCAAAAAACAAAAATTGTTTAGAATGAGCAGACGAAACATAGGGTTTATATATTACCATCACACTTGTGTCCGAAAGATACATTTGAGTGTCCCAAAATGGTCGGACATGACTTCTGAGTTCATGCATTGCTAAAATAGAAAGACCTAAAACATTCCTTTCAGCTGGCAGAAGAAACCACGTAAACCTCCAGTCTGGCTTTATCACTTAGTATTAGAACAGATAAGATTTCAATTATGATAGTGAAATTTAATTCACGGCAGAATGTCGAGCTGTAGTACCCACTACTGCTGCATATTCTGGAAGTACCAACAAGAAGACCAGTTACATTGACTTCTTCCGGTTCCTCAAATCACGTGCAGTGGACTAAGTTCAAATTCCATGCGATCTTTTCTGTACACATACTTTCATATTCGTGAGTCAGTATTATGTTCTCAGTCAATATTAAGAGAGTTCTGTACTTAACGAAGTTTCATTGACTGAATCACGAATCGTCTCAAATAAACCAAGCACGTGATGAATATAATGAAATATCTAATCTACTTTATCAGTGCTAATGGAAAATCATATTAAAATTTAACCATATTGTGACATGTCAAAGCGTGTCTGGCGACGGTATGTGGGACGAGTTACCATGAAGATAGACTCTTAATAAACAGTCGGATGCTAAGTTACACAATACTGGAACGAGGTTAAGCAAACCTGATTCTAAGCGCCAGTCGGTAAACAAGAATTCGGCGCAGGCGCGATGACGTCATACTGCAATAGTGAGTACAGGTCACGTGACCTCGTTTTTCCGTGAAGTCACATATCCCCCACCGAGACCGCTGCTAGGCAACGGTCGGTAAACACTCCTTCCACGCAAAAATGAGGACGAGCTGCTTTTCCGAACTGTCCGGTTCGAGGCTGCATGACGAAACCGATAAACCGAGTGGAACTAGAGTGGCGGAAGCAAGCGAAATGGAACCAGGAATACAGAAGAATACAGGGGGTCGTCCTGTGAGGATGTCAAGTGTGATTTAGAATAATTTGTGTGCGACGGCGCAGTGATACTGGAAGCGTAATTGAAAGATCTTAGGTGTAATACAGTGATTTGAGTTGCAGCTTCTGTGTGGAGGTCCGTTACTAGGAGACGATTAGTTGAAGACAGAATCCTATTGCGTGTGCAACGGTGAAGTGGAAAGTGTGTAATTCAGCGATGGCGCTGTGTTGCATGCATTTAAGTGTAATTTAGAGAGTGTGTAACCAAATGTTATTAAATCCAGTCGTCCGAAATAGAGCTCTTCATTTGGTCACGCGTACCCCTACACGTCAAGTCATAGTCCAAGTCGCTTGGCGACTGACGATCAGACAGTCAGTAAATCTTAGTGTCGAGACTAATCCGAGACTAAGGACAGATTTTTATTACTGTTTGACAGTTATGGTCTTGTTTGTTTGGTTCACCCTGTCTAACGACAGGACGGGCCTGTCTTTTATGTATGCTGCTGGCCCTTGCCAGGGCAGTCTTTCTCTAGTTCAAGTCCCTTGGGACTCGCGACCATATTTTACTTCCTCAGATTTGAGACTTCTATTTCCTTCTTCTACGACTAGGAGGGACACGATAGAGACATTCGGCCCCGTCTCCACAAAGGTTACTTCCTTCTCGGTTATTCTGGAAGGTCTTATAATCCCTCGGCACGGACCCTATAAAAAACACGTGTCACGTGTAAGACTGCGAGTTCTTTGGTCCATTACCTCCAATGGGCTTGGTGCGGATGGTGTAGAAAACACAGCTTCATCTATTGTTGCGTGTTTGGCGGTGTTTGCAGTGCCTTTGCCTGGCAATGCGTTGATCAAATCCGTTTCAATATTTATGATTGCGGATAACTTTAAGTCTCGCGTAATCTCTCTGTTTACAAAATTATAATTTGCTGTCTATTTTACAGACACATTATTATTATTTAAAAGTTTTCGATATGATATATTTTTTATTTTAAAATCCGTGTTTTCTGTCGACCAGTATAATGCAGGGCATATATGTCTTTGGACGTTAAGTTTTTTCAATTGTACGTATGAAGAACACTACAAATAACCCCACAGTAAGTAACCAATTAGTCAATTAATCCGAGTCATTATATTCTTATAATATTCATTAGAAGACACATAGTATCCTCCTTTTAATAATCTTGGATCGCAGTTGTTTTAAAACGTTAGGTTGTGAACTAATCAGAGATACCTATTAATTTTGTTTCCCTGCTTTCACAGAAAAGTAAATATTGATATCCAATGAATATTCATGAAAAGTAATTTTATATATATAGCCATAAGGGTAAATTACTAAATAAACTCTAAATTAATTTATTGTATTGTGCACATTTGCCGTCTAAAAATGAGACTACAATGTGACAGTTACTGTACACTATAAGTTGGAGTAATCGGTGTGGTTCGTGCTAGATATACATGTGCATTCACGTACAAATATTCATGGGACATCAAACAGCGAAATGTGTTATTTGGTTGATTGAAAGAAATGTCGCCATTCTTATGGCTTTATACTCGTAGGCAGAAAATATAAAGATCATTTTCTTGTTGTAAACTGAAAACTTGCATGATGTTTTCTAGTGGTTCAGTTGAAGATACAGTCTCAGTATAAAAGTAGTGTAGTATAGGAGGGAAGGTTAGTAGATTAATAATATTTTGAAAAAGATCTGACGTGGTATCATTGTTCGCTGACTGATCGGGATACTGCACTTGAATGTAACTGGAGAAGCTGAGAAAAACCACGAAAACCTCAATCAGGATAGGCGGTACCCTGGCACAGATTCTAATTGAGCATCTCTTGAATCCAAGTCTAGAGAGCTGATTGAAGACGATTCTTTTCAATAAGGTACTACTGAACCTCATGTATATTGCCGTAAAGATATAAATGTCTGTCTATGGTTCTGTAGTCCTTGTGGACCTTGGCCGCTTTTCATTTTCTTAATCTGTACACAGTCGTGAGGACTCCTTAGACGGGGGAT
>NW_019727832.1:74458-76454 GCF_002891405.2 Cryptotermes secundus | reverse complement strand
CATGAGGTGGGAACGTTACCTCTAGACTACGGAGGCCGCTACTGTAACATTTAAGTACTAACACTATTACCATCATCCCGGCCACGCTATAGCTCAAGCGGTTATTCACTGGCTTTCCACCGCGGTGGCCTGGGTTCAATCCCGGGTCTGTTCAGGTGGGATTTGTGCTGGACAAAGTGGCGCTGGGGCAGGTTTTCTCCGAGTACTTCGGTTTCCCCTGCCAATCCTCATTCCACCAATTGCTTCACAATCACCCTCACCTATCATCTGGGGCTGGTACAATAGGCCAGAAGTGGCCGCAGTACAAGGGACTTAGTCCCACCCCACTAGCAGTAAAGAAAAATACCATCATCTTCTTCATGGGTTAGGCCATGCGTGGTCTGTTCCGTCCTCTTGAAGAGTATTGTTACTTGTAGTATATGTGACTATAGACGGGGTTTTGGATAATTGGATTTATTGACCACTTACAGGTCGTAACTCAAAATGACTATAACACTGTCACTGACTTTCAGAATTTACCAATCACTACAGCATACTCTTCAGCCTTTCAGCTTGCAGTGTCCTCAGTAGATGTTTCCTGGTAACGGCTTCTAACAATGGCTATTCCTCTGCTTCCGTTCTCAAGTCCCGCAACAGAACTGACTCTTAACGACCTAACCTGTCCAAGTCCAAGTCATTGTCGTATCCCGAGCTGAAGGTCTTGGGCCCTTGACCAGGCAGCTGGAATACTCGCCTACATATTAGCCGAGCGGATGCTGATCTGCTCAGGTTGCCGTGGAGCGCTGGATAAGGCTTCGCTTAAGAGTGATTTAGCTCAAAGAACTGTCCTTGTTGGTTGATGGATAAAGACTATTTATTTAAAGAACCATGAATACAGTCTATTTTGCCGAGACTTCGGAACTCCATCATATGTCTTCATGGCATAGTACTTAATCAACTAAGCACAAGAAAACTTTATCTTACAGAAATGTACAGTACACATGTTTAATGTGCCATACAGCTTTATGTACAATAGGTCGTGTTCGGATTATTTTTAGTGCGTGTGCTCTTTATGTGTGACCATAGACGGGGTTTAGACTGAATGTTGGATCTGTTGAATATTTATACAAACCACTCGAAACTACAAGCAATTACAGCGCTATTGGTAATCTCCACGCTTCACAAATCACCACAGCTAAGTTTCTTTTTTTTCAGGATGCTGTGTCTTAATCAACCTTTCCCTTGCAACGGATCCTAACAGAGCAGATTCTTCAGCTTCCCACCCTTAGGTCCTCTTGTCACAGCTGCCCCTGCAGAACTTCTTTAACTGTCGAATGAAGTGTAGCGCCATCTCTTCTCAGCCTCCATTGGCGAACTGTCAACAAACTGGATAACTCCTCGGCACGGACCACGCAGAAAACACAGCTCCTGCATTGTTGTAGAGATGTGTTTACCGCACCGTTGCATAGCAACCGTTGCGGAAAAGACCGCATTGAAAACACCACTCTTCTACTGTTGCACGCATTTGTTTCCGCGAGAACCTGTTTACCGAGTCTTTGCCTTTGTCACAATATTATGCTTCTATCGCTCTGATAAATGTTAAAACTTACATAGTCCTGCTGCCGCCTATCGTATTGCTCTAAACAGCAAGTCATTTCCGCACGTTGACATAATTACTTTCAGTGCATATATTAAAAAGTAACTGCAGATAAGGACATGGTCCTGCTATATGACTTTATAATTCCCGTCTGGCTATTGGTTAAAAAAAAGGAAACCTTAGACCTGGTGTTTCGAGTCCGGGCCTATCATTAATATATGGAATTCTGTAAATTATTCTAATTTTGTTATTATACATACTCTCATCAAAATTTGCAATGGTTATGTGACATATAACTTCATGCAAGTCTAACTGAGCCCTGCACTTGACTTCGAATCTATCTGCTGTGAAAAAATTATTTTGAAATGCGCTCTTTCACAAGGAAGGGCCGGATTCTATGAGGTTTGCCGTTACTCTCTT
>NW_019727832.1:47819-72459 GCF_002891405.2 Cryptotermes secundus | reverse complement strand
GCAGCTGTGATACGGTTTCTTAGGTCATTCGGATTTGTGGGAAGAGGTGGTACGTAAACTGCATCTTTCACGAATCCCCACAGGAAATAGTCACAGGGTGTGAGATCAGGAGACCTCCGTGGCCAGAGCTGAAGTGCCAGGTCTTCATTCCCCATGCGATCTATCCATCGTTGAGGTAGAGATTCATTCAGGTGCCAATGGGGTGGAGCTCCGTCCTGCTGGAAAATGTAATCTCCTGAATCTTCATTCATTTGAGGAACAAGCCAGTTTTGCAGCATTCTAAGATACGTTACTCCAGTAACCATGTTTTCATCAAAAAAGAAAGGTCCATAAACCTTTGTTAACGATATTGCACAGAACACATTAACTTTCGGGCTGTCCCTCACATTTTCGAGTGTTACACGGGGATTTTGTAGCCCCCATATGCGAACATTGTGCCTGTTGACTTTCCCACTTAGGTGAAACGTAGCTTCATCGCTAAAAATTACACGAGGCAGAAACAATTCATCTTCCAAGTTTTTGAGCATACGGTCACAAAACTCTACACGCTTTACCTTATCGTTTGCGCGAATAGCCTGTACCAGTTGTAGGTGGTATGGTTTGTACACTAACCGGCGTCTCAGTACACGCCAGACAGTTGTTTGCGACAGTCCAAGTTCTCTACTGGCACTACGCGTTGACTTCATTGGGCTACGCTCAAAGCTCACTCGGATGCTCTCCACGTTTTCCTCCGTTACACGCGATCGGTCCGGGCCAGTTTCATCAAATTGTTTATTCCAACGATAAATGCTCTTCCTCGCTGGAGGTTGGATGTTAAACTTATGGCGAAATGCACGCTGCACCGCAGTCGCAGACTCATTTTTACTGAACTCACGAATGCAAAAATCTTGTGTTGCATAGTAGCCATCTCGCTTACAACTGGAGTGCTCTAGCGGTAATATTATAAACCTTACAACATTCTCTTTCAAATGTACTTTACAGAATTCAAATGCAACATATAGTTCAGGAAATGTAGCCAATTCTAATTGTGTCCATCTTTCTGAATCACGTTGTATTTTGCACACTTATCTCGATTGGCAGGATTCACCTGGCGCACACTGCGAAGAGTGTCGAAACGTCCTTGAGGTTGCTCATCCCTCCACAGTCTCCTTCAACAACACTTGTATCTTCTAACTCTTCTCTGTCCAACATTGAACCCGGAGTATTGTGGGTCCCATGGTTCCTTCTAGGAAAGTTACGTAGAAAGACACAAGCCTTCACAATGGCATTACTTTCGACGGCTGCATATTAATCGTTGTATGAGAAATACGAAAATGTGTTGCAAGCATCCAAATGCGTTTTCTGCACTGTCGTATCCAGGGTTGCGAACCACATAGTAAAAAATCTTTAACAGTTTAGAGTAATTAGTTAAGGAGATTTATGTGTTTATCCGAAAGGGAGCCAAGGGAAGTTGTATATGTATGGCGACCCTAATAGGGAGTGAGTGACACAGACCAGCTTAGTCTAGCTTAGTTTATGCAAGTGTTTCTTGTAATGCCGAGACAAAGAATACGTAAGGACGCTACCTACGTCATTTTAGGGGGAGGCTTCAATGTACAAGCCTATATATATTCCTGCAAACAAAGCGGAGGGGGGGACTCTTCATTTTCACACTTATCCAGAAAGTTAAAGTTATTACGCAGGTCGCTTGCCTTGGGTGTTCCTAAGTCTCGGCACAGGAGTTTGTATTCATGGACCTTCAATAAATAGTCTTATCCACCAACCACCGAGGATTGTTCTTTGGGCTATATCACTCTTAAGCGACGCCTTATCCAGCGCTCCACGGCAACCTGAGCAGATCAGCATCCGCTCGGCTCATCTGTAGGCGAGTATTCCAGCTGCCTGGTCAAGGGCCCAAGACCTTCAGCTCGGGATACGACAGCACATCGTGCGCGGGATAATCTTCAGTTGAAAATTTGTTTTTATGGGTGAGGTCTTTGTGGGGGAAATGGTTCAAAATGGTTTCTCTCAGTGCAAAAGCCTCATCTGCAACAAAAACGAAGTTCATATTCCTCACGGAAGTGCAAGTGCGCCGTTCTTCAATTTTCCGTAAAACGCTGTCTCTTCTGTTGCACCCGCATCTGAACCTCTCCCGTTGCATCCTACGTTGTCCATAACAAACGTCAGGTTTGCGTCCACACGTCCCAGCAAAACAAGACTACGGTATCCCTTGTACTTCACGTACTATGACCCTTCGTCGGCAGGTTTAACACTAGCCACAGGCTTCCCATCCAAGGAACTGCCACAGTTGGCAAGTTCCACATTCATTCAAAATCCTTTGCTATCTTTTGCCATTCTATTGATGAGTTCGCAAACTGGAAAGAAGAAAATATTTCTGGATACTAGAACTAAGTTAGTTGTTAAAAAAAGACATTAACGAAAGATCTCTGCTGCTAACTACTGCTACTGCTGGACCCCAGCACGTAATAACCATAACGGGTGCAAACGAAACATTCAAACACGATACGAAATCCACATGGCAATACAATCGAGGAGATATAAGGATTTCAGCGAACAGTGAAAGTCTTCTGCAGAGGAAATTTTTAAACAAGTTTCAGTATTTAATTCGAGCACTTCTCATTAACAAGTGGGATATACTAAAGTGGAGGGGGGGAAGTTAAGAGAAAGTACAGATGTATTTCCCGCGACGCTAGTGGCCGGAAAGTTGCGAGTGAGCTCAATGGCCAGAACAGTATAATAATAATGAGAATGCAGGGCTTCTCACCGCGGCGGCCCGAGTTCGATCCCGGGTCTGGTCAAGTGGGATTTGTGGTGGACAAAGTGGCGCTGGGGCGGGTTTTCTCCTAGTACTTCGGTTTCCCCTGCCAATCTTCATTCCACCAAATTCTCCATCATCATAATCACCCGGGGCAGGTACAATAGGCCAGTCAGTGGCCGCCGTGCCGAGTGGACCCAGCTGGACTCCATCCCTCACTAAAAGCGAAAAGCGAAGCGAAATAATGAGAATGCAACAATGGCCGTTCTGGTCACACCTAGGTACTGGGGGCTAGCAGGAGCGAGCGGGGAAGTAACCGGTCATTCCAGACCCGACTTACGCACTGTACGGTTGTTTTCGTTTGTTTCAGGATGAAGCAAGGCAAGGCGAGATTACTCAAACTTACATGAAGGCGAACAAACTTCGGACATTGTTTCGCAGCCTCCATTTCCGAAAAGAAAGGAAACCTCTTCAAAAACTTCTAGAATTATCCATGCTGAAGAAGCACGGCGCCAAATTCTTATTAAAAAGGCAATGGCTGTATTTAACCAACAAGATGATGTATACGACGTCCGAGAGAAAACGTACGCTGCAAAACTGCGCCGCATGCCTTCCGCTCAGAGGGACATTACTGATAAATTGATTAACGACGTTCGGTTTAAAGGTCTGCAGAGTAATCTTACACCTTCGATTTTTATTTCTGATTATGGGTATACATTTGGTGCCTGGATGTCAAGTGATACACTCTCTCCGGTCTCCACTTTCTCAAACCCAACTCCATCAGCAACTCCAAGTGCAGTACATTCCCCAGAACAGGACCCGCGAACTGAATTTCCTCCCTACTGACTATTCAATATTAGGTACATAAATAAAGTTTCTTACCTTCAAATGTTCTTGTTTTAGAGCCTTGTATGTATATATAGCCTTGCAGGTCTCTGGAATGATTTTGCCTAAAGCTTGAGGTGATATAATCGTGGCAAACTTGGGATCTTCAAACGACCGTCCTGTGGCAAGAAAACGAAGAGTCGCTACGATTCGTTCTTCAGGTGTAATAGCATTCCACAACAGAGTATCTTGTTTCACTTTTGCAAGCATATACTTTAAGTTTTCATCTGACATTCTAAAGTAGTTTTTGTAGTCTTCAGGACTAGAATTTCTAATAAAGTTCAATAAATTTAAATGTGGAAATCTGTCTCTACCTAACAACCAGCCTTAGCCCACATTTCCCTCCTTTTTCCGTTTTTTTTTCCCCCGAACAAACCGCATTCATCCAGTATTATCATCGTTGCTGTAGCTTGCTTCGATGAACTCATTCTTGATACTGAAATGTACGAGCAAATTTGGTAAGTCCGCTCATGAGCGTGTGGTGAAATAGATCCGAGTCAAGTTCGCCCAGCCGGACTCGTACGTGTATGGACACCTTTAAACAGCTGTCAGATTTTAAAGAACATCTAGACTCTATGCAGTTCCAGTAGCTAATACGGTTATAGTTAACCGAATGTCTGATAATCCCGATAGAAACCAATAAAATGAAAAACACTGTTCACAGTTGAGTTCACACTTTAAAAGACATATGACATTTAGGAGCAAGAGGACTTTGAGACTCTGTTGAGGGCAGCTGGAGACACTGAAACTTCGCAAGGGAATATCCAAGATTGTCTTGAGCTGGATGAAGGAGACCCTGGATTTCAGCCTGTTATCGTTTTACAGTTTTCAAATAAAGGCTTTACAGTGATTTGTTTTATTTTTTCGATAGAACTACCCATGCTATTACATTTTCCATTTATATCTTCTCTACTTTTTATGGCTATCCTTTCTTTCATTAATCCGGCTGACCTCTCCCTCCCCCAATTATTTATGCTAGAACTGCCATCTAGTGCTTGAATCGGTGGAGGGCACCGAATCCCGCCGTTAGTTCCTGGTGCAGTTACCGAGACAGGTGCAAGTATTTGTTTCGTGCTCCTATAATGTAATAACTTACATTCACATACTCTGAGTGAGTGAAGTTTGTTGGAGTTATGTGAATGTGTACATACACGGTGTGTCCAGGATCCGTTAGGACTAACTTTTTTAAATTTTGCCCTGCAATGCCGTCTGTTGGCGAGTTGTGGCGTTAAGGCTTTTGAAGTTTCAGTTGTGGCTGTCTATAATTTCAAAGCTCAAGCATCGCTGCATCATGTGTTCTGACCTTGAATGTAACAGTACTGTTCTGACGCTCGTCGAAAAATGGCGGTTGAACAGAGAGCCAACATCAAATTGTGTTTGAAGTTAGGCAAAACAGTAGGAGAAGCGTACGAAATGATGAAAAGTGTGTACAGTAGTGATTGTTTGAGTCGCTCGAACATTTTTCGATTGTATGCTGTATTTCGTGACGGCAGGGTGGACATTGTAGACGTTCCACGTGCATCAAAGCCGAGAATAAGTCGAACTGAAGAAAATGTGAAAAAAGTGACTGAAATCCCTGCATCAGACAGACGTGTTTCTGCAAGACTCATCGAGAACCTTTTGAGTATACCAAAAAGTACTGTGCATCAAGTTTTGACTGAGTATTTGGGCAAACGGGAAGTCTGTGCGCGGTTTGTACTGCACGCGCTGTCAGGCGATGAAAAACATGCCAGAATGGAACACTGCAAAGACATGTTACAGTAGGCCCAAAGTGATACAAAATTTACAAAATCGATTGTTACTGGTGACGCGACATGGTGTTTTCAATATGAGCCTCTCACAAAGCGGCAGAGTGCAGCGTGGTTGAGCCCCAAGAAGCCAAAACCAGAGAAAGTGCGCATGCGAAAGAGTCGAGTAAAGACACTGCTAACGGTTTTCTTCTGTTCCAAAGGAATCATTCCCAAGGAATTTCTGCCAGAAGGTCAAACAGTGAAGTCTGATTATTATCTCGGAGTCCTCGATCGTTTGTGGGCGAGAATTCTTCGAATTCGACCTGAATATCGAGAGCAAGGTTCCTAGTCGCTCCTCCACGACACTGTCCCACCCCACAAATCGAAGATCGTGCGCGATTTCTTTGGCCAGAGAAGTGATCACAGTCCTTGATCATCCTCCGTGTTCGCCATATTTGGCTCCAGCAGATTTCTGGTTGTTCCCAAATGTTAAGTTGGCGATGAAAGGAGACAGTCACGACATTATCCAGGACATCCATAGGGAATCTACTGCAGTTTTAAATGCGATTCCACAAAAGAAGTACAGTGACTGTTTCAGAAAACTTTTCAATCGATTTCAGCTATGTATTGACTCAGAAGGAGACTATTTTGAATAAAAAGAGTGAAATGTTGAAAATAATTCACGTCTTGTATTTTTAATGAACAGAGTCCTAAGAGAACTTGGACACACTGTGTATTTCGTAAGCTGATCTTGTATGCCTATTAGTTATTATAATATATTGTAGCGTGTCTTGGGTGTCACGCTACAAATAAATTCCCGTGGGTCTCAGATTCTGTAGAACCTTTATTGTTCTTCACTTATACACTCACACGCTTTACAATTGTCATCACTCATCACTCACAGTATTACAATGACTGCTTACAATATCTCGGCCGATACTGGACTGTCTTCTCTGGCGGTTTATAGCAGACTCTCTTCTGCAGCGGATATCCCAAGACTGACTTCTTAGACGGCTGGTGTTCCAAGACTCACTCCTTCGAAGGCTGGATAAAGACTTTCTTCTAAGAAGGCTGGATGAAGACTGACTCCTTAGATGGCTGGATCAAGACTAACTGTGCGAATGCATTCAACCCCGCTATATAACCTCGGTCGCTGCTATGCAACGAACCCTCTGTTATAACCATGGAGACTCCTGTTAGAACTACAATGGAGCGATTGTTGTTTCCTATGCAACGGTCTATTCTAGCGTTTCCATAGAAGTGACTCTTCTGGATTGCCGACACCTTACAATATATTTTTAATTTATCGCCGTATTTACTGCAGCTCTAAAGCTCAGATACTATGAGTAAAGTAGCTATACATTGCTGCGCAGTGCTTGTGCACTCACAGGCTCAGGCATCTTAATTTGAAACTTTTAAACTAAACCTTCATGAAAATGAGATGTTAGGTAAGTCTGCACAAAATAACTTCAGGAGCCGGAATAGCTCAGCGGGTATAACGACAGGCTAAGGCTGCGACGGTTGGAGTTCTATTTCCGACAGGGGCAAGAAAATTTTCTCCATTTCGCAGTACCCAAACCTGCTCTGGGGCACTCCAACCCTCTAATTAATGGATACCAGGGGTAAAGCGGCCGAGGTGTGGAGCTGACCACTCACCCCCTCTGGCAAGATATCTGGCTATGCTTCCACTCCCTTAATATGTCTTAATTAATTGAGCGGAGGGACAATTTCGGAGCTGGAATAGCTCACTCGATATGGCTACGGGCTAGACTGCCGGGGTTCGATTCCCGTCTGGGTAATATTAATCACTTCTCCACAGCGTTCAGATCGGCTCTGAGGTCCACCCAGCCTCCTAAGCAATGGGTACCGGGGGATCTTTCTCCGGGGATAAAGCGGCGGATGATGTTTCCAAAGCACCCACACGTCTTTATGGCATAATGCTTGGTTAATTACGCACAGGGATAACTTTATCTTTACCTGTTACAGGGTAGGTTCAAAACAAAGATATTTGTTCAGTCTCTCGACCTTGATACGCTTATTGCATGTAGCTCGTAACATGAATATCCTCTGGGATAACAAAGCCTGATGCCTATATCGCGGTAGCGAAGTTAATTGATGCACTATGCTACAAGCCGGAAGGTCGCGGGTTCGATTTCCGATGTCATTGGATTTTTCAATTAACCTAATCCTTCCAGCCTCACTATGGCCCTGGCGTCGACACAGCCTCTAACAGAAATGAGTACCAGGAATCTTCCTGTTGGTAAAAGGCAGCCGGCGCTTAAGGCTGACACTCTTACCGCCATTTGTGTGCCGATTGTCTAGAAAATGTGGGAGCCTCGACGCCTCACAACCCTATGGGCCTCCATGGCCTGTTACAGAGATAGCTTTACCTTTCTAACATAGATCTCTGTTACAGTTTTAGACATTAATAACAAAACTTGGAGTGCAGTTTCAATCTAAATTTCTTCTATTCTTTGATAAATGACTGGGAACAAGAACTCTGGATGTTAACACTCGTTCATTGTATTACCTCACAAAATAAGGCGTTAGAACTGTGCAGTTAGTAAATCATACGAGACGCCTTACTCAGTAAAATGACTGCCTGACTGGCTAGGGCCTGGATGCCCCCATTATGCTCCCGAAAGGAGTAGCAATTTTTGTCTTTGTCACTGCGTCAAATCGGTTTCGGGGGCACCCAAATTTTTTCTTTTTGCAATTTGTATCGGGGGCTCAAACCCCGAAAGTAAATGTACCATAGCCTGAAGATAACTACCCATTTCCATCAAGTACATCTTTATTTCTCCCATGCCTATTCATGGCGTGGTAATTAAATGTGGGAAAATATAGGCCAATATGTTTTTTGAGAGGTCGAGGCTCCCACATTTCCTAGACAATCGGCTCACAGATGGCGGTGAATTTGTCAGCCTTACGCGTCGGCCACCCTTTACCCTCCAGGAAGATTCCTGGTACTCATTTCTATTAGAGGCTGAGCCGACCCCAAGGCCACAGTGCGGCTTGAAATTTCACGTCAATTGAAAATTCAAATGACCTCGTCGGGAATAAAACCCTCGACTTTCTTTGTTTATTTGTAATCATGCATTGCATGTTTAGGCAGGGGTGGTTCATTCGGCATAGAGACTGGACTATGGGCCGGACGGCCGAGGAATCGGGGTTCCATTCCCGGCAGAGGTAAGGAAAATTTCTCTTCTGCATGATGTCCAAACCGGCTCCTGGGCCTAACAGCCTCATGTAAAGTGGGTACCTCAGGATATTTTTCAGGGGTAAAGCGGTCTTAGCGCGAATCTGACTACTCATTCCATCTAGTGCCAAGGTCAAGGGTGATTGAGCTATGCCTGCACTCCCCCATACATCTTCAAGCCATGGTGTTTAGTTAATTAAGCCCAGGTTTAAGTTTACCTAAATATTTCCCCCTCAAGCAGTCGTTATCTGATGATGTATGAAAAGCAGTCAACATGTATATTTTGCAAGCACATTTTTTTTAACAAAAGTTGCACTTACGGTACACATATGCAGTTCATAAGTTAAAGGAAGAAGGCAAGCAAATTTATTTGTGTCGCTGCTCTTACACAATAAAAATAAACACAATATCTTGTAACGTATTTCAATGTCTCGTCAGACAGCAGCTTTGCTAGTTTGGTGGACAACTAGCAGCGGTCGTTATCATCCCGTCTCTTGCAATTTGCCCTGTTATGAGAGCGTACATATCTACGACAAATATTTTGGTTTCAGCGATAGAAATGCAACAACAGTAGTGCAGTAAATATTCCAGGCAAACGCAACAGTTTCTCCTTACAGACAGTAATTGAAAGAGGCATAGAGCTTCAGCCTGATCTCCATTTATTTACACTCTACACACATGACTACATCAATACGTGGTATGAGTTTCAGGTCTTTTTTCTCTGTTATTGCCTTATAGGAATCTGTGAGAAGGCGCCCTATTTCCGAAACATTTGTGATTATTGAATTTGGTGTCACATGCCCCAACATGCTAGTGAAAGATTTGGAAACAAATTAATATATGGATTTGCAATGTTTATCTATGCATCTATCTATGGCTCTATAACCCTTTGTTGGACCCTGGTCTCTTTTCAGTTTATGATTGCTTACGCAGTCTGTAGCGTTCCTGGCTACAGTTCCAGAGGTCCGGGTTCGATTCCCGGCGCTAGCAGATTTTTTCGGAGAAGTAGTGGGTCTGGAACGGGGTTCACTAAGCCTCGTGATGATAATTGAGGAGCTATTTCAAGGAAAGAGCGGCTCCGGTCTAGAAAACCGAAATTAATGGCCGTGGGGATTCGTTGCGCTGACCACGCGACACACACTATCCGCAAAAGTTGGCACAAACTTCGCCGACAAGCGGCGGTCGCTCGGTCGGTATAGTTCGCTTGCGGACTGAAATCACGAAATTAGTTTGTTTGTAGGTGTCCTTGAACGGGGGCTCAACATGTCACAAGGCCGCTACCTGCACAAAGGACAGCACAAACACGGAATAAATGCACATAAACATCCATGCCTCAAGCGGAATTCGAACCTACACTCCCAGTGTTTGAACGGTCGAAGACAGTTCATGCCTTAGTTAGAGGGCGCGGCCACTGTGATTGACAGTTGCAAAGTTTACCTCGTAAAAAGAAGGCGACTCTAGCCCGATTGCCCATCTTGCAGCTATGCTGATGTCAGGCTCGCCTGCTGCTATTCAAAATTATGCCCATCTTGTTACGTTCTGCCCAAATTGTTCATGTTTATAATTCTGCACATAGAACCTTGGTGTTGTTAGCATCCAACTAGTAAACGTCCACTTCAAGCAATCACATCATTAGCTGAACTCTCAAGTAGGTGAAAAGAAACAAGCTTTTTGGGCTCGGGTCTACTGAAGCATAGAATTCATTAGCGGTTGCATTATAACACGTCACTAATGTAGAGTACGTGCATTAACTGATTTGGAATAATTTTAATTTAACTCTTTAAAGACAGAATTCATTCTACATATCAAAATACAGTTCGTACATCACAGGAAGCACATTATGTCTCCGCTTCAAAGCCAAGCCAGTTTCACTGCGAGAATCACACGAAACACGCAGATACACTCTGTGGGCATAATGCAGAGTTCAGTACATTAAAGCAGGTGGTACATGTAGTAACCACTGGGCTTTGAAATATTAGCACTAGCACAATGTAAGCGAAGTTCACAGTGGCTCAATAAATTTTCCTATCTTATGGAACCCGAAGCTTTATTACCATGGTCCATTCAGAAAGTAGCCATCAACAAGGGCATATCATTTAATAAGTAAATGCTTAATTCGCCCTGCATATTTATTTCTTTTAATAATAACGTTGAAATTAATTAAGTTTGCGTAACAGCTTAGCGTATGATTTACTTAACGTAGCACTCAATAACTCAGATTGTGCAGCGGAGCGTTGAATTATAGGCTCATGCGTGAATAATAAATTAGTAAGTTCGAGTCCCGGTGGGGTCAAAGGTTTTCATTTCTCCATATCGTCCACACCGGCTCTGGTGTACACCCAACCTCCTATCAAATGGGTACTGGGGGCTCTTTCCCCGACGGTAAATCAGACGGGGCGTGAAGGTGACCACACACTTTCAACTAGTGCCGAGGCCAAGAAAACATGGGTCTATGCATCCACTCCTCTATACACCTTCGTGGCGTATTGCTTACGTAGTTAAGTGCAGGGACAACTTTTAAATGATGGGAAAGGTTCCGTTTGTGTGCTACCTTGAAGTAACCCACTATCTCGCATATTTTCTGTGGGGCTCAAGGAAGCCAGGAAAATTCTCAGTCAGGTTAGATGGTCTCTGGCCGCAGATTTGAACTCGAAACCTCCTTAATAAGAAGCTGGATTGCTACTTTTTCTTAATCGAAATTAAGTGAATCAACTACATAAAACACGTTCACTCATACATACGTAGAGGTCTGTGAAAGTGGTTTTCTATATTAATGAGAGAGTTTTATTTGAGTTTAACTGGTGTAGTTACATTTTACATGCAAATTTGCTGGGATGCGCGTGCATAAATATTGCGACTTACCGCGTCTATCACATTCTAATGTAGATCTAGCAACCACTCAGACCGAAGGAATTGAATAGGATTTACCGAGGCCTGACCGCGCTTCACATCTTCATGTGTCGAGCGGGCCTGCAAGATCTGCTTACATTTCGGGGTTTACAAAAATTTATGGTGGCACGTTAAAAGCCTTGGAGTGAATTTTGGAAGAAAAAAGTACTATAAACCAAATTCTGAAGATGGACTAGTGGTCGAAATTTAAGTTTAGAAATGTAGTTCATATGGCTTTCAAAGTGACAGTTCAGTAAAACATGTATGAACTCTCCCATTCTTCAAAACGTTCTTTAGGCAAATTGAGGTACAGTAGTGATAGTTCGGTGAATATGTCTTTGTGAGAAATGCGAAGTTTTATTATATATTAATAATTAATATACACTATAAATAAATATTGAGCCAACACTAGACTTCCAAAAATTTCTAAAGAACTTTTAATTAAGCACCACACTAAGAAAATATAATAGCCATTCCTCATTCTTAACCTCGGCACTAGATGGAGGTGAATGGTCGGCTTCGCACCCTCGTCTCTTTTGGCGCTGGGAAAGACACACCGGTATCCATTGAATAGGATCCCGGTGGAGACCAACGTATATCTGGAAGCTACGTTTGATTCTCCTATCGGGAATCGAACTCTGCTCCCTCTATCGCCCATCCCATAGCCCACGGCTATACAGACTGTGCTATCCTGCCTCCCCGAACAACGTAAGTACAAGAGATAAATAATACATTTATAGGAAAAATGGGAGTACGATCAGACAGTACATCAGCTATTCGTAGACTTCAAGAAAGCCTATGATTCAGTTAGGAGGGAAGTATTCTACAATATTCTGATAGAGTTTGGGATACCCATGAAACTAGTTAGGTTGATTAAAATGTGTTTAAACGAAACGTATAGTAAAGTCCGTGTAGGTAAACATTTGTCCGATAAATTTCCTATCCAGAAAGGTCTAAAACAAGGACATGCACTATCGCCACTCCTTTTCAACTTTGCCTTAGAATATGCAATTAGGAAGGTCCAGGGAAGCCAGGTGGGACTGAAACTAAACGGGACACATCGGCTGTTGGTCTACGCCGATGATGTGAATCTACTGGGTGATAATGCAAATACCATAAAGAAAAACCCACAAACTGTAATGCCGTGATGACAGGGGTGGTTAAAGGAAATACTAAATTACTTCGGCAGCCATCTCTTCGTTGGCTAATCCCACCGCTCTCACCACTTTCTAATGGCATGTGGCGGGCGTGGAGGTTCGCACCCGCCTCTACCCACTAACAGTCACGCCTCCAAGGACTGGGGTGTCATTTAGTTACCCTAAACTAGGATTCTCCCTGCTCTCCAACTGTTTCGTTCTATACGGATGCCGTTGGTTGCCTGGGGTCAGTTCTGCCTTCGTCTGGACTAGGATAGCTCCGGATTGGTATGGTAAGGGTTCTCTTCGTGGAGGTAAATCACAAGTCTTTGTTACTTCCTACCCTAATTCCACTGGTCTATTTACAGTAATAAGAATGCCGACGTTCTGTCGGGTCTACGTAGTATCTTTACGTTGACTGGTTATCATTTCCATTCTGATCTCCCACCTAGGGTGTATGACTTGAGTCTGTCTCTTTGCCTTCATTCCCTACCACTCGTTACACAGTTCCTATCCTATCCTAATGCTAATGTTCGCAGGGCACACTGGAGATTCCACTTCAATGGTTTAACAAACAACAATAAAGTTTTATGTAACATGGCTAGCATGAGCGAATTGACTTACTTGAGTAGAGACGCAGACGATTGCCACCAACCACCATCTTGTTGAACCTATGCCGGAACAGGGCCTTCGGAAAAACTTTTCTAAATATTACATTTGATCAACAGAAAACTCAAAGAGAGAGAGAGAGAGCCTCCCTTTTCACACTTTCTTCCAAACCTTTACACTCTAAAAGAGCTGGCGCAGCAGCTCCCCAAAAGGAAAGCTACCTCCTCCTTTTGCCCTAATTAAGGGTGGTGGTCTTCTATTGGTTAACTACTTTTCTCACAGACGAATCCGCGGCGTCTCATCCCTGTGTATTTGGTAATTTCGTTCTCCCCAGTGGCCTACTGAAGCGAGCTTTCCGCTTGTGCGATTATGCACCTCTGCTGACTAAGACATTCTTGACCGAGTTCCACAGCCTGTGTAATATATGCACCCCTTAACATACATATATATTACTTTAAACATTATGTATATGATTTTGTCTGACTGTACAGACAGGAAGTTATATTTACAATAAGATGACTCTGGTTGAGACAAAGACGCATGATGCAACACTTGTTTGTCGACCAGAGAACAAGGAACTTTGGGATCATCTGCTATGAGCATGTACTCCACGTGAAATCATAGCATGTGACTGCCAGCCAACGCCCATCCTAGCCTCTTTAAAAGACCACGTTTTGGGGCGCGGATCGGACTTCATAGATTTCACTTCATACACTGCACTGAGTCTCTGTGCTCCGTCATAGGGACTTCATAAACTTCTATTCAGGCAATATTCTTGATCTCTGTACAACATTTGTATCAACATCATTTATATTAAATATATTCAGTGTATCGTACTGCGAGTTCGACTTGGATTTCAATCCTTAAGTGTCCGACGTACTATGAGGTACAGTCTCCCGCTCGGCTAACCTCTCGTATCCCATCACCATCATAGGGATACAACACCTGTGTGTTGCCATCCTTGCTCTAATAGATGTAAAACTCTTTTGCAATTCTCATAATATTTGGGCAATGTCTCAAATTTCCATTCTCGAAATTTGCGGCATAACACAAACTTTAATTGACGGAAGTAAAGAGTCCATGATTTATTCTGACCGTCTTACAGTGCATACATTTATTCACCTTACTCTTCTCTCTTGCACTACATGTTTCGGCACTAAAGTGCCATCTTCAGGTGCTTTTCTACGTACGTCGAACTACTTCAATGCGTGCCCTGTTGTCCTTAACATGTTGTATATGGTGACACCTGATATGGATTATTGTATAAGGCATGGTGATGCTTACTATAAACTATGGTATATGTTAATACCCATGTGGTATATGGGGATATATAGTATGAAATGAATTGTTTTATTGATATAATATGTTATATTGTAATATGAGGAAAAGACTGTACCTCATGTATACGTAGTATGAGGAATCGAGTGTACCAACAGGAAGTATCAAGAGATTAACTTCGGGAAGGATCAAAAGATTAGAACTTTGTCCTTCACCGATGCTGTCACGAGAACGATGCTTGTTTCTTACTAACAACAGAACAGTTGTGGACCCTCCGAAAACTCAAGAGGGTTATGATGCAATAAATGACGTTAGTCAGATTACTTCAGAAGGTTAACGCCCTAACTGGACCAGATACGAGTATATACCACACGGGGCGTAAGTAAAGGGGCTTTTTGATATCGACACTGCCTGAACTATCCATTAAGTGGAGCAGGTGCTGTCAGATACCAGGAGTCGGCCACTGCCCATTGTTCAGGCAGACCACTGATTTCTTACCAACAGGTTCCTCTCTCTGATTTTGTACAGTATCAATAAATGTATTTAATATCAAGTTGCAGTACTCTCACACTCCGCACTGACTCCCAAGGGAAACGCTTGCCCTGCCAACCTGCAATCTGTCCCATTCCCGGGATACAACATACTAAAATAACTAAAATATATATTCGTCATATATAATGATAAATTTTAAATATTAGAACTGTTCTGGATTTGTCATCCTTATGTCGTATCTCAATACGCGAGTCACATCTATCTTCTTCTATCGGAGTATTCTTCCTACTTTCATGTGTGTAATGTGCTTTGTGTTGTGTCTTGCTCCGGTGACTGCGTGTGTTATACTGCTGGGTCTGCTGGGTATGTGTGTGTGATTGAGTTATCTCAATCAAAACGAAGACAGCACACACACACATACCCAGCAGACCCAGCAGTATAACACACGCAGTCACAGGAGCAAGACACAACACAAAGCACATTACACACAAGAAAGTAGGAAGAATACTCCGATAGAAGAAGATAGGTGTGACTCGCGTATTGAGATACGACATAAGGATGACAAATCTAGAACAGTTTTGATATTTAAAATTTATCATTATTTATGACGAATATATATTTTAGTTATTTTAGTATAAGGACAACAGGGCATGCAATGAAGTAGTTCGACGTACATAGAAAGCACCTGAAGATGGCACTTTAGTGCTGAAACATGTAGTGCAAGAGAGAAGAGTAAGGTGAATAAATGTATCCACTGTAAGACGGTCAGAATAAATCATGGACATAAATCAGTCCAACAGGACGCTAAAATATAATATTAGGAAGTAAAGAGGTTGGTCTAGAAGTAAACACAGAGAAAACTAAGTATATGTTACCGTCTCGTCACCAAAATACAGGGAAAAATCATGGCATAAAGATAGGAAACATATGTTTTGAAAATGTGGCACGATTCAGATATTTGGGAAAGACGATAACAAATCGAACCCCGATTCAGGAGGAAAGTAAGAGGAGATTGAACTCGAGTAATGCTTGCTACCATTCAGTCTAGAACGTTTTGTCTTCTCGTCTGCTGTCCAAAAACATAAAAATTAAAATATACAAAACTATAATTTTGCCTGTGGTTCTGTATGGGTGTGAAACTTGATCTCTGACATTAAGGGAGGAATATAGACTGAGGGTGTTTGAGAATAGGGTGTTGAGCTTCATAACTTGTACTCTTCTCCAAGTACAATTATAATGATCAAGCCAAGGAGGATGAGGTGGGCAGATCATGTAGCACGAATGGGGGAGACGAGGAATGCGTATAGGTTATTGGTGGGAAAGCCAGAAGGAAAGAAACCACTGGGGAGACCAAGGCGCAGGTGGGTGGATAATATTAGAATGGATCTTAGAGAGACAGGATGAGGTGGTATGGATTGGATAGATCTGGCTCAGGATATGGACCATTGGAGGGCTCTTGTGAACACGGTAATGAACCTTCGGGTTCCATATAATGCTGGGAAATTATTGAGTAGCTGCAGAATTGGCGGCTCCTTCAGAAGGGCTCAACTCCATGATTAAGTAAGTAAGTAATAGGAAATAACACAGTAAATATTGACATCTTGAAATAAATTTATAAATGGATATGGATGTTTTCTCTCTTTCTTTATGCCTTTCTTACTCAATTAACTATATTTATATTTTTAGTTAACGGGCTGGAGATTTATCTTTCATTAAATGTTTGGGCATCCAGTAACACTAGAGATGGCCAGTTCCAAAACCTGGACGATATGGAAGAAATCAAAAGCAACATGCAGTAACCAAAGTAGGCTTACGAGCTACATTCTCTTTCTTCTAGTGGTCCAGAACTATGCATCTTAAACAGAGAGACGAATGTGTTCAGGTTAAATTGTCGTGTCATAAGCTGTTCTATAGCATGCCGAAAACTGCGTAATGAAGACTCGCAGAGTTACGGTGGAGTTATTCGAAGCCGCCTCCACACGAGGTTGACTGGGTCGAGTCTAGTCGAGTAAAGAGCGACGGTCAGTTAGCCAGTGTGTCTTGGCATAAAGCACCCATCTGGGGCTTACGGCTAGATTCTTATTACTGTCGGACTGTTGAGAGTTTGTTGATGTGGGGAGTTGTTTCTTACGAGAGGACGGGTCTGTCGTTTACAATTCCTGCTGGCCCTCGCCAGGGCAGTCATTCTCTGGTCCGAGTCCAGTGGGACTCGCAACCATATTTTACTGCATCAGATTCGAGACTTACCCAACCTGGAAGGTCAGGTCCCAATATTTATATCCTCCAGGAACTAGTTGACCCAGTTATATCCGCCCCACACACACTGGATTCACTTTTCGTCGTCTCATGCGACTCGAGGGCTACGGTGGAGGTATTCGTCCCCGCCTCCACACGGGATTCTGACTGAGTCGCCTCAGCTGTCTTCAAGATAACCTCATTGCACGGTCCAAGTAGAAACACGGTTTCCAACATTGACTCTATTGTTTTAGAGGCATATACGTATACCGTGCCGTTGCATGGAGACGGCTGTGGTCTCGTTTGTTTGGAGGTCTTTGCCTAACAGCGGGTCTATACGGCACAATAAATTTTCGGGCCATCCATCCCATACCTAACTGTGTAAGATGGTCTACGAAAACTTGAAAAAAATGACCCGGTATTTGTAGACCTCTAGACACAAAGATCTAGAATGTAACATCCATTATTTGAACAGAAAAACTCACTACACTAGTGTAGCTATTGTGACGCCCTATTGAAATTCTGCGAATACATAGAAAATATGTACTATGTGTGCAAAACAGATAAGCACTTTGTAATTAAATGAACCTGTACTAACCACACATCACAGGCCGCGCCATAGCTCAAGCGGTTAGTCGCTGGCTTCCCACCGCGGCGGCCGGTGTTCGATCAAGTGGGATTTGTGGTGGACAAAGTAGAGCTGGAGCAGGTTTTCTCCGAGTACTTCGGTTTCCCCAGCCAATCTTCATTCCAACAATTGCTCCACAATCACCCTCACCTATTATCTGGGGCTGGTACAACAAGCCAGAATTGGGCGCAGTACAAGGCACTTAGTCCCACCCCACTAGCAAATGAAAAAATATCACTGGATATATCACCTTGACACACCACACAACACTAAATAATATGGCTTCTTTCCCACCACCCAATGTAAACTAGGAGAGGGTGCATCAGCCCCAATAGGGTTTCTTACCCCCATTTACCTTACACATAAATTTTGTAAGTGTGAGTTTAAATCATTTCCATTATGTAATTTCTGATTATCATAGCAAAGATTTATCGAGTTTTAGTAAGTTTCATGATCGTAAGTCACTTAGTAGGTCATGAATGAGGGAACAGTCTTTGTTTGAATGTATTGTGTCTACTCTGTGAGTATCAATAATATTGTAACGTGTTTCGTTACTGAATACGCCGTAGAGATCGTTAATTGGTTTATTCAACAATCTACAAGAAACGGCTACAATTAATTATCACAATGTTACGGGTTTCCACAGTTTACAAACCCTACAACAAAATCTTCACGTACTAATAACGCGGGAGCTATACAAATCTCCCTGAATTACACACTCCAAGTATAACTGTACTACAGCACTCACTAAGTCTCGAAAGCACACAATAAGTCTTCCGCTCGCTGACTTTTTAGTTATCGCACACACGCAGGCTGCTACCTTGAGCACTGTTGATAATACACTGACTCTCGCTTGCTGCTCAGCCGGCTTTTATTCCGTTCGCTGTTGCTAGTGTGACGTGGCGTATAGCCTCGGACGCTGTTACCCCTTGGTGACGTCACCGCTGTTGACTCGCTTTGCATATCTTCAAGGTTGCGGGGACTCGGCTAACTTCGGCTCCGCTCGTGACGTCACCGCGGGGAGAGTTGCGGGGTGATGACTCGCCTATTACGCGAGCGCTACGTTACCGCTACGTGTCGCTGGGGAGGTAGGGGTCAACAGGTCACAATATTTTATCGTGAATATATACCACGTAAATGATCATTTGTATCTGTTATTCCTGCAAATTTATTTTCCGCTTCTTGATGTATGTCACAAGTATATTTTTGGCCTTCAACATTACAAAATTTTCAAAGAAAACCAATCCAGTAAAACTGCACTATCATTGGTTTTATTTCAGCGTCTTCTACATGTTTCGATCCATGTTTGGGTCATCTTCAGACATGTTCTTATATATGTCGCTTGTTATTGATTTGTCGTAATATGGATACATGTTAGTATTATTTTAAAAATCCATTGATTCCTATATCGCGTCACGACACATTTTGGTACTTTTGGTATTATAGTTAACCTTATGGCTAAAATTATTTAAATCAGTATTTATGTCTTGTCGATACGGTATGGGTTTCCATGATGCTTCTCTTATATTAAAGGATGATAATATATTCTGGATTTCGTTGTTAATGCTTGGTTTTATTGTGGTGTATAGACACGTTATCTGTAGACAGCGACAGACTCTGAGCATCGGCGCAAGAAAAAGTTCCCGCTGCAACGAATACGCACGTAACAACAGAGTATAAGTCACAAATGGAAGTAAAACAGCTGCAAATGATGTAATAGATTTTCTATGTGTATCACTAGTAGCAGCACAGTCCAGCTTCGTGAGAGTGACGGGCTGCAAACGGAGGAACATATCTTCTGGGATTCTAAACGGTACGAGGGTCAACGGGCAGCAGTGATGGACATTTTGTCTGAGAACTGCAAAAAAAGAATACCCAAAGTCAGTTGAAGAACTCTTAAGGCTAGAGGAAGAAATTAGTGTAAGACGTCTGCTACTTCATGAACAAAATTCCTAAATTCATTTGAAAAAGAAAGAAAAAGAAGTAAATGTACATAGTTAATTTTTAAGGAATGCATCAAGTTCTGTGTTATTACTATATATATGTGAGTTTTCATTTTCCTGTCAAACACAACATAAATAAACACCAAATAACTCACTCGCATTCCGCTGTGCATATCTGAGTTTATTTGGTTGTAGAGAGTCGCTACGTGTTTCGGCTCATGAAAGCCATCTTCAGGCAACAGATAAGCAAGTCTTATACTATTGAACTGTGCTTTCTATATGGATCCACGCATTGTTTTTAGTAGTGTATTACTAATACAGTGATATTACAGCGTGCTTCTCTCACTTTTACTGTTCTCCATAACATTCACAGATTAAGTGGTTCAATACTGAACCTAAACTTGTTTAGAACGTATAGAACAAGCATTAAAACTTAATAAAATCTTAAAACATTATAAACATGTCAAAGGTCGACAATGTTGTGTATACGAAATAACTGTCTTCTTTTATGATGTCTATACTCGTATTGCTGATATTTCGTGTTGGGTCGTACTTGCGTATGTTGAGCTGTAGTAATTAATTATATGGGTTACTTCTTATTCTTCCACTATCTGATTTCTGACTTACATATATAATTAGTTTTCTTCTCTTTCATTATATGAAACCTATTTTCTGCTTACTGTGTTATTAGGTGTGTACTCTTTATTGAAGCTTACGCTGTTAAGTCTGCTTTCGTCGCTTGTCGCATCCCAAACTCTGTGTCTAGTATGATGTATATTTTATTGCTAGTGGGGTGGGACTATGTCCCTTGTACTGCGGCCACTTCTGGCCTATTGTACCAGCCCAAGATGATAGGTGAGGGTGATTGTGGAGCAACTGGTGGAATGAAGATTGGCAGGGGAAACCGAAGTACTCGNGTGTGTAAAGGGCTGGTATGGGTTGTGGTCTTTCTTCTAGATTGTGTATATGGCTAGTATCTTCTCACATATACGATTATATGTCTTAGCAAAGGTGCCATTTAATTATAGGTTTTGTTTAGTGATTTCATATATATGGAATCTCTCGTATGTATTTAGCCTTTGGCTTTTCTTTTCAATACGTAGGATTTTCATTATTCTCTCTATCGTGTCGTTTTCATGTCCTGTTTCGAGTATATATTGGTCATACTTAAATTTTGTGAATGGTGAACAGTATAAGCGAGAGAAGCACGCTATATTATCACTTCAATCGTAACACACGACAAAGGAACACAACATATGGATCCACAGGGAAAGCACAGTTCAGTAGTGTAAGACATGTTTATATATCGCCTGATGATGGCTTTCATGAGCCGAAACATGTAGCGGCTCTGTAAAACCTAATTCAATCAGCTATGCTCAGTGGAATGTGAGTGAGTTATTTGGTGTTTGACAGGAAAAACGAAAACTCACACATATTTAATTCTTAGAGTTAAGTTAAGAGAGATGTTAAAAAATGGCGGTGTGACTGTTATGAGACAATAGATGTTTATAAAACTGTGCTACAGAGGGTCGGATGGGCATTGCCTGGGCGATTTATATATATTTAATGAAGCTTAGATAATAGACGCTCATGCGAATGTTCAGAGGCTGGTCTCAGTAGTCAAAATGGCCACTGTGTGTGAGAAGTGTATTACCGAAAAGCAGCTTTCTGTTTTACGTTTTTTCTTGTGGGAAAAGTGAATCAATGCAAAAGATATTCATAAATAAACCTTTTCTGTTTACGGTGGAAAGTGTTTGTGGTGTAAAGCGGTTCACAACTGGGTCTAGAAATCCTCACCTTTGTTGCAAATATTTCGCTGATGAAGAGTTTGAAACGGAGGTGCGCAAATGGCTGAGACAACAACCAAAAGACTTCTATGTTGCGGGTTTCGGCCCACTGGCAAAGCAATGGAACAGGTGTATCAGTGTTAGTGGGGGATATGTTAAGAAATAATTGTTTGTTTTTTTAGGTTCGAATATTATGTTTTGCGTTTTATATCCATTTGTGACCTATTTACTGATTCTCCTTCGTATAGTTTGTTTCCATCGTCCGCGGTATATGTTCCCTCCATCCACAGTTCCTTCACTTAATCATTCTAATTCAGATACATCATACCTCCGCTTGTGTGCTCCGGCAGATTTGAATGATCTGGTTTTTATGAATAATAACAACCTGCTAGAAATTATACATAATCGTCCGTTATTGTATATAATTGGCAGTTACTCGGTATTACATCTGTTATGTAAGTGCAGACTAACATCACCGAGTATGAACATCATTCTCCAATGGGGATATCAGCGGGAGAGGGGGGGGGATTAGGAACTACGAAAGGATAAACTGTAACGCTTCAATCTGCATGAACATACTTGTGACAGTACGCGCTTTCATTAGTAGAAAGCTGATCACATTCAGTCGTACAGCTTCAGTCAATGAGAAACGCCGATTTTAGGGCGTTGACCATCGGTTCAAGTCATTGTCTACCTTTATTTAAATTGTACTGATTTCCGGATTTTGAACGTGTGATTCTCTGGGAGGAGGTGTGTCTGCTTCCTTGTGCCGTGGCGACATCTCTGTTCATCACATTCTGCAGAATAAATTAGTTTTAGTCTCGTTCAATCCCCGCCACTAAATATCTAGGAAATTTGCTCTTCTAGATTAAAGGACTGCTGAACTTTATGAATCTGTCGCTTTGGGTTCCACTGTTTCGTCAGTTTCTCATTCAAATAATTTTATGTGACATTCAGATTATAAAATTATATCAAGATTACAGTTTCTTTTGTAAGAAGGAGAGTCGGTAAATGTGTCACAAATGAAAGTAAAACATCTGTAATGGACGTATTAGGTTTTCTATGTGACTCACCAGGTAGCAGCACAGACCACCCTCATGACAGTCTAGGTAGCAGACACACATGTGCATGTTCAGTGGCTGGTTTCAGTAGTAAATGGCAACTGTGCTCGAGAAGTGTGCTTCCGAACAGCAGCGATGTTGTGCGTGTCTGTGTGGGAGAAGAATTCAATGCAAAGAATATTCATAAAGAAATATTTCCTATTTACAGTGGGAAGAGTTTGTCGCGTTTGTCACAGCTTGGTTCCGAAATTATCTCAGGGACGTTCGAAAGCCGCAGATGACGCCCGACCATTTGCGGAAGCGACTGAAATAGAGCCAAAAGACTTCTGTGTTGCGGGCTTCGACGCTGTGATAAAGCGATGGGACAAGTGCATCAAAGATGGTGAAGGAAATGTCGAGAAATAAATGTTTTTCCCCCGGGTTTGATTATCATTTGTTTTACATTTTATATCATTTTGTGACCTATTTACTAACTCTCCTTCTTACTTAGTTCAGCGTCACATCATGAAGATTTGTGGAGGAATGGAGGTATGCTTCCATGCATTCTTAACCTCGACACTAAATGGAGGCGAGCGGTCAGGTTCACACCGAGGCCGTTCCACTCTGAGGAAAGAGTCCCTGATACGCACTGGACAGAACGCTGGGTGAACCCCAGGAGAATCTGTCTCCTGCTGAAAATCGAACCCCAATTCCTTGGTCGTATAGTCCTATTTTCCGTTGTTATACCTACTGAAATATACTGGCTCTACCCTGAACAAGTAGCGATGGACGAAATTGAGAGATTGGGCTTGAACTCTGTTAGGAAAGAATGGAGTGAAATAGGGACAGAATTATATGCCTGTTGTATGACAATTCATATTTCAGTTCACTCATCCCTACTCATCTACGTCATGGAGGGGTGTGTGAAGCAGCCAGAATAACGCTAAGAATACACAAACAATAGGCGCAAAGCTACTTACAGGCAAGGCTTCCGTTTCCGCTTCCATGTGCCTGCCTACACGTCGGTCAGGTTTCGAACCGTAGAGAGTATAGTAGCAAGCATGAGCACTTCGGTTGTTACGTCGACTCTACAGTGAAGTCTAAATACATACAGTGGTTGTCAGTACAAGTGTAGTGATGGAACAGCAACAACAAACCTGCATTCAACAAGACATCGCAACAGACATTTTTTTTGAGATAGATTCATACAATCTGTCCAATTAAGGACAATGAGCACTTTTGGTGACTGAGGTAACTATGCCATTAACAGTGTTAATAAGGCTATCCCAGTAGATGCCTTAAGATTTGTGGCATGTATGCACTTAAAACTAGCTAAATCTATCAGATAGGTCTGACGATTTGAATTTTTTTAATCTCCTAACTTCATCTTCATGGGTTAGTAGTGAGGCTGCGAGTTCGTTTGGATTTACTTGTAGTCTCCGACTGTACTTAGCACTACACTTTTTAATTTCTTATCGCACTGTAGATAGACTTAAGTCCTTATGTAACACTGTATTGGGCACATACCAGGGCGCATCAACTATTTCGCTGAGAACCTTATTCTGAAATCGTTGTAGTATTTCCAGGTTTGAATTGCTGGCTGTTCCCCACAGTGATGTTCCATACGTCCATATAGGTTTGAGTATTGCCTTGTAGAGTAGGAGTTTGCTATTAAGAGATAGTTGTGATCTTCGTCCGATTATCCAGTACAATTGTCGAATTTTCAGGCCCAATTGTTTTCTTTTGCTGAAGATATGTTTCCGCCATGTTAGCCGGCGATCTAAATGTATGCCAAGATACTTGGTTTCATCTGCTTGCGGTAGTTGTGAGTCATTTAGTGTAACTGGCGGGCATTGTCCTTTTTTCATAGTAAATGTTACCTGGACCGATTAGCTCTCATTGACTTTGATCTTCCACTTTCTTAGCCATTTTTGCATGTCATGTAGGTTTTCTTGAAGACATCTATATGTCGTAGCAGGATCCGTATGGATTGCTAAAACAGCGGTGTCATCAGCATATGTTGCAGTCATGGTC
>NW_019727832.1:25957-47064 GCF_002891405.2 Cryptotermes secundus | reverse complement strand
TCGCTTCGTTGCTTTCCATAGCGAATAATCTGTTGCCGTGGTGGCAGTTAAACCAGCCAGATACGTCTGTACGGAATCATCTTTTAGTTTCTGTAGCAAGCTTTTAAGGTCTTTTGTAAGTTTATTAAGCTTTTGTTTGTCAGGCTGTGCTCGTGTTAACTGCCACCTTTTTCTTGCTTTTCTTTTTTCAGCTATCTTTTGTTTTACGATAACTGGACATTCCTCCTTGCAATGGGTGTGCTGTTGGACAGGTGTACCCTGCCATGCTTTAATTAGGTTTTCAACTGCTGTTTCAATATCCATTGCAGTTTTTAGTGGAATATCTATAGCAATTATTTCGTCCAATTTTTCTCTGAAATAATTCCAGTTTGTACGCTTGTTATACAGCGACGGCCCTTTTACTTTTTCAATTATGTGTGAATAGAGGGTTACTAGAAGTGGGGTGTGATCTGAGGAAAGGTCTAAGGATGATTCTATCGAGAATCGTTTCATCTGAATTCCTTTGATTACACAGAAATCGAGCAGATCTGGTATTTTCTTGGTGTCAGTGGGCCAGTATGTCGGTTGCCCTGTGGATAAATAACTTAGGTTATTGTTTCCCAGAGCGGTCAGCAGCTCTCTCCCTTTAGTAGTAGTGATTTTTGATCCCCACACTGTATGCTTTGCGCTAAAATCACCAGCTACTATAAACCTATTGCCCAGTGTTCTGAAGAATTTTTCATAGTCCTTACGGTTGTTATTATGTTTTGGTGGGCAATAGATTGCAGAGAAGGTTAGATCACCGGCATAGTTTTGAACGGTTACACTGGTAGCTTGAATATTTTCTTGTTTGTACTCCATTCTTTCGTAGTGCTGAATGTTTCTTCTGATAATTACTGCAGTGCCTGCGTGTGCAGTGCCATCTGGGTGTTGTGTATGATATATATTGTAGTTTGGTAATTTGAGATGAGTCCTGTCAGTGAAGTGTGCTTCAGAAATCAGCATGATGTCAATGCAGTTGTTTTGTAAGAATATTTTGAGTTCCTGTGCGTGTTGTGACAGCCCATTGGCATTCCACACTCCGATTTGGAGAATTTGTACCGCCATTAAGCAATTTTAGTTATGAGCGTTGTGAGAAGGTTTAACATTGTGCCCAACTGTTCCATTAGCTTTTTCATCATTTGGGTTAGTTCTGCCAATTCAGTGGCTGGTTGTGTCATTACTGAGGCACTGCATTGATTGATTTCAGGGATCGTTTGTGTGGGTTGTATATGTTGTTTAAGAACTTGGGCAAATGTTGCTCCCTGTAGTGTAGTTTCTGTTGGTGATTTTATTCGTTCTCGCATCGCTGGGTATATCTTTTGCTGCAGCTGTTTGTGTATCATGCATCCCCTATAGTTTGCAGGGTGATGCTCGTTACAGTTTACGCAGCGGACCTCTTCGTCTCTTGTTTTCCTGGGACAATCACTGGTCAAATGATTTTCTGCGCATTTAACGCATCGAGGGTTGTTATAGCAGTAATTCTTCGTGTGGCCATATCTTTGGCATCTCGTGCACTGAGGTATCTCTCGTTTAGCATGTGGTGCTTCAAATTGGACACAAGTGTTCATGAGTAACTTTATGTTATATATGTCCTTATTATTAGACTTTGGCTTTAGGTCCACATAGAATATTGGTAAGGGATTTTTAGTCTTCCTTTGTTTTACGTTCCAGACGTTGGTAACTTCATGGCCTTTTGATTCAATACTAGTTTTAATCTCATTTAAGTCTGTTGTCGGATGGACATTTTTTAAGACTACTCTAAAGCTTCTATCTTGTTTTGGTTTATATGAGTAAAATTCAGTTTTTTTGTCAATTAGGGATTTTAGGATCGTACTGTAAAATGTACTTTCTAAGGGCTGTACTTTGACTTGATCTNTTGTTTGGGTAGAGTTGGAAAATTGTGATTATAATACTGCATTTGGCTGGTCATTTGCACGTTCTGTTGAGGTTGACTGCAATACATGATGGGATTCTGAGAGACACCTTGTTGAGTTGCAGGAGGCTGCATGTATGATGTGGGTATCGGCATGTTTATATATGATGATGGTGTATTATGATCTGTGTAATCATTCATGTTTGATGGTGGTGAATGTATATAGTTGTTGGCGTAGGCCATGGCCGCGGCCATGCACTTATATAGTAATATGCACTAGAAGATTGTTCCACTTTTATCAAGGATTATCGAGAATATAAACAAGATTAAACACTCCGATATATAGTTCACGTAATGATTCACTCACTATGCCCACTTAGACTTTAAGTCTACGTAACTACAAACACTGCTCTTCGGAGCAACGACAATGTAGTGGCTCCAATTTGAGATTGGAAATTTAAGCCATTACCGAAATGTCTGGAGGCTTGCGAAAAGTGTTTCACAGCCATTACAATAATCTGTCAACACCTGGGCAGGAACTAGGCTAAGAATGTGTCGATCAGCATTCATGCGTAATAATGTAAGTAAGACGCTCAGCTAACTAGGCCACTGGAGATGGTAATATGAGTAAAGACGCAGCAATAATATACGTGGGTCCACCCCCAGCCACATAGAAGAACCAATGAGAGTATAACTTTGGGAATTGAGGACGCTGAGGAGGAGCTAACTACCCTCTGTCGTCAACAGCTGAATTAGCGAATTAAAACTAGAAATTACTGAATTTCGAGGGACTTGGGATCTGATCTAACAGATAATTTGAGTTGTCAGCTGAAGGCTCTCTTCAACATGGGCCTTACGAGCGGAGGCAGTGGGCCTACATCTTTTACTTCACGTAAGGTACGTTTACTCATATCAACCATGTTGTTTAATAGTATTGGTGATAACAGTGTTGTTGAGTTATTTTAATGTGCAAACTCCAGTGTACCCGGTGAGCCCTTAGGGTAGGATACTAGGATCATGTAATTGCCTAGGATATTAGTCAGGCAATAAGTGTTTTATCGTGTATGTGTCAAGGTTACGGATACCGTGTAGGAAAAATATAATATGTGGGTTTCAATAGGTATAACTAAGGGTAGATTATGTTAAGAGTGAACTTTACGAAGGATAGAGAGGTCCTGCCTTTACAACCTCCCGTGCAGGACTCCGTTGTAAACTGGCAAATGAACTCGACATAATTATAGCGCCATCTCTCCTCAGCTCCTTTGCAGAACTCAACTCTCAACAGACTGAGTCTGAGTCTGAGTCTTATGTAAAGGCCGACGGTCAGTCACCCAGCATGTCTTGGGATAAAGCACCCGTCTGGGGCTTACGGCCCGATTCTTCTTACTGTCAGACGGTTGAGGGTTTGTTGATGTGGGGCGCTCTCTCTGACGAGAGGGCGGGTCTGTCGTTTACAATTGCTGCTGGCTCTCGCAAGCGCAATCATTCTCGGGTCTGAGTCCCTAGGGACTCGCGGATATACGTGTATTTTACTGTCTTTGATTCGAGACTTCCCTTTTCGTTCGCCACCTACGGTTCGCAGGGCTACAGTGGAGGTATTCGACCCGCCTCAATACATGGTAGCCTCAACTGTTTTCTATACAACCTCTTTGCACGGACTGAATAGAAAATACCGTTTCCAACAGCAACTCTATTGTTGTAGAGGTATATTTACCTCGTTGTTTGTTTTGAGGTCGTCGCCTAGTAATGGGTCTATGCATCAAAATATTTAATTAATAAACTCTGAGATCTGCTAGAACGGCGTATATTACGAAAAATTATGATAGTAAAGGATAAAGAGGTTCAGCAGGAAAACCTCACGCTGTAGGTGTGCAGTAAAGCATTGTCTCCGCCCTTTTGTCTAATGGTTGATGTGAATGGATTAATCTGGGACGTGGAGAATTTCTCTTCCATTGGATTTAGATAACAGATGTAAACACAGCAGTAGCATACGCCGCTGATGCTGGCCCTGGCATTCGCTGCAATCTAAATCGAGGCTACAAAGGTCCCTGGTTCGTAACTCTTCTTGGTCATTGCCGTGTTCACAGAATCCTGGAATTGAGCCTCATGCACAACCAGACGGATCCGGTTCCAGTAGCACTCTGTCACTGGCTTCGTCACTCGTTTAGTCTGTCCGTCCGCATGCAACAACTGGAGAACGGATTTTCATAAAATTTGGTAATGTTAAATTTTAATCACCTTCGTTGGCACGTTCTAATTGTGGTTACACCCAGAAAAAATCAACCGATATTCAGGCTGTCACGAGGCCGTGCCATAGATAAGGCGGTTAGACGCTGGTTTCCCACCGCTGCGGCCCGGGTTCGTTCCCGGGTCTGGCCATGTGAAATTTGTGGTGGACAAATTGGCGCTGGGGCAGGTTTTCTCCGAGTACTTCGGTTTCCTCTGCCAATTCTAATTTCACCGACTGATCCACATTCATCATCTATCATCCGGGACTGGTACAATAGACCAATTTGTGGCCGACGTAACAAAGTGGACTCAATCTCACCCCACCTCAAGAAACTAAAGAAAAACTAGGCTGACACGAAGCGCTACTGAGTCTCTGTGAGCATTTCGCGCGCAGCGACAATCGTTCCAAAAAATTTGGAACAAAAATTAAATACGCATTTCATAGCCAATGTACCCCCCCCCCGCCCTCGCAAGACTTGCGTTTTTCGCGGTAACTAAACTGAATTTACTTTTCTTCTGTATCACCTCATGACTCGAGGACCATTGCCAGAGAAGGTGCGTCACAATTTTTATGCCATACGCCCATCTTCAAACTTAATATTCATTTTACTATTAGGTCTACCCGTCTGTATGGGACCCGGGGATAGCTCAGTCGGTATGGTAACTCGCTACGGGCTCGGAGACCGAGGGGTCGGAGTTCGAGTTCCGGTAGGATCAAGAATTTTCTCTTCTTCCACAGCGTCCATACCGGTTGCGGGGCCCACACAGCCTCCTATCCAGTGACTGCTGGGGGTTCTTTTCTTGAGGGTAAAACAGCCGGGGCGTGAAGCTGACTACTGCCAGCTAGTGCCGAGATATAGAAAATTTGGTTTTATACATCCACTTCCACCTGCTCCTTCATGACGTAGTGCCTAATTAGTTAAGTACGGGGACAATTTTACTTTTATTTTACTTAGCCGTCTGTATACGCTTAGGTGACCCTAGTGATTTGTTCTTGTACTATTTCAACGAAATATGTGCATGCGTTTTTCGAATGCGTGCCAATCGTAGATAACCCTCACTTCTCATTCTCCCAACAGCAGTTGGTGAATCATACAGAGTACTACTCTCATTCAATTTTCTCCAGCCTTTTGCCACTCCTCTCCCCGTCAGTGCATAACGGGGGGGGGAGGTGTTCATGCTATGATCACCTGCAGAGTTATGAAAAGGCGGATGTAAGATTATATATAGTAGGATCACACATGCTCGACAAGTCGAAAAACAGTCCCTAGCCTTCAGACTTGGAACTCGGCTTGAGTCTAACGACCTATCCTCGTAAGACATTATCTGTTAAGACACTCTATAGATGTCAGGTGAAATTTTTTTGGAAGTGACTGAGGAAAATTTAAAGAAGAGTGAATTGTACCTTACGACTTGAAATGTGATCAGTTTGCTCAGAGCAGGAGCATTAACTGAATAAAAATTGTGTTTAAGGAAGGCTGGAAAGCCCAGACTGAGATATGGAAGGAGGATGAAGAGAATGATTTACGAGATATGAAAATGAAGATAATGAAATTTGCAGGATAATAACATACTGGCATTTGTCCTAAAACAGACCAAGGTTCTTAGAGGACCATACAGACAGGAAGTAAGTATTCTCTTTTACTAGTGGGGTGGGACTAAGTCCCTTGTACTGCGGTCACTTCTGGCCTCTTGTACCAGCCCCAGTTGATAGGTGAGGGTGATTGTGGAGCAATTGGTGGAATGAAGATTGGCAGGGGAAACAGAAGTACTCGGAGAACACCTGCCCCAGCGCACCTTTGTCCACCACAAATCCCACTTGACCAGACCCGGGATCGAACCCGGGCCACCGCGGTGGGAAGCCAGAGACTAACCACTTGAGCTATGGCGCGGCCTAGATGTAAGTAAATAAGGAAGTAAGTAAGTCTTTTGTTCCTGTGTAAGTGTACCTTAGATTAGCATTTTGTTTTCAAAATAAGTGTTGTCACAGCGTCATTATACAGAGAGATTCTATATTATTGTCTGGGTTTCCGTTTATAGTTCACGGGAACACCGACAATAATTTAAAATCATATTGTATTAGCGGAATTTTCAGCCTTGTAGTTGGGGCCCAACTTGAACAGTACGCGCTTAATCAGAAAGGGGAACCTGTACGGATCTGTAACAGGGACCCAAACAAACAGAGGTGGTCCTGGAAACTTCAGTAAAGATGTACCAAGAGATAAGAATAGAACATGGCACTAAGAACAAGTTGATTTACTTTGCCTGCCCTGATATTATCAGTTCTGAACAACTGCTAGGTCCACAGAGTATATGCTAAGTGTCTCCTCTCGCCGCCATACGCCTAGAAAGGAGAAGCGCAGGGTTGAGGCTGTTTCAGAAGGGAGTCAGAAGTGAGTGAGAGGAAGTAGGAGGAGAATCATAATTTGTACTCTTCTCAGAATTGAGATGGGCAGGAAATGTAGCATACATGACAGAAATGAGAAATGGATGCAGGGTTTTAATACAGGAAATTCTCAACGGACGAGACCATTTGTAGGACAATATTAGAGGGGATCTTGAAGCAACGAAGCGTTAGAACATGGACCGGAGTCGCCTGATGAACATGATCCATTGTCCGGCTGCTGTAATACAGTAATGAATCGTTGGGTTCTATAAAAACAAGGGGCATGTCTTGATAATCTGGGCTGCTGTTGGTGTCCTCAGAACGACTCGACTCCTTGCAGGTGTGAGTTGCCTATCCCACCTTCCCTGCAAGTGAGAAATACCGGTTTGTGTTTCCCCATTTTGATTGCCTAAGTCTTATGGTACTTTCCTATGCAATGGGCCCTTACTTGTGTACGGTTGCGTCATCTTGGGACAATGATATAGATCGTTACGTCATTATTGAAAATGCGCTAGGTTCTATGTTCAGTATATGATGGGAACGAAAAGAGTCATGCCGGAAATCTCATTCTGCACAAAGCATTTCTTTTCTGAAAGGTTGCCTACCTAAGGTATGACATACCCTCAGGGCTGCTGAAGGCGAAGTTTCCTCTTCCACGTTTATCTGGGCAGACCACATAAACCGTTATAAACCTCATTCCGGACATTTTTTTTTTTAGTTTCTTTGGTTGGGGTGAGACAGTCCCCTTGGCACGCCGGCTACTAACTGGCCTGTTGTACCAGCTCCGGATGATAGATGAAGAGTGTGGAGCAGTCGGTAGAAGGAAAATTCACAAGGGAAACCGAAGTACTCAGAGAAAACCTTTCGCAGAGCCACTTTGTCCACCAGAAATCCCACATAATCTGACGTGTGCTCGAACCCGGGCCGCGGCGGTAAGAAGAATGAATTATGGCGCGGCCAAGGACAACCTATATTGCAGTCGAGATGCTAATTCTACATCTCCCGGATATTCAGCAGAAAATTTAACCACTCCGAAACGTCGTTATATTTCTTTTCTTCGAGTTACATTCTTCGTGATTTAAAGAGATGTTACTCACTGTTTCCGCCGTTAACATTAGCTTGGAAAAAAGGGGGACATATTTGGCCTGTAAATAAGATGGGTTGGCATGTACTGGATTAATCTGGCTCAGGATAGAGACCAGTGGAAGGCTCTTATGAACACGGTAATGAACCTTCATGTTCCATGAAATGTTGGGAAATTCTTGAGTAGCTGGGCGACTGGCGTCTTCCCAAGAAGGACTCAGCTCCATGTTTTTTCTTTCTAAAATATTGAGCGCAGAAAGCACTTCATAAAAATTGTGGTAAGAAGGGAGTCTGTTCAAGCGTCTGCCATTTATTCAGCGGAGGGCTGATGACGCGCAAACCTGCACACATGCTACAACCGTACACTCGCATTGATGGAAAGCAATGGAAAATGGCTGTGCACGAGGCAATGATTTTTTGCTTTTTCTAGATTGACCTAGAAGCCGTACATATCATGTCATGTTTGTCAGACTGTCTGTAATTCGATATTCTGTGTGTCTGCCTCCAAACTACAGAGGATTTTAGGTTCCCACAGGGTGGTTATGAAAATTATCTCCTTCTGGGACATAATGGGCTACATGGCGTTGTATCCTACAAGACAGAACTCGTAATATTGTAGCGTGCAGACCGTTACTGGGTAACGACCTAGAAACAAACAATTCTACAACAACCGTTACTAGGCAACGACAGCTAGAAAAGCAAATATACAAGAACCGTTACTGGATAATGTCTTCGCAAATAAGCACGTCCCACGGATACCCTTGGCGTACTACAATACACTGTGTTTTCTATGCGGTCCGTTCTGAGATGTTATAACCGAGATAAGTTGTAAGAGAGTCAGTTGGCCCCCTGAGGCTCACCTTACACTGGATGGAGAGAATATCCCCTTTGCCAGTCATGTAAAATGCCTGGGTGTAAAGAGGATTACATGGAGACTGCACATAGAAATGATTCAAGCCAAGGCCTTCAGAACATTTATTAGAATCTACTCCATATTCAAAAGTGAGCGTTTAAGGGCCTACATTAAACTAACCCTTTGTAAGGCAGTAATGACTTATCCTTATCCCGCCTAGCAATTAGCGGCTGACACCCATCTCTTAAAATTGCAGCACCTACAAAACAAGATTCTCCGCTCCACTTGAAATTTCCCAAGATGCACGTCGGTCCTCGATTTTACACAGCATTCAACCTTCCGAATGTATACGATTATATAAGAAAATTGCGCAAACGACAACCAGAAGTCATACAAAATCATGATAATGAAAATGTTCGCGGTATACGACAAGACGAAGCCAAACATAGAAAATATAAGAGGCATAAACTTGGCGGTGGTCAAGCTTACGACCATTCAAATAACTAAGCTGCCGTTGGAGCATAAGATAACAGCCTACGCTGACAGAGGACTTGTATGTAGTGCAAAAGTAGGAATTTTCAAAAACATGTTATATGTGCGAAATAAACAAATGACGACAGGCCAAGCGTATCGATAGGAGACAAAACCATCTTCTTCGTCAGAGAGGATGTTACATAAGGACTATTACGGCAAGAATTAATTTAGAAAAAAACTCTGGTAACGGGCCTCCAGGGGCCTGACGCCAAGACGAAGTAATTGGCGGTAAACCGCCAGTCGTAAAGTAACTCTGACTTTGACTCTGACAGAGTCGGTTATAAGTCAGTTGTACGGGAGACTGTGAAGAGAAGACTTAGTCGGTGCAGTTGAAGATCCTAACTGTTAGAAGCCGTTAGCAGGGGACGACTAATGTAGACTGCAGCAGACTGAAGACTTAAGGTGTGTTGTAGTGGTTTGTAAAGTGTGGAAATCAGCGATGTCGCTATAATTAAGTGTAGTCATGAATCATGTGTTAAAGTGGTCAATAAAGCCAGTCTCCAATCCAAACCCCGTTGAGAGTGACTCTAGCACGTGACAATATGATACCTGCTTAAGTTGCAAGCTGTTATCGACAACGTTCTGTGTTCTGTATTGTTACTGGATTAACATAATCATGCTCCTAACTATACAAACTGGATCACGATACAAATGACGATTTTAAATGTGTGCTGTCCCGCTTGGCAGGCCTGGAGAGACCTACGAATATCCTCAGTCATTATAAAGAGTGTTTGAACCAACGTTCCCTCTAAGCTGCGCGCATGCGCTGCAGCGCATTGGCTGTCGTGGCCCCGCACACAAGTCTCAAATCTCCGCGGCGGCCCGGGTTCGATCACGGTTCTGGTCAAGTGGGATTTGTGGTGGACGAAGTGGCGCTGGGGCGGATTTTCTCCGAGTACTTCGGCTTCCCTTACCAATTTTCATTCCACGAAATTCTCCATCATCATAATCACAGGCAAGCTACAACAGGCCAATCAGTGGCCGTCGTGCCGAGTGGACCCAGTTGGACTCCATCCCCCACTAAGCGAATTAAAAATAAAAGAGTCCCAATCTCCCGGGAAATTTTATTGGTTTAGTACAGAGTCAATTTGTTGGTAAACTTCAGTTTCTTGTTATTTTGGAAACTTATAAATTTAATGTTTGTTGTGAATATTTTTAAAAAATCGCTGCCCTCCCGGGTTGCGCAAGCCAATGCAATTGTTTCTCAGAAGACTGTTACGAATTGGTTGCTACGGGGGTGGGGGATTCTAATGGGCCGGGTAGGCCATTACTGCCCGTCTCAGTTTACACATAATACAGTTGCGTTTATTGCTGGTATAATATAAATAAAATACAGTGGACCTAGTGGAAGGTCCTCACTACCCCCGTCCACTCCGGAGGGGCCAAAATTCGAACTCCCCCCCTTTCTTTCCTCCAAGGTAGGGCCCTTCGTGGCCGGCCGACTGCTCCTGCGGTTCCTTGTACTCTGGCGTCGTCGCTCCCCTAGGACCCTCCACTACCCCTCTCTCCAATGTCTTGTTTTCCCACTGCCTCCTCTGGCTACCGCTAGCCGTTCTATCCTGCTAGCCCCCCCCATCGCAGGCGGAAGGGGGGGGGGCGCGGATACAGGGCTGCCAAGCGTCTCCCAAGGCAGTGTTGCCAGATCCCCGAGGCTTTCCCAACGTAGTTTCGGCCGGAGCGTCGGGCTCGTAACAAGACACCATGACTTGCGCACTTTCATCCCTGGTTAGGAGAGGACGTTGGTTTTGGCACAGTCCAGAACTTGGAACCCCAAGAATATTAAGGAGCCCTAACCACTACGCCAAAGCGTGCAGCGACCCCGTTGTGACATGCTCTGTGTGAGCAAAACTGGCAAAGAGTTCAGATTGCAAATGAAATTATATTCCAAGTATTTTGGACCGACAATGACGTAATCTTGCTGTCGTGCGCGCAAGCGGAAAAATTCTCATTCGGAATGAAGAATTGGTTCCCTCTAGCACGTATATGTTACGTGAGCTTAAACTGTCGTATTCACTCTGTAAGTCACGAGCTCGCATTTGAAAGGTCAGGGTCTGATTCCTACCAAGAAAGTGGGATATGTCTTTACGCCACTGTGTCCATTCAGTTTCACGCTCAAGCCGCTTTATCTCCTTTATCTCGCCCTCGGCTTCCAATATGTACGAGGATGGGTTGGCCCACAGACGATCTGGAATCGAACTGCCATCGTCAGCTCATAGTCATACATTTTACTGTCGAAGCTATTCCGAATCACATTAAACTGTTTGTGTCTCTTACTATTAACGTTGTTCTTTCTTCCGACCGCTAAAGACATTCCAAGAATCTCATCAAAACGAACAGATCCACTTCGTTCCACCTGAGTTGTAAAGACGCATAAGAGACGGGAAAGTACCTGCAATAACATCAGCTGCAGGGAGCGGGAAGGACATGCAAAGCCACAGCGCGTTGTGCCGCCTTTAAAATCACTGTAATTTATGACGTCACATGTGCTCCAACTGCTGAAATTTCTCCTCGCCTCAGTACGCAACTGCAGCAGTTCGCGTGTCCTCTCTCAGCAGTAAACACGTATTGTTCTAGCGTCTGTGGACTTGTGCGTAGTTATCAATAGTATTCTCGTTACGAAAACCGCGTGCCGTCAAGGACACTTTCCGTTGACTTTTGCAACAATGCGGATGTCCTGTACGAGTAAGAGCTGAGTCACACTTGGCGAGAACTAGTAGCTAATTGCCATGTTGTTATTCCTGGCAAAGAAAACTCTTTTTATTTGAATATTAAGCGCGTACGTGTACTAATATTATATCACCTGTTAACATGACATCATTTCACGTCAAATGTCAGGTAAGTGCGTAATTATGTATACGGGCCACTGTGTGTACCAAATTAAAAGTACAGGTCGTGTGTGAACAGTGCATTGTCATTGGCACTGGGGCCCAGTCTGTGTGAATGTGATTCCACAGTTAATCCAAAATGTGTGTGAAAACGGCATTAGACTTAGTTTTAATTTTTATATAGTGATATTATTTACGTTTAATAGCACAAATATTTTGTCCGTGAAACGTTTTTGTGGTATGAAGAAAAGTGTCGCGTAAGAATTTAGTTTGCACGTTGTTAGTTGTCTTACTTACGGAGCTGAGCCCTTCTTGAGAAGAAGCCAAATCTGAAGCTACTCAAGAATTTCCCAGCATTTCATGGAACCCGAAGGTTCGTCACTCTGCTCACAAGAGCCCTCCATTGGTCCCTATCCTGAGCCATATCAATCCAATCCATCCAATTCCATCCTATATCTCTAAGATCCATTTTAATGTTGTCCAGCCACATACTCCTTGGTCTTCCCAGTGGTCTCTTTCCTCTGGCTTTCCCACCAATATCCTATATGCATTCTTCTTCTCCCCCATTCATGCTACATGCCCTGCCCACCTCTTCCTCCATGACTTGATCATTCTAATTATACCTGGAGAAGAGTACAAGTTATGAAGCTCCTAATTGTGCAGTTTTCTCCAACCTCCTGTCACTTCATCTCTCTTCGGTCCAAATATTCACCTCAACACTCTATCCTCAAATACCCTCAGTGTATGTTCCTCCCGTAATGTCAGAGACCAAGTTTCACGCCCATACAGAACCACAGGCAAAATTATAGTTTTGTATTCGTCTATTTTAATTTTTATGTTTTTGGACAGCAGACGAGAAGACAAAAGGTTCTGGGCTGAATGGTAGCAAGCATTACTCGAGTTCAATCTCCTCTTACTTTCTTCCTGAATCGGGTTTCGATTTGTTATCGACTTTCCCAAATATCTGAACTGTGCCACATCTTCAAAACGTCTGTTTCCTGTCTTTATTTCATGTCTGTTGTTAGTTGCCTGGGTAGGAAGAAGATAGACTGTGCGCATGAACTTGCGAACGCTGGCCCCGTCTTCGTCTCCAGGTTAAGAAGGTCGACCGCTAGATAAAGCCTTTCCTTATCGATATTGTTAGCACTGCGAAACGTATCATGACAAGGTACCGTGAAATTGGCCTAAAGCCGTGAACCATAATGCGAACCACAAGCTACAGATCCAGGCTTAGCATGTTATGTACCCTCATAACTTGGTACTAAACAACTGTAGCGTGAATTGCAGTATTTGCAATTTAACCAACAGCCACAGATGGCGTGCACGCTGTAGATCTCTGTGTTTTTAGATATGATAGCAAGCTATGCAGACTTCATTGCAGTTATTGGATTCTCGCCCTTATTGTACAGTTGTTAGTAAAACTGTTTTAATACGTGTGTCGATACAGACGTAAAGTGTTCCCTGTACTTAAGTAAAAACCCCGCCGTGAAAACGTATGTGGCGTGGAGGTATAACTTGAAGAATTCTTTAAAACCTCACCACGAATTCAGGTCAGTGGAAAAATTCAAGTTCCGGCCTCTTTATCCCCGGTATCCTGGATAAGAAACTGTGGGAGTCAAAGAGCCTGTCTAAACGCAGAAACGAAAGGAAGAATTCCTGTCCCTTCCGAGAATCTAACCCATGCTCTGCAGCTCGTACTTAGTGACTGTTGACACTGTCTCACTGCTCGGTGTATGGTATAGTATTTAAAATTGTGGTGCATTTTCGTGGGAGCAGTTTGCAGTACTCAGCATCCCATTCGGCTCTGCTCTCCAGAGTGTCATGGCTTCTCTGAGTAGCTACACGCAGCTAGCGACGGCGATAAAATTAGAATAGCACCTTAAATTCACTGGATTCGTTACTCAGCTGCTCTACGGGAACCACAGAGATGATGACTAAATACTGTATTAAATATTGCAGTTATTTTCGCCTCTTCGATGTTGCTATTCCGCAATTCTTCTCGACGGAACAAGAATAACTACAGTAATTTCGGTCGAAATGCAATCCAGTGTCCCCTTAGATACGAGATACATTACCGCTAAGCTAAACGAGCCAGGTGACAGCATACACGTACGATACAGCATAGCCTGAGGGACACCGGATTGTCTTAGTGCTTCGCGGAACAGTCGTTTCTGTATAGTTCAGCGCAGAACAACTGTTCATGAATATTCATACGAGATTAACTAGTAACTTCATGTGGTCTATAACTGATACTGAATTTAATTAATTAAATAGTTAATGAATGTGGAGCGGTTCGTGGAATGAGAAATGGCGGGGAAAACGAGGCACCGGGAGAGAACCCGCCGCTGTAGCACTTTGTCCACCACACATCCCACATGACCTGACCTGAAAGTAAACCGGTCGCCCTGGGGGGAAGCCTGCGAACTAATCGCCTAAGATATTGGCACGGCCCGAAATGGAGTTCGTTGCTGCCTAATGTAAGTAAGGAAAAGGAAGACACGAAGCTTGGCAGGTCCATAAGCCCCCCACCGCCGATGTACGCAAGTGGTCTGCTATGACAGGCTGTACGAAGTAGGGACGCATTTTCGATATTTTAAACGTAAAATTAAAGTCCCTTCTCTTCTGTTACTAAAATTTTTTAATGTATTGTGACGGGGATGGCGCAACGAGAAGTAGGGGTCACGTGAACTCTGCGGTCTGCAAGTGACGTCACATCCCCCCATTTCCATTACCACGCAACGCTCGGTAAACCCCCCCCCCGCCAGCCGTGACGTAACACGGGATGCCGCAGTTGCTACGTAGCCGTAAACAACTCCCGGCAGCGTTGCCCAGCAACGCCTTTGTAAACACGGCGGGGAGTCCGTACAACGACTGTTGCTAAGCAATCGGTAAACACGACGTTACGCAACAGTGGTACCTATTACGTAACTGTTGTCCGTAACGCGGCTAAATAAGGAGCAGCGAACACTATTCAAGAATGAGTAGTAGCTAGTAGTGAGTTAGTAGTAGTGAGTAGTGAGTTGAGTTGAGTTGAGTTTCAATGTAGCGATCGCCGAGTTCAATGATTATTGAGGATTGAGCCAGTTACTAGTGAGTGAGTTAGTAGAGAGAGAGTAACCAGTCAATTGCTGTCTATCTTTCGCCGAAATATTTTCGATACTGCCAATGGCAGTAATGTTGAGATTGCAGATTGCGTGATTGTAAGAGCGAGTGGAATAAATTCGCTATATTCAATACAGCGTGAAGTTTTTGTCGCGTTATATACTCAACACGTGACAGTATTTTCCGATAACTTTTCGAATTATTAATAATGCGTATTTGTTAAGTATTCTTGTGATGACTACCGTGGAGTCGGAGTTCGGGTCCCGGTAGGATGAATTATCTCTTCTCCACGTTGTCGAGACCGGCCCTGGATTCCAACCACCCTCCTAACAAATGGGTACTGGGGGATGTTTCCCTGGGGTTAAAGCTGCAGGGTCGTGAAGCCGACAACTCACCTCCAACTAGCGCCGAGGTGAAAATGTGGATCTATACATCCATTCCTCCATATGCCTTCATGCAGTAGTGCTTATTTAGTTAAGCACATGGATACCTTTACCTTCCCTTTGTGATACATATTGTCAAAAATGAAACGTTCTAAACCACTTCCAGAGGAGGGAAACTATTCGTCCCAGCTCATACCTACCGAGTGCAGCAGTCTCCTCTTTCAGATATGAATGTTCGTAGTTATATACGTGTATGACTTGGTGCTGACTGTAGCCTTTACCAGGTCAGGGGAACATGATCATTTAGAATCTCGCTTGTACGTATGATTCGACAGGAAAACCATTTGGCCTCTATGTAACCACTCTAAGAAATGGCAGAATTATTTTTACACAAATCGTTGGAAACTACAGTTGTATTTAAATGTGTAAATAGTTACCGAAATTAGCAATATACTCCAGGAACCCTGGAAGAGTGAACTTACTTGTGATAAGACTGCTTAGGGGTATATACAAATGTCAACTAGTTTTGACACGGCGTAATACTATTCAGTTGCCGGTCACGGTAGCCGAGCGGTCTAAGGCATACACTGTCTTCGTGGGATCGTGGGTTCCAATCCTACTCAGGGCATAGATCTTTAGTGTTGTGTGTGTGCATGTGCATATGCACGCGCGCGCGCTCGTTTTTCTGTTTGTGTATATGTTGTATCCCGAAGTTCCTCGCTGGATGCCCGGCTCTGGCGTATCGTGGATGTTACCGGCGCACAAGTCAGGTCTAGGTCTGGTGCTCCCTAGGCTGGGCGCGCGTGGAAATCGCTGGGTATGCGGGTTGACAGAGGAAGATCGTTTGATCCGACAAGAGTGGCGTAATCAGCAAATTGAGTTTATTAACTAATTTCTGTAGATTACACATGTACGCTACACCTGAGGACTGATAGCTAGGGTTCCAGGGAGGGAAGGCTGTCTTGGCTCTACCTAGCCGCTATCTCGGTCAACGAATAGTCTCTCGCTCCGTCTGCATCAGACTGTGTTTTCATTCTTTGTTTTAATAACACACCAGTCGTAAGGAATATTTCAGAGCAGGGCTCTGTTAGTTTGCTTGCTTATGTCTCGCCTCTTTTTTGTGTGGGCTTCGCTCCCTGGACCCTATTTGTACGTGCTTTTTAGCAGCCACAGCTGCGTGAGACGGAGGTCACGCGTCTGACTCCCTTGGTTATCTCGACTGCCTACTTGCGTCCTCATGTGTCGCTACCATTTCTGTTACATTCCTATTAAAATTAAATGCTAATGAAATAACACATTAAGAGTAAATGCAAATGAAATAACATAGCGTATGCAACAACTTTACCAAATGAAATAGCTCTTATACAGCAATAGCGCATATACAACATATAGGTAGGGCCTTGCGACGAGCTCATCACCCGCCCAAGGAGCCCCAGAGAATATTTAAGATCTAGTAAACCGAAGTGAATGGCCGCTCCATAACTCAAGCGGTTAGTCGCTGGCTTCCCACCGCGGCAGCCCGGGTTCGATCCCGAGTTTGGTCAAGTGGGATTTGTGGTGGACAAAATGGCGCTGGGGCATGTTTTCTCCGAGTACTTCGGTTTCCCCAGCCAATCGTCATTCCACCAATTGCTCCACAATCACCCTCACCTACCATCTGGGGCCAGAAGTGGCCGCAGTAGAAGGGACTTAGTCCCATCCCACTAGCAATAAAAACAAACCGAAGTAAAATGGAGAGTTTCATGGAAGTTGGCCAAGGCACAAATTGGGGCCGTAGCGCCAAAGAAAACAAAATTCTCTAAGTTCGATCATGGGTTCTGATTTCACTCGAGTTAGGAGTACAGTAAAACTTGGTTATAGCAACATCGGTTTCTGCGACACCTTGTCTATTGCGTCAAATATTCAATGGTACGAACTAATTCCTCATAAAGCAACTGTTTTCATACCTTGCTTAGTACGACATGCACAAATGCATCAACCTCGTATGTAACGTCGTTTTCATTCCTGAATTTCTGTAACGTCTTTACTCGGCGCCGGTGGGAGGTGGCAGGTCCCGCCGCCGCCGCGTACTTGTCACTAAAAACTCTCACTTTGGCCACTGAGAGTCAGGGGTTCGTCTTGGTGCAGGAGCTGACGCTGAAGCCCAAGATTAAACAAACCACACTCCACACGTTGATAATAATACTAACCAAGTTTATTGAAGAAAGAATGTAGAAAGAAACATAGAAATTTTACATTGAGAATGACGACCCTCGCCTCAGGCGAGCTGCCTTCTATCTGCCTAGCCTAGGGCTTTGTCCCAAAAGATCATCACGTGCTACAGTTTTTTTTAGGTGGCTATGCAACCTCGTACGCATCCAGTGGTGGGGCCACTGGTCGTATGTCAATGCTTACGGGTGAAAGGGGAGGCCGCATGCCGATCTTTCTTGCTCGAAATAACACTGTGTGTGGTCTCTTTAGGACTGCTTATATTAAGGGTACTCTTAATACCAAATGGTTATACATTTAAAAAGGTTACAATAATTGAGTGGGGGTCATATATGACACTCCCCCCTTAAAAAAAGGATTGATTACTTATATCAAACTCTTTTTTCTTTCTTCTCTTCTCTTTTGTTTACCTGAAAACTCTCTTTTTTCTTAAGGAAATTGGTAAGGGTTCTTCTACCCCTTCTTGTTCATCATCATCTGACATTATGGTAACGTTAGGTGAAGACTTTAGGGATGTAGTGGGAGAGGTCCTTAAGGTTTTATATCTTATCGAAGGTTGTCTACCTTGAACATTTGTAATATTGATGCATAGTCTCTCGGCAGTTTCTTTCCAGCATGCTTTGGGTGACCATTTATCCCATAATTTATACCATAAAGCTCTACATCCTCTGCAGCAACAACAGCAGCAGCAGCAGCAAGTTACAATAAAAAATATCATGGTGCTCATTATTGCAGTCCATGAAGTAACATTTATAATACCGAAAATAGTCTTTTGCTTCTTGATCTTTAATCATTTTCTCAACCTCATCCACCTTGTGACTTGCCATCCGCAAATCATCTACAGAAGACAAAATATTTCTTAAAGGAATGGACAAAGGCAACTGTGAAAAATCTTTAGTCTCTTTAAACATCAAACAACAATCGAAATTCATGGGAACCGTGGGAAGGAAATCATTTGAAATATTCCTTAGAGTGGTAGACATTGCATACAGAGTAATATAAGAAGTATAAGCTTTGCATCCCGGCTGTAATGTCAGTCTTCCTCTTTTAAGTATGTCAACTTGTTTGACATTTTCGTTGCATAGGACAGATAACATTTCGGGTTCAGGTGCTACGTAAAGCCATTGATTGCTCATACGTAACGGTATCCAATAGGTTTTCAAAAGTTTTACAACTCTTACTTCACAAGACTCAGGTATTTTGTTGGATGTGGGGTGAATCAAGGTCATTTCACAATCAACATCAGGAATGTACGAAAATATTGGAACATCCGCTTTACATACCTTGTGCAGTGCATTGGGTTGAAAACAACCCGCCAGCTCGTTGGTTGACATCTTACCGAATTGGCTCCTCAAAGAGTTTACAGAAATATATTCCTTTAAGGGATAGACGAAGACAAAGGCATCTTGTCTGGGAAACGGATAGGGTAAAATCTTATACAAATAGAAGGTTATCGAAGAAAGAAGGGGTATGTCTAGTACATACACAAGAAACGGACCATGAGCATAGACATGAGGTACAACTATCCGTTGTAGCTCAGGAAATGGGAAATCAGGATAATCCAGTCCACTTGGTAATTGTTGAGATGTCAAAACGGCACGAATTCGTTCGGCAGAAACGAACTGTGGCTGAAAAGTCCCCTGTTCGACGTGAACCAAGGCATCTACCAAAATTTCGAACCCATGTTGGCATTCTGTTAGCCCCCTCTCAACCATCTTAATTTGAACGTTAGCTGTTGTTACTTGTTCTATCTCTGCCTGCAGCAGATTGCTAGCATTAACTACTGGTTCGTTCATTCGCAAAATGGTATCTTTCAACAATTTTTCGTTTTGTCTACTCTTTGAACAGTCAAATCTATTGATTGAATAGCAGATTATATTATTGTCATCTGCTCTGAAGAAATGTGAAGGAAGTCTTTCTGCTCCTTTTCTAACTGACTTATATGCCTGTTATATTCTCTGGCATCGGATTGGGTTAATGTCCCAAATAAAATCTTAGAGATCTCCCCTACAACATCCAACACACCCCGTTTTCTACGGTTTTGTGGCTCAGGTGTCAAATATTCCACCACTATTCCCTCCATTTTATCTATGTATTTGACCTTTGAGCTGAAGTACTGTTCAAAGGAATTGCAATCAGTGTAGTGATACCATTTTGTCTTTTCCAGGATTTGGCAGTATTGAATCACTTGCTTATAGTGATCCTTAACATTTCCCCATAAATCCCTAGTAGATTGTAAATCCAAGTAGCTAACGACTTTCCAGGTCGTGGGGTAAAAAGAAATTATTCCCTCCTCATCAAAATAAATACCTGCCTCCGATGTTAGGGGTTCGGTTTCTTGAGTCTGTACATGCCTCCACAATATAATCACATTACTCAAAATCCAAAGACGAAGTAACTTCATCTTGGTTTTCCTGTGAACAATGAAACATCTTTATTTGATTCATATGAACTTTCTCACGTTTACGTTTACCTACTCTCTGTATCACTAAATTTGGATACTTTAATTCTTTCACCTCATACGGGCCTTCCCATATAGGTTCCAGCTTATGCTTTCTTTGCTCCTTCTTTACTAGTATTAGGTCATTTAATTTTATATCTTTGGAAACCTCTTTACTTTGAGTCTTAACGTGTTGGTGCTCTTTGAAATTCATTAAATTCCTCTGAGCAATATGATGACTTTCTTGCAGCCTATGCTTACAATAGCATCATAGTTATACAGTGGCTGAATCTTTTGTTCTAGTTCCCCAGGTAAGTTGCATTTTCTCCCAAACAATAATTCTTAGGGACTATGCCGAGTTATAGAATGTGGCGTTGTATTGAACATAAAACACGCGAAATGTAGCCATTGATTCCAATTAGAAGGTTTGCTATCAACGTAACTCCTCAAATACGTTATCAGAGTTTTATGCGACCTCTCTAGTGCACCGTTACTCTCTGGATGGTAAGCCACAGTATTTAGCTTCTCGATTCGAAATAACTTACAAATTTCTTTTAACGCTTCTGACATAAAATTACTACCTTGATCTGTCAGAATAATGCCTGGAATTCCATATACTAAAAATACTCGATGTACTAGCGCCTCACTAACCTCTTCTACTGTTTGATTACTTAAAGGTTCTGCTATCAAATACTTGCTCAAATTATCTTGGCACGTCAGAATGTACTTGTGCCCTTCTTCTGTGCATGGCAATGGTCCAACAATATCCAAGTGCATTTTTTTCCAAGGTTCTGCCTGGGTATCTGTAATTTGTAACTGACATCTGTTTTCTTTACTATGTTTCATTTTCTGGCAAACTTCACAAGTTTTAATATAATTAGCGACGTCCTCTGCCATGTTTGACCATGATGTATACAATTTAATTCGATCTACAGTCCGACTAATGCCTTGATGTCCTCCTACTGGGTCCGAATGCATTTATTTTATTATTCTGGCCTTTCTATCCGGTGTTAACTCTTCTGCTTCTATTGCCATAACTGGATACCTACTCAAACTGTCTGCGTTCGTATTCTATCTTCCCGGCTTATACTTAATTTCGTAGTCAAATTCTCCTAACAAAAGTTTCCACCTTAAAAGTCTTGAACTGGGATCTTTCACACGAAATATCCA
>NW_019727832.1:10181-22113 GCF_002891405.2 Cryptotermes secundus | reverse complement strand
ACATTGAACGTAATTTAGAAAGTGTGTATTGGGCAAGTAACAGGAAACAGATGAAGATAACTGATTACTGTACTCGTATCTAGGTACAGTAAGGCACAACAATTGATGTAATCTACTGTAATTTGGTGAGTAGGCCTACCTTTAATATACAGTATTAGTGCGGTGTGTATTTTCAGTGAAAAGCGCTGTAATATGTCTTTGATATTACACATTTGGGCAATTCCTCGTTAATGTTACGTTAGTCTGTACTTAACTACGTATTTTACTAAAAAATGCAACATTTTAACTCGGTTTTTGGTAGATTTTTACGTGACTAACATAAGGCTACTGTGGAAGTGCCCATTTCGGTTACAACGACTTTCGCTTATAACGACACTATTTTTAGGTCCCTTTGATGACGTTATAACCAAGTTCTACTGTATATGCCTGAGTCTTTACTGTGTTTGTAATGTCCTGTTTAGGTGGAGACCTTGCTACGGGCTGATCCCCGTCCAGTGTGTCATAACGAAAGTCTGAAAAATTCGTATTTTCAGAATTAATCCAGATTGGGAGCATGCCAGAGGGCCTTATACGTCAAGGAGAAGAAGAACAAGTAACTATCCAGAGTTCTCCTCCCCCTTTAACAGCCCTGATGCCAACTGAACCTCCCCTCCACCTACCCATCAACCCGAAAGGGTTTCATAGTTTTAGCGCCAGATCAACGGATTCAAATCTTACTTGATAAAATGAACTGGGGTTTAAATTGTGATTTCTTCTTAGTCATATGACTTGAATTTCACCAAAATGAATATGCCTCCACAAGTACAGAAGTGATTGCACTGGAAAATTTTCCATTTAATGCTTGGGTGGGCGAGACTGAGTCTTCTTGTTACCGTTCGAGGTGATAAATGAGTAAGGAGCACTCGGTGGAGTGGTAGTTGGCAGGCCAAACTGTAGTACTCGGAGAAAACCTGCCACAGTGCCGTTTTGTCCGCAACAAATTCAACATGATCTCAACTTGGACTGAACCCGGGCCGCCCGGGTAGGAAGCAGGAAACTAACCGCCTAAGCTGTAGCCGAGCCGCCAAAAAGACATTAAACCTGACACCAGAAGACCTCTCACTCACTTTTCAGAGTATAAACATAACGGCTGCTCATGAACGTAGTCATACAGCTAGGCGCTCACCGTGCACATGCTGCAGCCAGTGGGTACCGGGAAACAGTCTGTTTCGACCTTGAGGCTGAAAACAGCAGTGAGAGTACAGGAAAACATGTTTTTCTTAAAGCTCAGACAAGAATAGAGAAAATGTAATTTTGCTTCTAACTGGAGTATGGGATAGGAGGGCGGATATGGTGTGGGAACACAGTAAGATAGCACAGCTGTTTGTCAAATGCAGTAGCACTATTAAATATACGGACAGAATGCGTCATCACAGACCATCAGTTCCTCACAACTTCAGCCTTACGATTCTGTATCTTCTGTATTGGGAACAGAGATGCGTCCCACACAGACTCCTCTGCAGTTGTTACTGGGGACTATTTCCCTGGGGGAAAGCGATCTACTTAGCCTCCTCTACAGTTGTTACGGGGGACTCTTTCCGTGTGATAATGCGGCCCACTTAGCCTCCTCTACAGTTGTTACCGGCGGCTCTTTCCGTGGGGTAAAGCGGCCCACTTAGCCTCCTCTACAGTTGTTACTGCGGGGCCCTTTCCCTGGGGAAAGCGACCCACTTAGCCTCCTCTACAATTGTTACTGCGGGGCTCTTTCCGTGTGATTAAGCGGCACACTTAGTCTCCTCTACAGTTGTTACTGGCGGCTATTTCCGTGTGGTAATGGTGATCACTTATCCTCCAATAAAGTTGTTACTGGCGGCTCTTTCCGTGGGGTAAAGCGGCCCACTTAGACTCTTCTACAGTAGTTATTGGGGGCTCTTTCCGTGGGATAAAGCGGCCCTCTTAGCCTACACTACAGTTGTTACTGGGGGCTTTTTCCGTGTGATAAAGCGGCCCACTTAGCCTCCTCTACAGTTGTTATTGGGGTCTCTTACCGTGGGATAAAGCGGCCCACTTAGCCTCCTCTACATTTTGTTACTGCGAGGCTCTTTCCCTGGAGGAATGCGACCCAATTAATCTCCTCTACAGTTGTTACTGCGGGGCTCTTTCCGTGTGATAAAGGGCCGCACTTTGCCTCCTCTACAGTTGTTACTGGCGGCTCTTTCCGTGGGGTAAATCGGCCAACTTACACTCCTCTACTGTTGTTACTGGCGGCTCTTTCCTTGGGGTAAAGCGGCCCACTTAGCTTCCTCTACAGTTGTTATTGGGGGCTCTTTCCGTGGGATAAACGGCCCACTTAGCCTCCTCTACAGTTGTTATTGGAGGCACTTTCCGTGGGATTAAGCGGCCCAATTAGCCTCCTCTACAGTATTTACTGCGGGGCTCGTTCCGTGTGATAAAGCGGCCCACTTAGCCTCCTTTACAATTATATCTGGCGGCTCTTTCCGTGAGATAATGCTGCCCACTTAGCCTCCTCTACAATTGTTACTGGCGGCTCTTTCCGTGGGGTAAAGCGGCGCACTTATCCTCTACAATTGTTACTGGGGGCTCTTTCCCTGGGGGAAAGCGACCCACTTAGCCTCCTCTATAGTTGTTACTGGGGGCTATTCCGTGGGATAAAGCGGCCAACTCAGCCTCCTCTACAGTTGTTAATGCGGGGCTCTTTCCGTGGTATAAAGCGGCCCACTTAGCCTACTCTACAGTTGTTACTGGGGGCTCTTTCCGTGTTATAAAGAGGCCCACTTAGCCTCCTCTACAGTTTTTACTGGCGGCTCTTTCCGTGGGGTAATTCGGTGCACTTAGCCTCCTCTGCAGTTGTTATTGGGGGCTCTTTCCCTCGGGGAAAGCGACCCACTTAGCCTCCTATACAGTTTTTACTGTGGACCCTTTCCGTGGAAAAAAGCGGTGCAACTTAGCCCGCTATACAGTTGTAACTTGGGGCACTTTCCGTGTGATAAAGCGGCCCACTTAACCTCCTCTACAGTTGTTACTGGCGGTTCTTTCCAGGGGGTAAACTGGCGCACTTAGCCTCCTCTATAGTTGTTACTGGGGGCTTTTTCCCTGGGTGAAAGCCACCCACTTAGCCTCCTCTACAGTTTTTACTGGGGGCTTTTCCGTGGGGAAAAGCGGCGCACCTAACCTATTCTACAGTTGTTACTGCGGGGCTCTTTCCGTGGGATAAAGCGGCCCACTTAGCGTCCTTTACAGTTGTTACTGGCGTCTCTTTCCGTGGGGTAAATCGGCCCACTTAGCCTCCTCTACAGTTGTTATTGGGGGCTCTTACCTTGGGATAAAGCGGCCCACTTAGCGTCCTTTACAGTTGTTACTGGCGTCTCTTTCCGTGGGGTAAATCGGCCCACTTAGCCTCCTCTACAGTTGTTATTGGGGGCTCTTACCTTGGGATAAAGCGGCCCACTTAGCCTCTTCTACAGTTGTTATTGGGGGCTCTTTCCATGGGATAAAGCGGCATACTTAGGCTCCTCTACATTTGTTACTGGCGGCTCTTTCCTTGGGATAAAGCGGCCCACTTAACCTTCCCTACAGTTGTTACTGGGGGCTCTTTCGGTGTGATAAAACGGCGCACTTACACTCCTCTACAGTTGTTATTGCGGGGCTCTTTCCGTGGGATAAAGCGACCCACTTAGCCTCCTCTACAGTTGTTACTGGTGGCTCTTTCCGTGGGATAAATCGGCACACTTAGCCTCCTCTACAATTGTTAGTGCGGGGCTCGTTCCGTGGGATAAAGCGGCCCACTTAGCCTCCTCTACAGTTGTTATTGGGGGCTCTTACCGTGAGGTAAAGCGGCCCAATTAGCCTCCTCTATAGTTGTTAATGGGGGCTATTTCCCTGGGATAAAGCAGCCCACATAGCCTCCTCTACAGTTGTTATTGGGGTTCTTTCCGTGGGATAAAGCGACCCACTTAGCCTCCTCTCCAGTTGGTACTGGGGGCTCTTACCGTGAGGTAAAGCGGCCCAATTAGCCTCCTCTATAGTTGTTAATGGGGGCTATTTCCCTGGGATAAAGCAGCCCACATAGCCTCCTCTACAGTTGTTATTGGGGTCCCTTACCGTGGGATAAAGCGGCCCACTTAGCCTCCTCTACATTTTGTTACTGCGGGGCTCTTTCCGTGTGATAAAGCGGGCCACTTAGCCTCCTCTACACTTGTTACTGGGGGCTCTTTCCCTGGGGGAAACGACCCACTTAGCCCCCTCTACAGTTGTTACTGGGAGCTCTTTCCGTGGGATAAAGCGGCGCACTTAGCCTCCTCTACACTTGTTACTGGGGGCTCTTTCCCTGGGGGAAACGACCCACTTAGCCCCCTCTACAGTTGTTACTGGGAGCTCTTTCCGTGGGATAAAGCGGCGCACTTAGCCTCCTCTACACTTGTTACTGGGGGCTCTTTCCCTGGGGGAAACGACCCACTTAGCCCCCTCTACAGTTGTTACTGGGAGCTCTTTCCGTGGGATAAAGCGGCGCACTTAGCCTCCTCTACACTTGTTACTGGGGGCTCTTTCCCTGGGGGAAACGACCCACTTAGCCCCCTCTACAGTTGTTACTGGGAGCTCTTTCCGTGGGATAAAGCGGCGCACTTAGCCTCCTCTACACTTGTTACTGGGGGCTCTTTCCCTGGGGGAAACGACCCACTTAGCCCCCTCTACAGTTGTTACTGGGAGCTCTTTCCGTGGGATAAAGCGGCGCACTTAGCCTCCTCTACACTTGTTACTGGGGGCTCTTTCCCTGGGGGAAACGACCCACTTAGCCCCCTCTACAGTTGTTACTGGGAGCTCTTTCCGTGGGATAAAGCGGCGCACTTAGCCTCCTCTACACTTGTTACTGGGGGCTCTTTCCCTGGGGGAAACGACCCACTTAGCCCCCTCTACAGTTGTTACTGGGAGCTCTTTCCGTGGGATAAAGCGGCGCACTTAGCCTCCTCTACACTTGTTACTGGGGGCTCTTTCCCTGGGGGAAACGACCCACTTAGCCCCCTCTACAGTTGTTACTGGGAGCTCTTTCCGTGGGATAAAGCGGCGCACTTAGCCTCCTCTACACTTGTTACTGGGGGCTCTTTCCCTGGGGGAAACGACCCACTTAGCCCCCTCTACAGTTGTTACTGGGAGCTCTTTCCGTGGGATAAAGCGGCGCACTTAGCCTCCTCTACACTTGTTACTGGGGGCTCTTTCCCTGGGGGAAACGACCCACTTAGCCCCCTCTACAGTTGTTACTGCGGGGCTCTTTCCCTGGAGGAATGCGACCCACTTAATCTCCTCTACAGTTGTTATTGGAGGCACTTTCCGTGGGATTAAGCGGCCCACTTAGCCTCCTCTACAGTTGTTACTGGCGTCTCATTCCATGGATTAACGGCGCACTTAACCTCCTCTACAGTTGTTACTGGGGGCTCTTTCCTTGGGATAAAGCGGCCCACTTAGCCTCCCCTACAATTGTTATTGCGGGGCTCTTCCCGTGTTATAAAGCGGCGCACTTAGCCTCCTCTACAGTTGTTACTGGGGGCTCTTTCCGTGTGATAAAGCGGGCCACTTAGCCTCCTCTACAGTTGTTACTGGCGTCTCATTCCATGGATTAACGGCGCACTTAACCTCCTCTACAGTTGTTACTGGGAGCTCTTTCCCTGGGATAAAGCGGTCCACCTAGCCTCCTCTACATTTGTTACTGCGGGGCTCTTTCCGTGTGATAAAGCGGGCCACTTAGCCTCCTCTACAATTGTTACTGGCGGCTCTTTCCTTGGGGTAAAGCGGCGCACTTATCCTCCTCTACAGATGTTACTGGGGGCTCTTAACCTGGGATAAAGCGGCCCACCTAGCCTCCTCTACATTTGTTACTGCGGGGCTCTTTCCGTGGGATAAAGCGGCCCACTTAGCCTCCTCTGTATTTGTTTCTGGCGGCTCTTTCCGTGGGGTAAAGCGGCGCACTTAGCCTCGTCTACAGTTGTTACTGGGGGCTCTTTCCGTGTGATAAAGCGGCCCACTTAGCCTCCTCTGTATTTGTTTCTGGCGGCTCTTTCCGTGGGGTAAAGCGGCGCACTTAGCCTCGTCTACAGTTGTTACTGGGGGCTCTTTCCCTGTGATAAAGCGGCCCACTTAGCCTCCTCTACAGTTGTTACGGGGGGCTCTTTACCTGGGGGAAATCGGCCCACTTAGCCTCCTCTACAGTTGTTACTGGGGACTCTTTCCGTGGGATAAAGCGGCCCACTTAGTCTCCTTTATAATTGTTACTGCGGGGCTCGTTCCGTGGGATAAAACGGCCCAATTAGGCTCCTCTACATTTGTTACTGCGTGGCTCTTTCCATGTGATAATGCGGCGCACTTAGCCTCCTCTACAGTTGTTATTGCGGGGTTCTTTCCATGGTGTAAACGGCGCACTTAGTCTCCTCTACATTTGTTACTGCGGGGCTCTTTCCGTTTGGTAAATCGGCGCACTTAGCCTCCTCTACAGTTGTTACTGCGGGGTTCTTTCTGTGTGATAAAGCGACCTACTTAGCCTCTTCTACAGTTGTTATTGGAGGCTCTTTCGGGGGATAAATCGGCCCACTTTGCCTCCTCTACAGTTGTTATTGGGGGTTCTATCCGTGGGATAAAACGGCCCACTTAACCTCCTCTACACTTGTTCCTGGCTGCTCTTTCCGTTGGGTAAAGCGGAGCACTTAGCCTGCTCTACAGTTGTTACTGGGGGCTCTTTCCGTGGGGTAAAGAGGCCCACTTATTCTCCTCTACAGTTGTTAATGGCGGCTCTTTCCGTGGGATAAAGCGACCCACTTAGCCTCCTCTACAGTTTTTATCGGGGGATCCTTCCGTGGGATAAAGCGGCCCACTTAGCCTCCTCTACATTTGTTATTGGGGGCTCTTTCCGTGGGGTAAAGCGACCCACTTAGCCTCCTCTACAGTTTTTATCGGGGGATCCTTCCGTGGGATAAAGCGGCCCACTTAGCCTCCTCTACATTTGTTATTGGGGGCTCTTTCCGTGGGGTAAAGCGACCCACTTAGCCTCCTCTACAGTTTTTATCGGGGGATCCTTCCGTGGGATAAAGCGGCCCACTTAGCCTCCTCTACATTTGTTATTGGGGGCTCTTTCCGTGGGGTAAAGCGACCCACTTAGCCTCCTCTACAGTTTTTATCGGGGGATCCTTCCGTGGGATAAAGCGGCCCACTTAGCCTCCTCTACATTTGTTATTGGGGGCTCTTTCCGTGGGGTAAAGCGACCCACTTAGCCTCCTCTACAGTTTTTATCGGGGGATCCTTCCGTGGGATAAAGCGGCCCACTTAGCCTCCTCTACAATTGTTACTGCGGGGCTCTTTCCATGGGATAAAGCTGCCCACTTAGCCGCCTCTACATTTGTTATTGGGGGCTCTTTCCGTGGGATAAAGCGGCCCACTTAGCCTCCTCTACAGTTGTTACTGCGGGGCTCTTTGCGTGTGATAAAGCGGCGCACTTACCCTCCTCATCAGTTGTTATTGCGGGGCTCTTTCCGTGGAATAAAGCGGCCCACTCACCCTCCTCTACAGTTGTTACTTAGCCTCCTCTACAGTTGTTATTGGGGGTCTTTCCGTGGGATAAAGCGGCCCACTTAGCCTCCTCTACAGTTGTTACTATGGGGCTCGTTCCATGGGATGAAGCGGCCCATTTAGCCTCCTCTACAGTTGTTATTGGGGGCTCTTTCCGTGTGATAAAGCCGCGCACTTAGCCTCCTCTACAGTTGTTACTGGCGGCTCTTTCCGTGGGATAAAGCGGCCCACTTAGCCTCCTCTACAGTTGTTACTGTGGGCTCTTTCCGTGGGATAAAACGACCCACTTAGCCTCCTCTACAGTTGTTAGTGGTGGCTCTTTCCGTGTGTTAAACGGCGCACTTAGCCTCCTCTACAGTTGTTACTTCGGTGCTCTTTCCGTGTGATAAAGCGGCGCACTTAGCGTTCTCTACAGTTGTTACTGCGGGGCTCTTTCCGTGTGATAAAGCGGCCCACTTAGCCTCCTCTACATTTGTTATTGCATGGCTCTTTCCGTGGGATAAAGCGGCCCACTTAGCCTCCTTTACAGTTGTTACTGCGGGGCTCTTTCCGTGGTGTAAATTGGCGCACTTAGCCTCCTCTACATTTGTTACTGCGGGGCTCTTTCCGTGTGATAAAACGACCCACTTTGCTTCCTCTACAGTTGTTATTGGGGTCTCTTACCGTGGGATAAATCGGCCCACTTATCCTCCTCTACAGTTGTTACTGGCGGCTCTTTCCTTGGGGTAAAGCGGCCCACTTAGCCTCCTCTACAGTTGTTACTGGGGGCTCTTTCCGTGGGGTAAAGCGGCCCACTTAGCCTCCTCTACAGTTGTTACTGGGGGCTCTTTCCGTGGGGTAAAGCGGCCCACTTAGCCTCCTCTACAATTGTTGCTGCGGGGCTCTTACCGTGAGGTAAATCTTTCCACGCAGCTTCCTATACAATTGTTACTGGGGTCTCTTACCGTGGGATAAAGCGGTCCACTTAGCCTCCTCTACAGTTGTTACTGCGGGGCTCTTTCCGTGTGATAAATCGGCGCACTCAGCCTCCTCTACAATTGTTACTGGGGACTCTTACCGTGGGATAAAGCGGCGCACTTAGCCTCCTCTACAGTTGTTATTGGGGGCTCTTTCCGTGGGATAAAGCGGCCCTCTTAGCCTCCTCTACAGTTGTTACTGCGGGGCTCTTACCGTGAGGTAAATCTTTCCACGCAGTTTCCTATACAGTTGTTACTGGGGGCTCTTACCGTGGGATAAAGCGGCGCACTTAGCCTCCTCTACATTTGTTACTGCGGCGCCTCTTTTCATGGGATAAAGCGGCCCACTTAGCCTCCTCTACAGTTGTTATTGGGGGCTCTTTCCGTGGGATAAGGCGGCGCACTTAGCCTCCTCTACAGTTGTTATTTGGGGCTCTTTCCGTGGGATAAAGCGGCCCACTTAGCCTCCTCTACAGTTGTTACTGCGGGGCTCTTTCCGTGTGATAAATCGGCGCACTTAGCCTCCTCTACAGTTGTTACTGGGGACTCTTTCCGTGTGATAAAGCGACCCACTTAGCCTCCTCTATGGTTGTTACTGGCGGCTCTTTCTGTGGGGTAAATCGGGGCACTTAGGCTCCTCTACAGTAGTTACTGGGGGCTCTTTCCGTGGGGTAAAGCGGCGCACTTAGCCTCCTGTACAGTTGTTACTGGGGGCTCTTTCCCTGGGGGAAAGCGACCCACTTAGACTCCGCTACTGTTGATACTGGGGGCTCTTTCCGTGGGGTAAAGCGGCCCTCTTAGCCTCCTCTATAGTTTTTACTGCGGGGCTCTTACCGTGAGATAAAGCTCTCCACGCAGCTTCCTATACAGTTGTGACTTAAGTTTTCCGCTGCCTTCAATACTCGTATAATTGTTAATGGGGCTCTTTTCCTGAGGTAAATGTGTCCACGCAGCCTCCTATATAGTTGTTACTGGGGCTCTTTCGGGCGAGCGTAAAGTTTACCATTTACTTTCATCTAGTGCCGATGTTCAGAGTAGGTGGGGATATAACTTTCTCCTTGGAATTGTTTTCATGGCGTGTTGCTTAATTAAGCACAATGAAAACCTTTTCTTTGTGTGCACAGTTGGCACTGTTATAGATCTGGTTACATAGGCCCTAACCAGAACGTTTATTATACCCAGTATGTTTATAATTATAAGCATATGAATGTATTTTCATACACAATTTCTAGATATGTTTTTGATGGCCCTGTGGTCGACTCATCCTCTAACAGAAACGAGTACCAGGAATCTTCCTGCGGGGTAAAGGGCGACCGGCGAGTAAGCCTGACAACCTTACCGCCAACTGTGAGCCGATTGTCTAGAGAAAATGTGGGAACCTCGACGTCTCACAACCCTCTGGGCCTTCGCGGCCTGTTACAAGGATAGCTTAACCTTTTAGCTCTATTGCTTGTCTCGTTTGACATGTTATTTTTCATTCTACACGACATTAGCAAAAGTTGCGTGTGTTTCCAGGATTATTACCTCCTCTACCTGTTTGCATTCATCATTTGTATGCCTGCCTAAGATCTCTGGAGTGATGTCATACTCATTAAAGCTATCCATCTGACGTTATGTTTCATGTCGCAACATTGAGATATGCAAAACATGTCAAGAGTCTCACCTGTTCCTTGTACGTACCCGCATGGATGCTTAGTCTGTACGCACGCACCGACGAGTCTGTTCTCACGCGCAAGCACGCCCTGGGTGTGGTGTCAGATGCACCTTAGTGAGAGGTTCGCGATACAGTTCCGTTGATCCAGATGAACATTAATACAGGCTGGTACCAGAATGAAAGCTTTGAGGTCAGTGGTCACGAAGCAGCGGTCCCAAAATTTCTAGGTGCTGTATATCGTTGTTTCCTTCGGGGGCCGAATACATTGACCATGACCACAGCATAGGCTGTGATATCCGACAGTGGATGATTTAGAAAGCAGTATTAACCGGAAACTGACTAACTGTGAATATGATATTTAAAAGTGACATAATGGTGTCTTGTTGTTCCTTAGATTATATGTAGGCCATGTTACGAGTAGTGATGAAAAGGGAAAAGTGCGGCAGGGAAAACAGGACAAGATGTCTAATTAACTTCATTCAACTGAGCCCTTCTTGAGAAGCCGTCAGTTGTGCGTCTACTCAAGAACTTCGCAGCATTTTATGGAGCCCAGTGGTTCATTACCGTGTTCACAAGAGGCCTCCACTGGCCCTTATCCTGACCCAGATCAAACCAGTCCATACCACCCTATACTTTCTGTCTAAGATCCATTCTAATATTATCTACCCACCTACGTCCTGGTCTTTCTAATGGTTCCTTTCATTCTGGCTTTCCCACCAATATCCTATATGCATTCCTCTTCTCTCCATTCGTGCTCCATGCCTTTCCCGTCTCATGCTGGACTTGGTCATTCTAATTATACTTGGCGGAAAGTACAAGTTATGAAGCTCTTTATTGTGCAGTTTTCTCCAACCTCCCGTCACTTCATCCCTCTTCGGTCCAAGTATTCTCGTCAGCGCCATCTTTGAATGGTAGCAAGCATTAGTGGAATTCAGTCTCATCTTAAATTCCTTCTGAATCAAATTTTGATTTGTTACTGTTGATCCCAAATATCTGAACTGTGCCACATTTCAAAGGATGTCAGCTATCTTTATGTCATGGTTTTGCCCTGCATTCCGGCGACGAGACAGCAACATGTACTTAGTTTTCTCTGTGTTTACTTAATCAGCCTCGTTACTAGCCTCATTTAAATTTTTTGTGATATACGTGTTATCTGCCGATCACAGTGGCCAAGCGGATAAAGGCATAAATTGTCTTCGCTCGCTCGAACTCTGGGGTCATGGGTTCGAAACTCACTCAATGCGTGGATGTCTGTCTTCGTTTATCCTGTGTTTGTGTTGTTGTGTGTGTAGATAGCGGCCTTGGGAGGGGCTAATCCCACGTCCAAGGAGTCCTACCATCTGTGTATAGGATTAAGAAACTGAAAAAGCGCCCAAGTTTCAACAAAGGGCTGTAGAACCATAGATAGATTAGATATGTTGTCTTCCAATAGATTCACATCATCAGCATGGACCAGCAGCTGATGTGTCCCGTTTAATTTGAGTTCCACGTGGTTTTACTGAACTAATTGAATAACAGGTTTTCTGAAAATGATAAATGAAATGAGGAGGTTGCTAGGTACACTAATATGCGATATAACGGTCTAATATCTGGAAAATCACGACATCCGGCAACCCTCCGATATTAGAGGTTCCGGATATCGCCGCCTTTGCTTTATTTTCTTCTTCCCCTTCACCCCGCTGCGGCATCAACACTCGTGGCTGCTCGAGGGGGTGTGATGAAGGGTACAGGAACTTCTGAAACCTCATGACCTTGTAAACCATCTACTTGG
>NW_019727832.1:0-9700 GCF_002891405.2 Cryptotermes secundus | reverse complement strand
TGGGATAAAGCGGCCCTCTTAGCCTCCTCTACAGTTGTTACTGCGGGGCTCTTACCGTGAGGTAAATCTTTCCACGCAGTTTCCTATACAGTTGTTACTGGGGGCTCTTACCGTGGGATAAAGCGGCGCACTTAGCCTCCTCTACATTTGTTACTGCGGCGCCTCTTTTCATGGGATAAAGCGGCCCACTTAGCCTCCTCTACAGTTGTTATTGGGGGCTCTTTCCGTGGGATAAGGCGGCGCACTTAGCCTCCTCTACAGTTGTTATTTGGGGCTCTTTCCGTGGGATAAAGCGGCCCACTTAGCCTCCTCTACAGTTGTTACTGCGGGGCTCTTTCCGTGTGATAAATCGGCGCACTTAGCCTCCTCTACAGTTGTTACTGGGGACTCTTTCCGTGTGATAAAGCGACCCACTTAGCCTCCTCTATGGTTGTTACTGGCGGCTCTTTCTGTGGGGTAAATCGGGGCACTTAGGCTCCTCTACAGTAGTTACTGGGGGCTCTTTCCGTGGGGTAAAGCGGCGCACTTAGCCTCCTGTACAGTTGTTACTGGGGGCTCTTTCCCTGGGGGAAAGCGACCCACTTAGACTCCGCTACTGTTGATACTGGGGGCTCTTTCCGTGGGGTAAAGCGGCCCTCTTAGCCTCCTCTATAGTTTTTACTGCGGGGCTCTTACCGTGAGATAAAGCTCTCCACGCAGCTTCCTATACAGTTGTGACTTAAGTTTTCCGCTGCCTTCAATACTCGTATAATTGTTAATGGGGCTCTTTTCCTGAGGTAAATGTGTCCACGCAGCCTCCTATATAGTTGTTACTGGGGCTCTTTCGGGCGAGCGTAAAGTTTACCATTTACTTTCATCTAGTGCCGATGTTCAGAGTAGGTGGGGATATAACTTTCTCCTTGGAATTGTTTTCATGGCGTGTTGCTTAATTAAGCACAATGAAAACCTTTTCTTTGTGTGCACAGTTGGCACTGTTATAGATCTGGTTACATAGGCCCTAACCAGAACGTTTATTATACCCAGTATGTTTATAATTATAAGCATATGAATGTATTTTCATACACAATTTCTAGATATGTTTTTGATGGCCCTGTGGTCGACTCATCCTCTAACAGAAACGAGTACCAGGAATCTTCCTGCGGGGTAAAGGGCGACCGGCGAGTAAGCCTGACAACCTTACCGCCAACTGTGAGCCGATTGTCTAGAGAAAATGTGGGAACCTCGACGTCTCACAACCCTCTGGGCCTTCGCGGCCTGTTACAAGGATAGCTTAACCTTTTAGCTCTATTGCTTGTCTCGTTTGACATGTTATTTTTCATTCTACACGACATTAGCAAAAGTTGCGTGTGTTTCCAGGATTATTACCTCCTCTACCTGTTTGCATTCATCATTTGTATGCCTGCCTAAGATCTCTGGAGTGATGTCATACTCATTAAAGCTATCCATCTGACGTTATGTTTCATGTCGCAACATTGAGATATGCAAAACATGTCAAGAGTCTCACCTGTTCCTTGTACGTACCCGCATGGATGCTTAGTCTGTACGCACGCACCGACGAGTCTGTTCTCACGCGCAAGCACGCCCTGGGTGTGGTGTCAGATGCACCTTAGTGAGAGGTTCGCGATACAGTTCCGTTGATCCAGATGAACATTAATACAGGCTGGTACCAGAATGAAAGCTTTGAGGTCAGTGGTCACGAAGCAGCGGTCCCAAAATTTCTAGGTGCTGTATATCGTTGTTTCCTTCGGGGGCCGAATACATTGACCATGACCACAGCATAGGCTGTGATATCCGACAGTGGATGATTTAGAAAGCAGTATTAACCGGAAACTGACTAACTGTGAATATGATATTTAAAAGTGACATAATGGTGTCTTGTTGTTCCTTAGATTATATGTAGGCCATGTTACGAGTAGTGATGAAAAGGGAAAAGTGCGGCAGGGAAAACAGGACAAGATGTCTAATTAACTTCATTCAACTGAGCCCTTCTTGAGAAGCCGTCAGTTGTGCGTCTACTCAAGAACTTCGCAGCATTTTATGGAGCCCAGTGGTTCATTACCGTGTTCACAAGAGGCCTCCACTGGCCCTTATCCTGACCCAGATCAAACCAGTCCATACCACCCTATACTTTCTGTCTAAGATCCATTCTAATATTATCTACCCACCTACGTCCTGGTCTTTCTAATGGTTCCTTTCATTCTGGCTTTCCCACCAATATCCTATATGCATTCCTCTTCTCTCCATTCGTGCTCCATGCCTTTCCCGTCTCATGCTGGACTTGGTCATTCTAATTATACTTGGCGGAAAGTACAAGTTATGAAGCTCTTTATTGTGCAGTTTTCTCCAACCTCCCGTCACTTCATCCCTCTTCGGTCCAAGTATTCTCGTCAGCGCCATCTTTGAATGGTAGCAAGCATTAGTGGAATTCAGTCTCATCTTAAATTCCTTCTGAATCAAATTTTGATTTGTTACTGTTGATCCCAAATATCTGAACTGTGCCACATTTCAAAGGATGTCAGCTATCTTTATGTCATGGTTTTGCCCTGCATTCCGGCGACGAGACAGCAACATGTACTTAGTTTTCTCTGTGTTTACTTAATCAGCCTCGTTACTAGCCTCATTTAAATTTTTTGTGATATACGTGTTATCTGCCGATCACAGTGGCCAAGCGGATAAAGGCATAAATTGTCTTCGCTCGCTCGAACTCTGGGGTCATGGGTTCGAAACTCACTCAATGCGTGGATGTCTGTCTTCGTTTATCCTGTGTTTGTGTTGTTGTGTGTGTAGATAGCGGCCTTGGGAGGGGCTAATCCCCCATCCAAGGAGTCCTACCATCTGTGTATAGGATTAAGAAACTGAAAAAGCGCCCAAGTTTCAACAAAGGGCTGTAGAACCATAGATAGATTAGATATGTTGTCTTCCAATAGATTCACATCATCAGCATGGACCAGCAGCTGATGTGTCCCGTTTAATTTGAGTTCCACGTGGTTTTACTGAACTAATTGAATAACAGGTTTTCTGAAAATGATAAATGAAATGAGGAGGTTGCTAGGTACACTAATATGCGATATAACGGTCTAATATCTGGAAAATCACGACATCCGGCAACCCTCCGATACTAGAGATTACGGATATCGCCGCCTTTGCTTTATTTTCTTGTTCCCCTTCCTCCGCTGCGGCATCAACACTCGTGGCTGCTCGAGGGGTTGTGATGAAAGGGTACAGGAAATTCTTAACCTCATGACCTATGTAAACCATCTACTTGTACTGAACAAAATGAACTTGGCTCACTCAACCAAACGATCTGATATAGATTCTGAGTTTCATATATTTCTCAGTTGTAATGTAATAATCCACATTTCAATAAGAAAATAAGTTCTTTTTGTTCGCTAGGAGGATCTCTGTGTTTTAACTGAAGAATAACAAAAAAGGAGGCTTGAATGTCCAGTAGCCTGTCTCTAAATGCTCTTCAAGCAAGTTCCATATCCCGTTAGTATAAGTTCTCTGAAGTCTTAAATGTTAATTATAATACTTTTGAAGTAAATGCATTATTTTTGTATTAAGTTCTTAAAAAGGTAAAGTTATCCCTGTAACAGAGCGTGAAGGCCCATAGGGTTGTGAGACGTCGAGGCTCACACATTTTATCTAGACACTCGGCTCATAGATGGTTGTAAGGTTGTCAGTCTTAGGCGCCGGCCGACCTTTACACCCCAGCAAGATTCATGCTACTCATTTCTGTGAGAGGCTGAGTCGACCACAGAACCATAGTGCTGCTGGAAGGATTAGGTAAACTGAAAAGGTCCACCTCATCGGGACTCGAACCCGCGACTTTCCGGCTTGTAGCATAGTTCCTCAACCAACTACGCTACCGCGTGCCCCTGTATTAAGTTCTTACCAGTAAAATAATCTAAAAGCATGTTCGGGTATAAACTAGGGGCAATAATGTAGACGTGTCTTCTTTTTAATTGAATTCGCATTCACATCAGCTGATGTTACAGTCTAGTTGCTAACTTCTAGAGAAATATTTCAGTAGTCGTCAAAATGCTTGCTTATCTGTTGATTTATGGTCTGAATTACGGGAACTTCACCGCCTCTGTGGTCTAGTGGACAGGTCTTGGCTACAGATCCAGAGGTCCCGGGTTCGATTCCCGGCGCTACCAGACTTTCTGAGTAGTAGTGGCTGTGGAATGGGGTCCACTCTGCCTCGTGAGGATAATTGAGGAGCTACTTGAATGGAAAGGTAGCGGCTCTGGTCTAGAAAACCGAAATTAACGGCCCTAGGGATTCGCTGCGCTGACCACGCGACAGCCTCTATCCGCAAAAGTTGGCACTAAACTTCGCCGTCAAGCGGCGGTCACTCGTTCGGTATAGTTCGCTTGCGGACTAAAGCCACGGATATTATAGGATCTTACCTAAGATTTTTTAGGTAGTTCCTCTTTTCTCGCTTCCAACATTGCATCAGGTTTTCCTTCTTTAGAATGGTCTGCCCTGATGTAATGTTATGTCCCAGTTTTTACAGTACGGTTGGAATTCATATTCTACAAGCACTGTGCTGTTTAGCTTCACTTTTCGCTGGATAAATCGTGATTTATGCTTATAGTTAACACCATACATTCACAAAACATTAGCTGTGCCACGGTTAGCGTTCCATCACTGTGGCCCAGGTTTGATTCCAGGTCATGTCATGTGGGATTTATGGTGGACAAGATGACACTGGGCAACTTTTCTACGATTCTTCGGTTTCCGCTTCCCAGTTATTCCACGAAATGCTCCGTGTCCGCTAGTCATTCTGTTACCGAAGCTGAGATTGGCAGTGTCGTTAAATGTCGAAAGAAATCCACAAAAAAATGCCTTTTAAAATGTGGGATTCATTTAAGTTAAAATAAGTATATAAACTCTCGTGAAGACTTCATAGTTACACACCACATTTTCGTTGATACACAACCATAAAGATACACAAAAGCATATAACAATATTCTGTATCTAAAGAACAAAGAAGACGATGCTGTATCAATATTTGCTTTTATTATGTTTTTACAGACGCGACATGTTTCGACCCTTACACGGGGTCATCATGAGACGTACAGTCTTCCAGTTTGAGCTTAAGGTAGCGTAGTTTTTTGAGGCGATATGCTACAAGTCTACAAGGCTACAAGGCACTTCTACAAATATTTTTATCTGGGAAACGTGAGGAAGATGTGTTCCACCTGTGAACAGAAACAAGTGCCTGTTAATATTCTCGAGTTATTGTAAGATTTACAAGACAACTGTGATTATCATAACATCTCCCTGTTACCATGAAGAATTCGCATGTCGATTGGAATGTACATCAGAGAATGTAGTAATTATCTAACTGAGGGAATATCAAGGCATTTCTTCAGAGAGAATGACTAACCTGAGTTAAGTCTTTGTGTTTTTATCAGTGCTAGTGGATACTGTCGAATTTGTGATTGAACTACAGTGAATTCTGTAAAGTCAAAATTGCCAAATATTGCCTCCCGTGTGCGGGCCAGCTATACAACATTTCGAATGTCTGAGAAGAGAAGGATCTAAATGAAATGTCCGTATTGGTAAATATTTGTCTGATAATTTTCTTAATCAAAATGGTCTAAAACAAGGAGATGCTTTATCGCTATTGCTTTTCAACTTTCCTTGAGATTATGATATTGGGAAGGTCCAAGAAACCAGGTAGGACATCACCTGCTAGCCTACGCTGATTATGTGATTCTGCTGGGTGAGAACATAGATACCTCACAGAGAAACAAAGAAGCTTTAACTGATGCTACTAAGGAGGTTGGTCTAGAAGTAAACGCAGAGAAAACAAAGAATACGTTGCTGTCTTCTCACCAGAATGCAGGGAAAAATCATGACATAACGATAGGTAACAGATGTTTTGAAAGTGTGGCAGAGTTCACATATTTGGGAAGAACTGTAACAGATCAAAACCTGATTCAGGAGCAAGTTAAGAGGAGACTGAATTCGGGTAATGCTTGCTACTATTCAGTTCAGAATCTTTTGTCTTCTCATATGCTGTCTAAAAGCATAACATTTAGGATATACAAAATTATAATTTTGCCTGTGGTTCTGTCTGTGTGTGAAACTTGGTCTCTGTCATAAGGGAGGAACACAGACTGAGGGTTTTTGAAAACTGGGTGTTGAGGATAAGGTTTGGACTGAAGAGAGAAGTAACAGGAGGTTGGAGAGAACTGCATAATGGGGAGCTTCATAACTTGTCCTCTTCTCCGAGCATAATTAGAAGGATCAAGTCAAGGTGGATGAGATGGACATGTAGCACGAATGGGGGAGAAGAGGAATCCATATAGGATATTGGTGAGAAAGCCAGAAGTAATCCCTGGAAAAGAACAGGTAGTTCACCTGTAGGCTATTTGGGAAGAAAAACCTTAACTTGGGAGCAATGTTACATGTACACCCATTGCTAGCAATGAGTTGCTAAACTAGTTACAGCGAAGGCAAAATTCTTGGTAAACAGTTCATTGCTATGTTATGCAACAATAGAGGAGGCCATGTTTTCCCACGGCTGTTAATCTCGCTTTTCTAGACCGGAGCTACTATTTCCTTGAAATGGCTCCTCAGTTATCCACACGAGGCTGAGTGGACCCCGTTTCAGACCCACTACTTCTCAGAAAATCTGGTACCGCCGGGAACCGAACCCGGGACCCCTGGATCTGTAGCCAGGAGCTCTGTCCAACAACGAAGTGTAAATAGTTCAATATATTAATTTAATTGTGGGACAATCCTATGTATGTGTGTCTGTGCACGCGTGCATATTGTTATATAAGTACAGTAGAACTTGGTTATAACGTCATCAAAGGGACCTAAAAATAGTGTCGTTATAAACGAATGTCGTTGTAACCGAAATGGGCACTTCCACAGTAGCCTTATGTTAGTCACGTAAAAATCTACCAAAAACCGAGTTAAAATGTTGCATTTTTTAGTGAAATACGTAGTTAAGTACAGACTAACGTAACATTAACGTGGAATTGCCCAAATGTGTAATATCAAAGACATATTACAGCGCTTTTCACTGACAATACACACCGCACTAATACTGTATATTAAAGGTAGGCCTACTCACCAAATTACAGTAGATTACATCAATTGTTGTGCCTTACTGTACCTAGATACGAGTACAGTAATCAGTTATCTTCATCTGTTTCCTGTTACTTGCCCAATACACACTTTCTAAATTACGTTCAATGTCCATATCAGAGAAATTCAGGAATGAAAATGACGTTACATACGAGGTTGATGCATTTGTGCATGTCGTACTAAGCAAGGTATAAAAACAGTTGCTTTATGAGGAATTAGTTCGTACCATTGAATATTTGACGCAATAGACAAGGTGTTGCAGAAACCGATGTTGCTATAACCAAGTTTTACTGTAGTTCCTTGAACTTCACTACAGAGACTGAAGCATTGAAAGGAAATTAGGCATAATAACGTACGCACTTTCTAGCACTTTTTGTGCTAATATAAATTTTGTTACACTTTTGTCCAAAGGTATGCTGATGTCTGTTATTGTTTTTATTGTTATTATTAGTTAAATGTCTACAATTTTGAGTGGGGGCACACAGTAACGTAGTTGTTTGAGGGGCTATGCTACAAGCCGGAAGGTCGCGGGTTCAAGTCCCGATGAGGTCACTGGATATTTTTTTAATTGACCTAATCCTTCCAGCCGCACTATGGCTCTGGGGTTCACTCAGCCTCTAACAGAAATTAGTACCAGGAATTAATTAAACAATTTTCCTGGGGAGTCAAGCGTGGCCGGCGCGTAAGGCTGACGTTACCGCCATCTTTGAGCCGATTGTCTAGATAATGTGGGACCCTCAACGTCTCACAACCCTTTTGACCTTCAGGGCCTGGTACAGGGATAGCTTTACTATTTTTTAGTAAAATTTTGAGTGCCACATTGAAATATCTTCATTTGTATTACATTTTAGGCTGCAGCATTCGAATAAACAATGACTTGCCAGAACCCCAGCCATTGCTTCTAATCCCAGGAGGTGGTAAAAATGGGAATGGATTCTTTTTGCCAGAAGATGGTGATAACACTGTTACATTTGCTGTTGGCAAGAAGGTGCTCTTAGCCTCTTCTGGTGATAATAACTGTTTGGTCTACAGTGGTTCTGGGACTAGAACTGCACTTGCAACCCGTAGCTCTGATACTACATTTTATATAAGCCAAATTCCTTATAGATTTTCAGAGTTTGCATGTAGAGGATAGCCTTACCATGTTGCCAGCAGATCTGGCAGTAAATGTCATGACGGCACCAAAAGCCACATTGAGATTTGTTTTGCAAGTTGAGTCAGACTTTTATAAAATAACAGATATCTGTTTTGATGATACTCAATTGAAGACTTTGTATAGTAACTTCACATTTGTGTCTGGTATTGGTGGCTACCAAGTAGGATTTCCAAGACCAAGTTTTATACAAGATGATTTCTACCCTGAGATCTCAGTTGACAATCTCTACACAAGAAACGTACCATTCTTGGTTCAGCAGAGTTAGCTGATAAATATATTGCAGAGTCGCCTGACTATTATCTAGCTAGGGGCCACTACACAGCCAAAGCCGATTTTGTTTATGGTTCCCAACACAGAGCTACTTTCCATTTTGTAAACATTTCCCCACAGTGGCAAACTTTCAATGGAGCAAATTGGAATGCACTTGAGATGAGTGTACGAACCTATGCTGACAGGAATAAACTCAATCTTGATGTGAACACTGGAACATATGGTGTTGCAACATTACCAAATGTTAATGGCATTGAGAATGAGTAGTATTTATACGTTGATGACAATGACAACAAAGGGATTCCTGTGCCAAAACTGCTCTGGAAAGCAGTGTACAGTCCCAAGACACAGGCTTGTATTGCTTTGGTGGGAATCAACAACCCATATGTTTCTAATCCACAAGATTATTTGATTTCTAATGCTGTTCGCTCAAAAATTTCTTGGCTACAATGGGATCAGAAAAGTATTGAGAAAGGATATTCCCTTGGCTGCGATGTTGATGAATTTAGGTCCACAGTCAGTACCCTCCCAGAATTCAGTGTAAGTGGCCTGGTAATGTAATATGTGAACATATGCAGCAGCTGTTCTCTGTAGCGGTATCAAATACGAGGGGCGCTCAAGTTCTAAGGTCTCCGATTTTTTTTCTCAGGACTGGGAGCAGATAGACACATGCGGTTTAGTTTAAAATACATGTGCACTCTTTGTGAATGCGTGACAGAGATTGCAGCACTCTACGGCGCACAGTACTCTAGTGGTAGCAGCGAGAGTGAGGAGTGTTTTTGATACTTAAAATGACGACGTTTTCGTTACAAGAACAGTGAGTAATCATTCATTTTCTCCACTTGCGTGGTGCGACACCCATTGAAATTCATCGCCAGTTGAGTGAGACATGTGGTGATGGTGTCATGAATGTGAAAAATGTGCGCTCGTGGGTGCGACAGTTCAAAGAAGGCCGAACGTCATGTGACAACGAACCAAAACAATCTCGGCCTCGCACCAGCCGGTCTGACAACATGGTCGAGCGAGTTGAGAAAGTTGTTTTGGCGGATTGCCGATTGAGTGTGGAAAACATCGCCTCCAAAGATGGCATTTCCGTGGCATCTGCACAAAATCCTGCATTCCTGCGAATGCGGAAAGTGTCCTCCAGGTGGGTTCCACGAATTT
>NW_019727831.1:0-413 GCF_002891405.2 Cryptotermes secundus | reverse complement strand
ATGGATTTGAGCCGCTCCCCCTTTGATGTCTTAATTTCAGTTAACGTCGAGAAGCCCGGTTCACACAAATATGTAGTTGAAAATGACAATAACACATTAACTGCCATCTTGGAGATAGCCGGGTATCCACTCCTTACTGCCAACCAAAACGTATCCAAAGGCACTTCGAGAAGTTTTAGTTTCATTGTTCTGTCTTCTTTTAAATCTGCGAGTTCCTCTTGTATATTAATCGGAAGATGTTCTGAATTCGCAACGAATGGATCACGAACCCAGTCGAAATCTTGTACACTCTCTCCAAAATACTTATTGAATTTCTGCTGCAGCATTTCTAAATATTCTTTAATTGTGTCCATCACCATTTTATTGCTGTCAGCAAGTGACCATACAGTCGGGAACATCTCAAACGACCCATC
>NW_019727830.1:0-1150 GCF_002891405.2 Cryptotermes secundus | reverse complement strand
CAAGACTGTCCACTCTATCCGAATGAATCATGAATGAATCATCATCCCAATCTGATTGCTTCAAACGTTCATATTTATACTGGGATCGCTTCTGGCCCGCATCTACGTTATTACGCGCGCTAGCCAATCAATTCTTCCTCCTCACTTTCGAGTTTGGCTTCGCCCCACCGACCAGCGTATAAAAAGGAGCGACTCCGGAGCCGAGTTATTCAGTTCAATTCAGTTCTACGCAGTTCATCATCAGTCTACAGGCTAGCCACATCAAGCAACTTCAGCCAGCAGGCTTCGTCGCCAGCGCTCGGTCTCCGGAGACATCGGCAGGCTGCGCCAGGCACGACTGCCTCGGCCGTCCGGCGCTCTCACACCCGACTCACTGGGGCACCGCGCCTGGACTCGCCGGTGGTCGTTTTACGGTCCGAACCACTGGGCATCTGGCGTAGCCACTGCCTCATGGCTCCTACGACCGCGCTCAACGACTAGCCTTTTCACCAGCAACCGCCGCGCTGCGATCAGGCAACCTCCAACTCACCTGCCGCACGGCAACCAAGCAACCTCCAGCCACGGCCGCACTGCGGCCAGTCCATTCACCGTAACTAGCCTTTCTCCCTACCGGCGCGCGCCGCGCTATATTAAGCATGTCAACAGTCACGGTCCTTTTCAGGGCCAACAAGCTGTTCCGAAGAAGTGGGTTGTCATAGGAGTAGTGACAAGACTACACACACATTGACAATAGAGCCCCACAGATCAAACACTTAAATTTTCTGTAAATGTTAAGTTTTTAGGTGTGTGCCCGGACAATCATTTGGGCTGGGAAAAATACTCTGATGATGTAATAAATAAGTTGAGTGTTGCAACCTTTGTGCTTAGAAAAACTACAGCCTATAGTAAGTAGGCAAGTGTTGAAAATGGCTTATTGTGCTTACTGTCAAACTCAACTTAAATATTGTGTTATTTTCTGGGGCTCTTCTTCATCATCAATGAAAAGAGTTTTTGTGGCTCAGAAAAGAGCAATTACAGCGGTGTTAATGATGAGGCCTAGTAGTTCCTGTAGAGAGTTTTTCAGAGAATTAGGGATACTTACAGTTCCCTGTTTTGTTTATATATTCCATGGTCATGTTTGTAATTGAAAACGAAAATAAGTATCCTACAA
>NW_019727829.1:793-949 GCF_002891405.2 Cryptotermes secundus | reverse complement strand
TTGCTTAATTCGGGCTGGGCCACCAAGTGGTCGGAGTTCTTGTACTGCAAAAGGCAATGATTTTCAATGGTCTACATATAATCATGTGATTCAAAATATTGGCATCGAAGACTCCTAGGGGAATAGAATAGTAGGTCAGAGGCAAGAAAATTTGGG
>NW_019727829.1:0-740 GCF_002891405.2 Cryptotermes secundus | reverse complement strand
AGTTGAACCGGAAGAAGAAGTAGATACAGACGAGAAAGGACCATATATTTTACAAAGTGAGGTGGAAAAAGCTATCAAGGAAATGAGGAAGGGAAAGGCTACAGGAGATGATGATGTACCTGGAGATGTGCTCAAGTTACTGGGTGAAGGTGGTTTGAAAACACTGACAAAACTAATGAACACCTTATATGAAAGTGGAGAGTGGCCTAAGGACTTTACAGAAGTTACAATGATTGCCTTAAAGAAAAAGACAATAGCTACAAAATGCAGCAACAATCACACAATAAGCCTTATTGCACATACAGCAAAAATAATAGCAAAGGTAATTAAAAGAAGAATTGAAAGGAAAATAGAGGACATACTTGAAGAAGATCAGTTTGGATTTAGAAGAGGAAAAGGAACCAGGAATGCAATTAGGATGATGAGAATTATGGCAGAACGAACTTCAGAGATAGATGAAGAACTGTGTGTTTGCTTCATAGACTGGCAGAAGGAATTTGCCCGTGTAAACTGGACCAAATTAATGCAAATCCTAAAGGAAACAGATATCGATTGGCGTGAAAGAAGATTGATCAGCAAATTGTACATGGACCAGAAAGTTAGAGTACGACTGGACAGTGGGGAGACAAGAAGTGTGCAGACTGGAGGAGTAGTTCGACACGGATGCTGTTTATCACCAATTCTGTTCAAGTTGCACAGCGAATGCCTTACCAAGGAAGCTCTGGATGGGCTCGAAGACT
>NW_019727828.1:2234-3842 GCF_002891405.2 Cryptotermes secundus | reverse complement strand
TTCCTGAAATTTAAGGAAACTTAACACGATTCGAAGTAAAATTAATGAATTTTAATCGTATTTTGTACGAATTCAACGAATTTTGTATAATTTTAACCTTAAATTCTTTAAAATGATCACGTTAAAATAAAGAATTTCAAACAAATTATAAAAGATTTCACTCGAATTTTAGGAATTCCATTAAATTTCTGTTAATTAGTATATTATTTAATGAATTTTAATAAAAGGTTCGGTTACACTAAGCTAATTAATAGAATTTATACAAATTATTTACGAATTCAATGTATTTTTAAATATTTATTTCAGAATATTCTTTGAATATTTCATGGTTATATAAGGAATTACAGACTATATGTGAAAGATTTCTTCTTATAAAATTAAATTCTCTCCAAAATATTGGTATTTTATACATTACATTAGGGAATTTTTAGTAAATTATGATTCATATTATGTTAAATTTAACGAGTATAAACCATGTTTTGAAATGTTTCAACGAATTAAAGAAATGTTTACCAAGAATGATTACAGAACTCAAATTAATTAAAAGATTTTGAAAAATTGTCAAAAGTTCCACTTCATATGTATGGAAATCTATCCAATTATTTGACAATATTTAAGGATAAAATAATTTTAATCAAATTATGAAGGATTTTATGATAATTTAAGGAACACTAAACTTATTTTGACATTCTTAAACCAAATTCATATAATTCATATAATTGTGTGATGCAGTTGCCCATTCAAAGTGTCTGCTTTTTGCTGATGACGTCAAAATTTACCGAGCCATTAGTTCCCCTCATGACTGCTATCTACTTCCGTCTGACGTTAACTATATACAAGGTTGGTGCATTGCTAACTGTATGAAACTCAACATCAGTAAAACTAAAGTTATATCCTTCTTCAGGAAAACCAACTTACTTATCTATGATTATAAATTTTTCAAAAGTCAAAAGCCCGCACCGATTCTGTAAAAGGCCTGGGAGTGTTTATTGATGCTAAGCTATATTTCCATGACCAGGTCAATTAGATTTTCTCTCAATGTGTGAAACTATTGGGTCTAGTTCGTAACATTATCTACAATTTATCTTCGCTAGACTGTATGTTCAGCTTGTACACTACGTTAGTTAGGTCTAAACTTGAATATGCGTCCGTAGTCTGGAACTCGATTACGTCAACTGATGCAACAAGCTGGAACGCATCCAGCAGAGGTTTGCGGCCCTTTTGTTTTAAACGTTTCTTTCCTCAAGTCCATTACAATTATTCTCTTGCTCTTGAGGTGTTAAAATTACATACTTTTTGTACTAGGAGACATCGCCTTGATGCTCTCTTTCTTATTCAAGTTTATTTTGGCTCTAAATTCTGCCCTTCTGTCCTGGAAATTGTTGGTCTCAGAGTTCCTGCTCGGTATATCAGAGATTTTGCATTGATCAATGTTTTCTCCTTATTTAAAAATTGTCCCTCTGCTAGATGCGCAGCAGCTGCTAATGCTGTCTGCAGGGATGTTGAAGTATTCGGAGCCAGAAATGATCTACCCAAACAAATTTTAAATATAGTGTGACATGTTGCGCAACGAAGGACCCCTACCTCCCCAGCGGCACGTGGCGGTAA
>NW_019727828.1:0-2213 GCF_002891405.2 Cryptotermes secundus | reverse complement strand
CCCCGCCACTCTCCCCGCGGTGACCTCAGGAACGAAGCCGAAGTTAGCCGAGCCCCCGCAACCTGGTAGCTATACAACGCGAGTCAACAGCGGTGACGTTACAGGATGAGGTGGCACTCATTACGCAACAGGCAAGCACTGCGGCTATATAAGTGAGCTGCACAGGGGCTGCGAGTCAGTTGTACTGTGGCAGTCGCAGAGATCTGTAGTAGTCGAGCGAGAGTGTGTGATTCACAGTTCTACAGTGAGCAGACTATAGTTGGAATATAGCAGCCTGTTGCGATAAGAGGAACCGGACGTGTGTGTAATTGTGTAATTGGGAGTGTATGATACAGTGATACATAGCTCCCCTACTGTAAACGGGTAAACTACTGAAGAGAGAGTGAACTGATTTGCGCATAGGGTTATAAAGTGTGAAACCCCGCAACTGTGTTATAAATAATTGTAGCCGTTACTTGTAGATTGTTGAATAAACCAATTAACGATCTCTACGGCGTATTCTGTAACGAAACACGTTACACTGGTGTCAGAAGTGGTATTTGGACTTACACACGTGACCAACGAGATTCGTACTCAAAACACGTGATAATTTGGTGTCAGAATTTTTACAAACTTAAACATGCCTGACAAATAATTGGATTATTGTGCATCGAGTATTTGGCTGCTACAAAATGGAGGAGCAAGATTTTCAACTAATACTTAAAATGCTGGAAGAATTGGAAGCCAATAGGAGGAAAGACCATAAAGAGTTGCTAGCCAGAATGGACGCCAACTAGAAAGCCTGGCGAGAAGAAGTGGCCGCCTGGCGAGAAAAGACTGCCGCGGAGACAAGAGAAACCCAAGCACCAAGCAAGCACGACACAAGAAGAAGAGGTCCCCGAAATAATACCGGTCGGAGAGACAATGGCCTGACAAGAAATGGAGGCACGTCCAGTAGAAGAAGAGCCGACCTCATCGAACAGGAACCCTGAGGCGGCAGAACTTCTAGAGGTACCCGTACAAGACGCCGAAATAATGCCGGTCAGAGAACCGAAGAAGAAAAGACGCAGGGACCGAAATCGACGAAATAAGAAGAATCCGACACGGGAAAATTGCGGACAATATAATAAGTTGGCCGCCGCCTGTAGGAAGGTGTCCCGCGGCGCGAAAGTGGCATGGCGCAAGAGGAACATCTTCAGGAAATCTGGGACCCGAGGAGATCATCCGTCCCGGATAAAGCTGGCTGCCATCTGTAGGAAGAAATCCCGTCACGCGACAGTGGCAAGACGTTGGAGAAACGACTTCAGGAAGGAAACTCCCCAGGGAACCTTCGGATGCCAGCAGAAAGAAGGACCGCCAGCCGAGTAGGGACGGCAGAAGGATTGGACCAGAAGCCATTCTACGAGAGGAACCCAGAAAGGACGGACTCCCAGATGGAAACAACTGGTGAGCCCGGAAGGCACCAAGGAAACCAAGTATCGAAACTTCGAGGACGAGCTACGGCTTGGAAGCAAGTGGGAAGTTAACAAGACCCACAGAAGGACAAATGGATTGGAAATCGCAAAGCGAACTTTCACCTCAGTCCCATTAGAGAGAAGTAAAATCTGGACACTGTGGAGGGGTCGACCCCCTCCAAAGAGAAAATAAAGGAGGGCACAGAAGAGGATCCGGTAAAATAGAAGAACCGGCCTCCCCAGAGAGAGTGAATGCGCCATGAGAGAAAGCGATGGATGAATGTGATACAACCGGATTTTCTGGCGAGCTGAAAGGAAACCGTTCGAGACGAAATGATCATAAGAAGGGAGCGGTTGTAACGGCCAGAGAACATGCAGCAAGAACAGCCTCCATAGAATATGAACGGGGATGCACCCTTAAGCTATTCGGGACGAACAGCCTTAAGGAGGGAACAGTGTGATATGTTGAGCTATGGATGACTTCTTTGAAATTTTCAATTAAAATTCATTAAATTAAATCCGAATCTTTCAAAATTTCTTTAAATTACCTGAAATATTATGTAAATTGTCAAAATGTTTGCTAGAATTCCCAAATTTAGTGTGAAATCTTTCAAAAAATAATTGATATTATTTATATTAAATTGAAATCGACAAAGAATTTTTGTTAAAATTACATGAATTAGGTTGAAGAAGGGCAAAATTAGTTTAGAATTCCTTAAGATATCATGAAATGCCTCAAAATTTGATTAAAATTAATTATTAATTAAATATCGTCAAATA
>NW_019727827.1:366-2606 GCF_002891405.2 Cryptotermes secundus | reverse complement strand
GAGCAGCGATATGTCGTAAAAGTTTCAACTTGGTCTCCCCTCTTCAAGCCTTCTTGTTTCTGTTGCCAGCAGTTCTCATCGGTGAGCCGCGCGCCGCAAAACCGGCGTCTCAGTCATGTATTACTAAGTGAGTAAGCATGTAATGTGAGTAAGTAAAGTGTAATTATACAGCTGTGTTCGTACACCTGAGGATGACCTCTTGAGGTCGAAACATGTAGTGTAATAATAATAAAAATATGTTGTGTGGTCGGTAAAATTGACTCTAATAAAGACATTGAAGTATTGGGTATTCTTCTTATTGCAATGGGTGAAGAAATAGGTTCTGAAATGGCAATTAGAACATTTGGCCATTTGGTAAGTAGACTGTGTGGTAACATCAGTTTGTGGACACACTGATTTTTGTCACTGTTACTCCCAGAATTGGTATAAAATTGTAGGAAATGTAGGTAACAAAAGGTTTACTTCTGCAACTTAAATTTACATCACTTGTAAGAGGCATACCTAGTTTTATATTATGTGGATCTGATACAATTTTATCTTATCAGTTAAGGTACTGTAAACCAGTTATAAAGAGGTCTGTCCATCTTGTGCTGGGCATAATATCTGTGTATTTTGGACACACTAAGCAAATTTTCACATGATTCAGTGATTCTGAAATTGCTCGTAATTGCTATGGGTCTTGTGGGAGCAGGAACAAATAATGCAAGGTACTTATTTTCTACAACATTTTACAAAGCCAAAGTTAAAGTCGTTCTGTGTGCCACTCTTTTCCTGAACGTATATACTGCGACTTACAAGCCAGCGAGATTCTCATTAAGACTGCCGTCTTCTAGGATTGTGAGGCCGTGCTGTTTTTTACATAGGTGTCAGCATTTCGGAGGAACCTCTTGCCTCCTTTTTCAGATAGTATAGTGACTGTGACCTCGTGTAATTTAGCTTCGGAGGAATTTACAGTTTTCCATCTTCGTCGTAGAAGAGCAGGGTGTCTCACAGGTATCTGGAAACGTTTTGGGGCCTCCTCCTTCAGGGCAGAACATGGGATGTTAGCCATGTAGTCTGTTAGATGTCTGCATGGAGGAATCTGAAGCCACTATTAAAGTTTGAGAGGAAACTGCTGTCACCATCTTTAGGGTTGGGGACTGCAGCTGCATGTTGTGCATTGGATATACACTGCTGTTGTAAGACCCATAATTACATATGGCGCCACAGTATGGTGGCTCAGAGTTAGACTTAAGACAAACAAGGTAGAACATACCCAAGCAAGCCAGTCTTTGCAATTTGCTATCACAGGAACAATTCGAACATCTCCAACAGCTGCACTGGAGATACTCCTTGGACTCCCCCCACTGCATCTACAGTTGGAGGCAGAGGCCAGGGCAGGAATCTACCATTTCCAGTGCAATGATCAATGGAAACCTAAATCCGATAGTTTCGGACATGAATACATAACTCAGGACATGAGAAAAGAACTCATATTACAAGTGGGGTCTGACAAAATGATACTGAGACATGTATATGAAAAATCCTTCACAGTCAGATTTCCTGACAGGAGTGAATGGGAAGATGGGTTTTGGCCCGATAGAACAGGGAGACTGATCTGGTATACAGATGGTTCCAAGATAAATAAGGACACTGGAGCTGGTGTGTACTGCTATGACATGAGGCGGAAACTTAGTTTCAGCCTTGGGCAGTACACAACAATATTCCAGGCAGAAGTATATGTCATTAACGCATGTATTATGGAGAATCTAGAGAGGAACTACAGAAATAGCAACATCTACATTCTATCTGACAGCCAAGCTGCACTTAAACCACTTGACAAACACCAGATAAACTCAAAGTTGGTCTGGGATTGCCACCAAACTCTCATGGAACTGGCCAAACATAACAAGGTACTAGGGCGTGAAGGTATTGCTGGAAACGAAATAGCAGACAAATTGGCCAAGATTGGAGCTGAACATCCTTTCATAGGACCTGAACCAGCCTGTGGCATCTCTATAGGAATTGCCAGAAAGGCAATCAGGGACTGGACAAATATGAATCACAAGAATTACTGGGAATCCTTGTTTGGACTCAGGCTAGGGTTCCCAGATACACCGTTTTCCCTGGATTCTTCCGTTTTTTCACCCAAATTTTATTCCTCCGTTTATTGTTTGCTTGGAGTGGTCCATTGCAAATTATATTTCATGGGTTAAATACCGTATTTACGCATGTATAGGCCGCAGCACAATTTTCAGACA
>NW_019727827.1:0-317 GCF_002891405.2 Cryptotermes secundus | reverse complement strand
CCTTTATTACTAATTATGAATATAATTTTTTTTTAAATTAAGAGTGATTTTGAATATAAGCCGCACCCCAGTTTTCCTCTTGAATTTTTGAAAAAAAAAATGTGCGGCCTATACATGCGTAAATACGGTATTATAAAATTTCTGTAATCCTTGGAAAATGACGTTGTTATAGTTTCTTTCGTAAATGTTGGCAACACTTGAGGTTCTAAACCAAAGCGGAGGTTGTTGGTGATCGCGTTGATTGCTGTGATAACAGGGGAGGAGCAGGGGGGTGTAACTCCCATAGGGGAGAGGAAAACATGCAGACCAGCCATCTA
>NW_019727826.1:0-1218 GCF_002891405.2 Cryptotermes secundus | reverse complement strand
TTGCCATTGTTTTATTTGTGTCCCTTGAGATCAAAGACGAGTTCATTGTTTTGTCTTTTCCCTGTCTGCAAAATGAAGGACTACAAGTACCCAACTCTGGACACGCAAAGCTTAAATGTTTTTTTTTTTTTACGAAATTATGATAACTATTGGCAGTTGATGGCAAAATGAGCGGCATCCTTTCCCACAAAATTCAGAGATTCTTCAACAGAAATATCCTGCTTAGGCAAATACAAAGTCTGAAATTTGTGTCTGAGGTATATTATTATACAATACATTGAAAACAGCTTTTATGGACCTTGTTTAACCGTTCTCCCTTGAGGCTTCTAGCCCACAAGTTGGTTGTCGCCTTTTTTTTACCGTCCATCTTGTTTGCCTTACGTTTGGCGTCACTTTTGACTGCCCTACCTGGTGCTGCCGCTGAAGTTGTTAGGTCGTGGCTTGTTCCGGCTTGACCAGGCTCCACCGCTTCCTCCCGTCGTTGAGATTACCGGGGTTGGGATTTCAGGATCTGACCTGATGTAATGGGCGCCAGCAAACAGCTAGGTGCGGCTTGCGATTCATTATAAAGGAGGGAAGGCATGAGTGGGTGGAAGCTGGCGATGGGTTTGACTAGCTCCTGGCGATGAGTCTCTCCTCAGATCGGCTATGGGTCAGGTTCGGACAAGTGAGGGTGAAGCACTTCTAACCAACACAATGCACTGTACCACTAGAACACTTTATTGTTTTTTTTTTACAGTCTCTCGGCTGTATAAATCCACACAATCAGATTTAGTTTCGGCATTCAAGCAGCCAGTGTTGCACTTGCTCAGATTACCCGATAAGGTCAACTTAAACCTTCCGCTTATGGATTAAGCTAGATCTCTTTTAAGTTATGGGCAAAATTTTGCACTTCTAAGAATTATTTATCTCAACAAGTAAGTATAACCGCGGGGTTTGCCTCCGACAAGTTCGAAAGTTTGTAGCAGACTCACATCTTAAACTGGACTCTCTGCCGAGCCAGAGGTCCTAACTGAATTGTATCCGCCTATTCTCCTCTCCTAATTTCCTGAATAGGCTGATTCAAATAAGAGGAGTTGGCTTAATTTTGGTTCTGGCCAATGACCGATTGTTTTAGAGGGAGTTTCGGCCTAAAAGACCAAACGGAAAAATTGACATTGATGCAATTTATGTGGGGTCGCTAATGATCTCCTACCACTCCCACTTTTGACTTACAGT
>NW_019727825.1:0-3286 GCF_002891405.2 Cryptotermes secundus | reverse complement strand
TAAGTGAGCGAAGGAAATAAATTCGCTATATTGGGACAACGGCGTATGGAGATGCAGCAGGCGATAGAAATGCTGGCAAGAATGGACGCCAACATGAAGTCCTACCAGGAAAAGGCGTCGGCCGATAGAAAAGCCCACAAGGCCTTAATGGAGGCAAACCAGGCCAAGGCGGAAGCCAGACACGCGCAGCTGATGGCCGATTGGAAAGCCTGGGGGGAAGGAATAGAACCACCCACGAGAAGATTGAGCCCCACCCGGAAGCGATGCAGTCCGTACTGGAGCATCGAGAAGTCCCCGTAGAAGATGCCCCGAGAATACCGGTCGGAGAACCGAAGGAGAGGCGTAGGGACCAAGGACTGGCCGCGGAGCGCCGCTGCCAGAAAGCAAAGGGTTTGCAACGGGGAAATCGTGTGCCCCAAAAGGAGTTGGCCGTCGGCCACAGAACGACATCCCGTCGCGCGACAGTGGCACGACGTTGGAGAAATGACTCCAAGAAGGAAGCTCCAAAAGGAACCTTCGGATGCCAGCGTAAAGAATTGGCCGTCGCCCGAGAGACAAGACGCCGAGAAAAAGCGGCACGGAGAACGCCAATAAACAAAATCCGTGCAAAAGTAGCACGACGTAGGGGACACATCATGGGGACCAACCCAACTTGGAACAACGTTGCAAGGGGAGCCCCTAAATGGCGAAGACTTCAGCGGCCGCACCCAAGGAACGAGAGGACAGCCAGCCGGGCACTCAGGAAAATCATCGGGTTAAAACTTGTGAAGTTACCAGCGGGACTCCCCAGCGAGTTACCGAAAACTAGACACTGGACCCTGTGGAGGGGTCGACCCCCTCCAAAACGGAAAAAGGGTAACGACCCTTATGGGAGGAACCGGTAGAGTACCGGCCTCCCCAACAAGGATGGATGAAGAATGAAAGCGAAGGATGAGTGTGAGACGACATCTGCAAATTCTCGGCTACGGAAGTGCTCGGGACGAGCACACCGAAGAGAGGGGCGGATGCGGTTGGACGGACACCGCACGAAGATGCCAGCGGACACCAAGACCGAATGCAGACACTGGCAAGCAGAACACCGCGAATCAAAACCGAGGGAGAACCTTTAGGCTGTTCGGGGACGAACAACCTTTAGAAGGGAGCAATGTAACGTGTTTGCAATCCAGAGGAGTCACTGCTATGGAAACGCTAGAATAGACCGTTACAGAGGAGACAACAATTGCTCCATTGTAGTTCTAACAGGAGTCTCCATGGTTATAACAGAGGGTTCGTTGCCTAACAGCGGCCAAGGTTATAAAAGCCCAGCTTCGACGAGAAGTCAGTCTCCATCGAGCCGTCTAAGGAGCCAGTCGTGATCGAGCCATCTTGGAAGTCAGTCTAGGGATAACCGCCAGAAGAGATAGTCCAGCATCGCCGAGTTATTGTAAGCAGTGATTGTGACACTGCAAGTGAAAACGCCTGTAAACTGTGTAAGTGAGCGAAGGAAATAAATTCGCTATATTGGGACAACGGCGTGAACTTATTTGTCGCGTTATACGCCCAACACGTGACAATATATTTACAGAACATAAAATCAAGAGAAATAAACGACATCTCCCACCATCAGGAGGAAAACAACATGACCCAATGTCGGCTCACGATATTTTAACATAATTAATTTTTTACATAAAGTTTTAATACAATTTTAAATGCCTTGGGAGGCTACTGTATGGAAAAGTGAACATCATATCGTGTGCAGTGGAAACCCCCAGTCAGAATAACCAGGAAATACATTTAAAAGAAACATCATCATATGTAAATCTACACTTCAAGAAGCGCCATTGTGAGTGCCTAAGACAACCGTGATAATAACAAAACTTATATAGTGAGCATTATTAATAGCTTAAGTGCATACTGTTAATATCTTATGTGACAGTGTTTCCTGATCGTAGTGGTGCGCCTCTGAGGATGATTCTTCTGAATCGAAACATGTAAGGTGAATGAGAACTGTAGTGTTGTAAACTTGTATGTCACACTGGACTTAACATTATCCACTCTGTAATACAAAACCCTATTTATTAATTCTTAGTTTGCGCCATGATGCTTAAACTAGCTTAGATTTTACGACTGCTATCCAACGAATTGTCTGTTTGAGCCATTTTCCTGTTCTATCTATAGTCCAAGAACATTGGAACATTTTTTGTTCTGAGCACAAGCGTTGAATTGGAATGGATGGGAAAGAAAGCAGTCATGGCCAAATTCGAGGCACTAGCCCAAAATTCTCCTTCAGGGACTCACAAAAGTCGTGCAAAACTGAAGTTGACACAGCCAGTTTCCAAGCTTAGAATCAGGGGCCTTTCAAATACAAAGAACTGCTACTTATTAAACTGCAATGTTATGCAACCACTTTATTAACCGTCACAACACAACAAACATCAAGGTCAGCGCTCAGCTACGGCTTCGCTACATGTTTCGGCTACTAACAGCCATCATCAGGCAAATACATATTGTAACGTGTTTTGCTACTGATGACGCCGTTCGGATTGTTAATCGGTTTATTTAACAACCTCCAAGTCTTGGCTACAATTAATTATAACCCAGTTGCGGATTTACCCAACATTTACCCCACCCTACATAATCTGTTCACTCTACCTTCAGTAGTATTCACGTATTTATAACACGGGAGCTATAAAAGTCTCTCTTAATTACACACTCCAAATACCTTTTCAGTTATCACAACTATCACTGATTATCACATAAAATCTTATAACAACGTGTTCGGGTCTTCTTTCCACGTTCACGATCCACACTGTGACACTCCTGATCACACACTCACTAACTAACTAGTGTTCGCTGCTCCTTATTTAGCCTCTGAACGGACGACATAGAAAACATTTACATGAGAGGTACCACTGTTGAATAACGTCGTGTTTACCGATTGCCTAGCAACAGCCATTGCACGTACTTCCGTTGCTTTGTTCGGTAACGCTGCCGAGAGTTGTTTATTGCTGCATAGCAACCACGGCGTCCCCTGTTACGTCACCGCGGGGAGGGGGTGTTTAACGAGCGTTGCGCCGCCCACGTCACACTATTAACAAATATTCACTACTGAACTGCAGTACTATTAATCCGGATACAATACAATTAATCATATAAAACACTTAGTGTAAAAGATTTTGTATGACTTCTGCTTGTTACCTGCATAATTTTGTTATGTAATCATATACGTACGGGATTTTGAATGCCGCAAATCGCGGACCGATGTGCGCCTTGGAAAATTTCCAATCGTGCGGAGAACCTTGTTTTG
>NW_019727824.1:0-660 GCF_002891405.2 Cryptotermes secundus | reverse complement strand
TTTCTTGCTTTTTAGCTTTGCTTTGCTAGCTTGCTAGCTTTGCGTATCTAGCTTGATAGCTTTGCGTTGCTACCTTGAAAGCTTTTCGTTGCTAACTTGCTAGCTTTGCGTTGCTAGCTGGCTTTGATTTGCTAGCATGCTTTGCGTAGCTAGCTTGCTTTGCGTTGCCTTTTTTCTGTTTGCCTGCCGTCTTGCTTTGCGTTTCTTGCTTGCTTTACTTGCTTTGTGTTTCTTGTTTGTTGGTTGCTTTGCGTTCCTTCCTTTCTTTGAGTTTCTTGCTTGCTTGCTTACTTAGCGTTTCTTGCTTTTTGCTTTCTTTGCTTCGTATGCTTTCTTGTTTGCTTTGCGTTGCTTGCTTCCTTGTTTGCTTTGCTTGCTAGCTAGCTTTGCGGTGTTTGTTTTCTTCCTTGCTTTGCTTGCTTGCATGCATTGTGTTGCTTGCTTTTTTGGTAGTTTGCGTTGCTTGTTTGTTTGATTGTTTTACGTTGCTTGCTTGCTAGCTAGCTATGCGTAGCTAGCTTGCTAGCTTTGCGTTGCTTGCTTGCTTGCTTTGCGTTTCTTGTTTGCAAGCTTTGCGTTGCTAGCTTGCTATGTTTGCGTTGCTACCTTGTTAACTTTACGTTGCAAGCTTGCTAGCTTCTTCGTTGCTAGCTTGCTTGA
>NW_019727823.1:0-454 GCF_002891405.2 Cryptotermes secundus | reverse complement strand
AAGTGACAGTGATGATGATTCAGACAGTTGGCTCACAGATGGCAGGAAGGTTGTCAGCCTTACACGCTGGCCACTCTTTAACGCCCTCCCCTCCCAGGAAGTTTGCTGCTACTCACTTCTGTTAGAAGCTCAGTCGATTCCAGGGCCATAGTATGGCTGGAAGGATTAGGTCAATTGAAAAAATCCACCTCATCAGGACTCAAACCTGCAACCTTCTGGCTTGTTGCATAGTGCCTCAACCAACTACGCTACCACATGCTCCTTTGTGTATAGGTAAAAATTAAATGGGATTACTTAATTGACTTGAAATGTTCAAGTTATCTATCTACTTCACCATAAAACTCAGGAGTAGACTCAAAATCATTCTAATTGAAGTTATCAACTTGTAGGCCCAGAAATGTAGTTGTTAATACTGTAACGTGTTTGCAATCCAGAAGAGTCACTGCTATGGAAA
>NW_019727822.1:319-505 GCF_002891405.2 Cryptotermes secundus | reverse complement strand
GCAAGCATGCAAGCAAGCAACGCAAAGCTAGCAAGCAAGCAAAGCTAAGCTAACAAGCAAGCAACGCAAAGCGAGCAAGCTAGCAACGGAAAGCTAGTCATTTTGCAAACCAAAGCTAGCAAGCTAGCCGCGCAAATTTAGCAAACTAGGAACGCAAAACTACCAAGCTAGCAACACAAAGTTGGC
>NW_019727822.1:0-221 GCF_002891405.2 Cryptotermes secundus | reverse complement strand
AACAACGCAAGGCTACCAAGTAAGCAACGAAAAGCTAGCAAGCTAGCAAAGCAAATCTATCAAGCTAGGAACGCAAAGCTAGCAAGCAAGAAACGCAAAGCAAACAAGCAAGGAACGCAAAGCTAGCATGCTATCAACGCAAAGTTAGCAAGCTAGCAAACCTAAGCTAGCAAGCTAGCGACGGGAAGCTAGCAATATAGCTACGCAAACCTGGCAAGCTA
>NW_019727821.1:0-3309 GCF_002891405.2 Cryptotermes secundus | reverse complement strand
TGCGATGTTATCTTGTTAGCTTTGCGTTGTTAGGTTGCTAGTTTTAAGTTGCTAGCTTGCTATCTTGCTAGATTTACGTTGTTTGCTTGCTAGCTTTGGTTTCTTGCTTTCTACTTTGCGTTGCTAGCTTGCTAGCTTTGATTTGCTAGCTTGCTAGCTTTGCGTTACTAGCTTGCCATCTTTGCGTTGCTAGCTTACCAGCTTTGCGTTGCTAGCTTGATAGTTTTGCGTTGGTAGCTTGCTAGCTTTACGTTTATATCTTCCTGTTTTTGCTTTGCTAGCTTGGTAGCTTTGCGTTGCTAGCTTAATAGCTTTGCGATGCTAGCTTGCTTGCTTCCAGTTTCTAGGATGCTAGCTTTGCTTTGCTAGCGTGATAGATTTGCTTTGTTGTCTTGCTAGATTTACGTTTCTTGCTTGTTTCTTTGCGTTTCTTGATTGCTATATTTGCTTGGTAACTTGCCATTTTGCGTTGCTTGCTTGCCAGCTTTGCGTTTCTAACTTGCTAGATTTGCGATTCTAGCTTGCTAGCTTTGCGTTGCTACCTTGCTAGCTTTCCGTTGCTAGCTTGCAAGCTTTGATTTGCAAGTATTCTAGCTTTGCTTTACATGCTTGCTTGCTTGCTTTGCGTTTCTTCCCGCTGGCTTTGCTTTGCTAGCTTGCTAGATTTCGTTGCTAACTTCTAGTTTTGCGTTGCACACTGAAAAATTTGCGTTGAGATTTTGGTAGCTTTGCGTTGCTACCTTGATAGATTTGCTTTTCTAGCTAGCTAGTTTTGCGTACTTGCTTGTTAGATTTCTAGATTTGTGTTGTTAACTTACTAGGTTTGCTTTGTTATCTTGCTAGTTTTGCGTTGCTAGCTTGCCAACTTTGCGTTTGTTGCTTGATAAATTTTCGTTGCTAGCTTGCTAGCTTTGCGTTTCTACCTTGCTAGATTGCTACATATTCGTTGGTAGACTGCTAGTATGCTTTGCTAGCTTGCTAAATTTGTGTTACAATCTTGGTATCTTGCTAGCTTTGCGTTGCTAACTTTCTAGCTTAGCGTTGCTAGCTTGCCATCTTTGCGTTGCTTGATTACCAGCTTTGCGTTGCTAGCTTGCTAGGTTTGCGTTGGTATATTGCTAGCTTTGCGTTTATATCTTGCTATCTTTGCTTTGCAAGCTTGCTAGTTTTGCGTTGCTATCTTAATAGTTTTGCGTTGCTAGCTTGCTAGCTTCCAGTTGCTAGCTTGCTTGCTTTGCGTTGCTAGCTTGCTAGATGGCTAGATATGCGTTGGTAGCTTGCTAGCATTTCCTTGCTAGCATGCTAACTTTGATTTGCTAGCTTGCTAGCTTTGCGTTTCTAGCTTGCTAGCTTCGCAAATTTGCGTTGCTAGCATGCTAGCTTGGTAAATTTGCGTTGCTAGCTTGCCAGCTTTGCGTTGCTAGCTTGCTATGTTTGCGTTGCTAGTTTGCTACCTTTGCGTTTCTAACTTGCTATATTTGCGTTGCTTGCTAGCTTCCAGTTGCTATGTTGCTAGCTATGCCTTGCTAGCATGATTGCTTTGCTTTGCTATCTTGCTAGATTTGCGTTGCTTGCTTGCTTGCTTGCTTTTCAATTTTTGCTTGCTTTGCGTTGCTAGCTTTCTGGCTTTGCTTTGTTAGTTTTCTAGCTTTGCGTTGCTAGCTTGCATGCATTGCGATCTAGCTTGCTAGCTTTGCGTTGCTAGCTTGGTTCCTTGGCGTTGCTAGCTTGCTAGATTTGCGTTGCTAGCTTGCTAGCTATGCGTTGCTATCATGCTATTTTTCCGTTGCTAGCTTTCTAGATATGCGTTGCTAGCTTGCTAGCTATGCGTCGCTAGCTTGCTAGATTTGGGTTGCTAGCTTGCTAGATTTGGGTTGCTCAGCTTGCTATATTACTAGATTTGATTTCCTAGCTTGATAGTTTTGTGTTGCTATCTTGCTGGCTTTGCGTTGCTATCTTGCTAGCTTTGCGTTGCTAGCTTGCTATCTTTGCATTTCTAGTTTGCCAGCTTTGCGTTGTTAGCTTGCTAGCTTTGCGTTGCTAGCTTGCTAACTTAGAGATGCTAGCTTGCTAATTTTGATTGGCTAGCATTTTAGCTTTGAGTTTGCTAGCTTGCAAGCATAGCGATCTACATTGCTATATTTGTGTTCCTAGCTTGCTATATTTGCGTTGCTAACTTGCTAGCATTCCTTTGCTAGTTTGCTAGCTTTCCTTTGCTAATTTGCTAGCATGATATAGTTGCGTTGATACCTTGCTATCTTTGCGTTGCTAGCTTGCTAGCTTTCCGTTGCTAGCTTGCTAGCTTACTAGATATGCGTTGCTAAATTGCTAGCTTTGCGTTGCTAGCTTGCCAGCTTTGCGTTGCTAGCTTGCTAGTTTCCTTTGCAAGCTTGTTAGTTGCTAGCTTTGCGTTGCTAACTGGATATTTTTGCTTTGCTAGCTTGTTAGCTTTTCGTTGCTAGCTGGCTAGGTTTGTTTGCTAGTTTGCGTGGCTAGTTTGGTTGCTTTCCTTTGCTAGCTTGCTAGCAATTCATGCCTAGCTTGCTAGTTTTTCGTTTCTAGCTTGGGAGCTTTGCGTTGATTTCTTGCTAGTTTTGCGTTGCTAGCTTGCTAGCTGTGCGATTCTATCTTGCTAGATTTCCGTTGCTAGGTTGCTAGCTTTACGTTGCTAGCTTACTAGCTTTCCGTTGCTAGCTTGCTAGCTTACTAGATATTCGTTGCAACCTTGCTAGCTTTGCGTTGCTAGCTTGCAATTTATGCGTTGCTAGCTTGCCAGGTTTGCGTTGCTAGCTTTCTATTTTCAGTTGCTAGCTTGCTACTTTGCTAGATATTCTTTGATATCTTGCTAGCTTTGCGTTGCTAGCTGGCTATTTTTGCGTTGCTAGCTAGCCAGCTCTGCTTTGCTAGCTTGCTAGATTGCTCGATTTGCGTTGCTAGCTTGATAGCTTTGCGTTGCAATCTTACTAGATTTTCGTTGCTATCTAGATTGTTTTGGGTTGCTAGCTTGCTAGTTTTGCGTTGCTAACTCTCTAGCTTTGCGTTGCTAGCTTGCTAATTTGCGTTGCCTGATTGCAAGCTTGCTAATTTTTCGTTGATATGTTGCTAAATTTGCGTTTCTAGCTTGTTAGCTTGAAGTAATTTGTGTTGCTAGCTTTCTAGCTTTTCGTTGCTAGCTTGCAAGTTTTGCGTAGCTTGCTTGCTTGCTTTGCCTTTCCTGCTGGTTGATTTCGTTCCTAGCTTCTTAGTTTTGCGTTACTAAATTGTTAGGTTTGCTTGCTAGTATCGTAGCTTTGCGTTGCTACCTTGCTA
>NW_019727820.1:4549-5883 GCF_002891405.2 Cryptotermes secundus | reverse complement strand
TAGCTTGCTAGCTTTGCGTTGCTGGCTTGCTACCTTTCCTTTGCTGACTTGCTAGATTTCTCGCTTAGCGTTGCTAGCCTGCTATCTTGCTAGCTTGCTGAATTTGCGTTGCTAGCTTGCCAGCTTTGTTTTGCTAGCTTGCCAGCTGTGCGTTATTAGCTTGCTAGCTTTTTGTTGCCACTTTGCTAAATTGCGTTGCTACCTTGCTAGCATTGTGTTGTATTCTTGGTAGCTTTTCGTTGCTATCTTGCTACCTTTCGTTGCTAGCTTGCTTGCTTGGCGTCGCAAGCTTTCTAGCTATTCATTGCTACCTTGCCAGCTTTGCGTTGCTCGCTTTCTAGGTTTACCTTGCTAGCTTGCAAGATTGCTAAATTTGCGTTGCTATCTTGCTAGATTTTCGTTGCTAACTTGCTAGCTTTGCGTTGCTATCTTGCTAGCTTTGCGTTGTTAACTTCCTAGCTTCGCGTTGCTTGCTTGCTAGCTATGCGTTGCTAGCTTTCAAGCTTGCTAGATTTGGGTTACTATCTTGCTAGATATGCGTTGCTAGCTTGCTAGCTATTCGTTGCTGGCAGGCCAGGTTTGCGTTGCTAGCTTGCTAGATTTGCGTGGCTAGCATGCTAGCTTTGCGTTGCTAGCTTGCAAATTTTGCGTTGCTTTATTACTTGTTTGCATTGCGTTTCTTGCTTCCTAGCTTTCGTTGCTAGCTTGCTAAATTTGCGTTGCTATCTTGCTAGCTATTCGTTGCTGGCAGGCCAGGTTTGCGTTGCTAGCTTGCTTGCTTAGCGTTGATAGCTTCCTAACTTTGCGTTCAAAATTGCTAGCTTTCCGTTGCTAACTTGTTAGCTTTGCCTTGCAAGCTTGCCAGCTTTGCGTTGCTACCTTGCTAGTTTTGCGTTGCTAGCTTGCTTGCTTAGCGTTGATAGCTTCCTAACTTTGCGTTCAAAATTGCTAGCTTTCCGTTGCTAACTTGTTAGCTTTGCCTTGCAAGCTTGCCAGCTTTGCGTTGCTACCTTGCTAGTTTTGCGTTGCTAGCTTGCTTGTGTTTCCGTTGTTAGCTTGCTAGCTTGCTAAATATGTGTTGTTATCTTGCTAGCTTTGCGTTGCTTGCTTGCGCGCTTTGCGTTGCTAGCTTGCCTGTTTGGGTTTCTATCTTTCCAGCTTTGCGTTGCTAGCTTGCCAGCATTGAGTTGCAAGCTTGCTAGATATGCGTGGCTAGCTTTCTAGCTTTGCGTTGCTACCTTGCTAGCTTTACGTTGCTAGCTTGCTAGCTTTGCGTTGCTAGCTTGTTAGCTTTGCGTTGCTAGCTTAATAACTTTGCGTTGCCTTCTTCCTTG
>NW_019727820.1:0-4464 GCF_002891405.2 Cryptotermes secundus | reverse complement strand
ATATGCTTTTTATCTTGCTAGCTTTCCGTTGCAAGCTTGCCAGCTTTGCGTTGCTAGCTTGCCAGCTTTGCGTTGGAAGCTTGATAGCTTTGGGTTTCTAGCTTGCCAGCTTTGCGTTACTAGCTTGCTAGCTTTTCTTTGCTAGCTTGCAAATTTGCGTTGCTAGCTTTCTATCTTGCTAGCTTTCCGTTGCAAGCTTGCCAGCTTTGCGTTGCTAGCTTGCCAGCTTTGCGTTGCTAGCTTGCCAGCTTTGCGTTGCTAGCTTGCCAGCTTTGCGTTGCTAGCTTGCCAGCTTTGCGTTGCTAGCTTGCCAGCTTTGCGTTGCTAGCTTGCCAGCTTTGCGTTGCTAGCTTGCCAGCTTTGCGTTGCTAGCTTGCCAGCTTTGCGTTGCTAGCTTGCCAGCTTTGCGTTGCTAGCTTGCCAGCTTTGCGTTGCTAGCTTGCCAGCTTTGCGTTGCTAGCTTGCCAGCTTTGCGTTGCTAGCTTGCCAGCTTTGCGTTGCTAGCTTGCCAGCTTTGCGTTGCTAGCTTGCCAGCTTTGCGTTGCTAGCTTGCCAGCTTTGCGTTGCTAGCTTGCCAGCTTTGCGTTGCTAGCTTGCCAGCTTTGCGTTGCTAGCTTGCCAGCTTTGCGTTGCTAGCTTGCCAGCTTTGCGTTGCTAGCTTGCCAGCTTTGCGTTGCTAGCTTGCCAGCTTTGCGTTGCTAGCTTGCCAGCTTTGCGTTGCTAGCTTGCCAGCTTTGCGTTGCTAGCTTGCCAGCTTTGCGTTGCTAGCTTGCCAGCTTTGCGTTGCTAGCTTGCCAGCTTTGCGTTGCTAGCTTGCCAGCTTTGCGTTGCTAGCTTGCCAGCTTTGCGTTGCTAGCTTGCCAGCTTTGCGTTGCTAGCTTGCCAGCTTTGCGTTGCTAGCTTGCCAGCTTTGCGTTGCTAGCTTGCCAGCTTTGCGTTGCTAGCTTGCCAGCTTTGCGTTGCTAGCTTGCCAGCTTTGCGTTGCTAGCTTGCCAGCTTTGCGTTGCTAGCTTGCCAGCTTTGCGTTGCTAGCTTGCCAGCTTTGCGTTGCTAGCTTGCCAGCTTTGCGTTGCTAGCTTGCCAGCTTTGCGTTGCTAGCTTGCCAGCTTTGCGTTGCTAGCTTGCCAGCTTTGCGTTGCTAGCTTGCCAGCTTTGCGTTGCTAGCTTGCCAGCTTTGCGTTGCTAGCTTGCCAGCTTTGCGTTGCTAGCTTGCCAGCTTTGCGTTGCTAGCTTGCCAGCTTTGCGTTGCTAGCTTGCCAGCTTTGCGTTGCTAGCTTGCCAGCTTTGCGTTGCTAGCTTGCCAGCTTTGCGTTGCTAGCTTGCCAGCTTTGCGTTGCTAGCTTGCCAGCTTTGCGTTGCTAGCTTGCCAGCTTTGCGTTGCTAGCTTGCCAGCTTTGCGTTGCTAGCTTGCCAGCTTTGCGTTGCTAGCTTGCCAGCTTTGCGTTGCTAGCTTGCCAGCTTTGCGTTGCTAGCTTGCCAGCTTTGCGTTGCTAGCTTGCCAGCTTTGCGTTGCTAGCTTGCCAGCTTTGCGTTGCTAGCTTGCCAGCTTTGCGTTGCTAGCTTGCCAGCTTTGCGTTGCTAGCTTGCCAGCTTTGCGTTGCTAGCTTGCCAGCTTTGCGTTGCTAGCTTGCCAGCTTTGCGTTGCTAGCTTGCCAGCTTTGCGTTGCTAGCTTGCCAGCTTTGCGTTGCTAGCTTGCCAGCTTTGCGTTGCTAGCTTGCCAGCTTTGCGTTGCTAGCTTGCCAGCTTTGCGTTGCTAGCTTGCCAGCTTTGCGTTGCTAGCTTGCCAGCTTTGCGTTGCTAGCTTGCCAGCTTTGCGTTGCTAGCTTGCCAGCTTTGCGTTGCTAGCTTGCCAGCTTTGCGTTGCTAGCTTGCCAGCTTTGCGTTGCTAGCTTGCCAGCTTTGCGTTGCTAGCTTGCCAGCTTTGCGTTGCTAGCTTGCCAGCTTTGCGTTGCTAGCTTGCCAGCTTTGCGTTGCTAGCTTGCCAGCTTTGCGTTGCTAGCTTGCCAGCTTTGCGTTGCTAGCTTGCCAGCTTTGCGTTGCTAGCTTGCCAGCTTTGCGTTGCTAGCTTGCCAGCTTTGCGTTGCTAGCTTGCCAGCTTTGCGTTGCTAGCTTGCCAGCTTTGCGTTGCTAGCTTGCCAGCTTTGCGTTGCTAGCTTGCCAGCTTTGCGTTGCTAGCTTGCCAGCTTTGCGTTGCTAGCTTGCCAGCTTTGCGTTGCTAGCTTGCCAGCTTTGCGTTGCTAGCTTGCCAGCTTTGCGTTGCTAGCTTGCCAGCTTTGCGTTGCTAGCTTGCCAGCTTTGCGTTGCTAGCTTGCCAGCTTTGCGTTGCTAGCTTGCCAGCTTTGCGTTGCTAGCTTGCCAGCTTTGCGTTGCTAGCTTGCCAGCTTTGCGTTGCTAGCTTGCCAGCTTTGCGTTGCTAGCTTGCCAGCTTTGCGTTGCTAGCTTGCCAGCTTTGCGTTGCTAGCTTGCCAGCTTTGCGTTGCTAGCTTGCCAGCTTTGCGTTGCTAGCTTGCCAGCTTTGCGTTGCTAGCTTGCCAGCTTTGCGTTGCTAGCTTGCCAGCTTTGCGTTGCTAGCTTGCCAGCTTTGCGTTGCTAGCTTGCCAGCTTTGCGTTGCTAGCTTGCCAGCTTTGCGTTGCTAGCTTGCCAGCTTTGCGTTGCTAGCTTGCCAGCTTTGCGTTGCTAGCTTGCCAGCTTTGCGTTGCTAGCTTGCCAGCTTTGCGTTGCTAGCTTGCCAGCTTTGCGTTGCTAGCTTGCCAGCTTTGCGTTGCTAGCTTGCCAGCTTTGCGTTGCTAGCTTGCCAGCTTTGCGTTGCTAGCTTGCCAGCTTTGCGTTGCTAGCTTGCCAGCTTTGCGTTGCTAGCTTGCCAGCTTTGCGTTGCTAGCTTGCCAGCTTTGCGTTGCTAGCTTGCCAGCTTTGCGTTGCTAGCTTGCCAGCTTTGCGTTGCTAGCTTGCCAGCTTTGCGTTGCTAGCTTGCCAGCTTTGCGTTGCTAGCTTGCCAGCTTTGCGTTGCTAGCTTGCCAGCTTTGCGTTGCTAGCTTGCCAGCTTTGCGTTGCTAGCTTGCCAGCTTTGCGTTGCTAGCTTGCCAGCTTTGCGTTGCTAGCTTGCCAGCTTTGCGTTGCTAGCTTGCCAGCTTTGCGTTGCTAGCTTGCCAGCTTTGCGTTGCTAGCTTGCCAGCTTTGCGTTGCTAGCTTGCCAGCTTTGCGTTGCTAGCTTGCCAGCTTTGCGTTGCTAGCTTGCCAGCTTTGCGTTGCTAGCTTGCCAGCTTTGCGTTGCTAGCTTGCCAGCTTTGCGTTGCTAGCTTGCCAGCTTTGCGTTGCTAGCTTGCCAGCTTTGCGTTGCTAGCTTGCCAGCTTTGCGTTGCTAGCTTGCCAGCTTTGCGTTGCTAGCTTGCCAGCTTTGCGTTGCTAGCTTGCCAGCTTTGCGTTGCTAGCTTGCCAGCTTTGCGTTGCTAGCTTGCCAGCTTTGCGTTGCTAGCTTGCCAGCTTTGCGTTGCTAGCTTGCCAGCTTTGCGTTGCTAGCTTGCCAGCTTTGCGTTGCTAGCTTGCCAGCTTTGCGTTGCTAGCTTGCCAGCTTTGCGTTGCTAGCTTGCCAGCTTTGCGTTGCTAGCTTGCCAGCTTTGCGTTGCTAGCTTGCCAGCTTTGCGTTGCTAGCTTGCCAGCTTTGCGTTGCTAGCTTGCCAGCTTTGCGTTGCTAGCTTGCCAGCTTTGCGTTGCTAGCTTGCCAGCTTTGCGTTGCTAGCTTGCCAGCTTTGCGTTGCTAGCTTGCCAGCTTTGCGTTGCTAGCTTGCCAGCTTTGCGTTGCTAGCTTGCCAGCTTTGCGTTGCTAGCTTGCCAGCTTTGCGTTGCTAGCTTGCCAGCTTTGCGTTGCTAGCTTGCCAGCTTTGCGTTGCTAGCTTGCCAGCTTTGCGTTGCTAGCTTGCCAGCTTTGCGTTGGAAGCTTGATAGCTTTGGGTTTCTAGCTTGCCCGCTTTGCGTTACTAGCTTGCTAGCTTTTCTTTGCTAGCTTGCAAGTTTGCGTTGCTAGCTTTCTATCTTGCTAGCTTTCCATTGATAGCTTGCTAGCTTGCTAGTTATGCTTTTTATCTAGCTAGCTTTGCGTTGCAAGCTTGCCAGATTTGCGTTGCTAGCTTACCTTCTTTGCGTTTCTAGCTAGTCAGCTTTGCGTTGCTAAATTGCCATCTTTGCGTTACTAGCTTGCTATCTTTAATTTGCTAACTTGGTAGCTTGCTAGGTATGCGTTGCTAGCTTGCTAGCTTTGCGTTGCCAGCGTCCTAGCTTTGCGTTTCTTGCTTCCTAGCTTTGATTTTTTAATTGCTAGCTTTGCGTTGCTAACTTGCTTGCTTTGCGTTGCTAGCTTGCCAGCTTAGCGTTGCTAGCTCGCCAGCTTTGCGTTGCTAGCTTGCCAGCTTTTTGTTGCTACCTTGCCAGCTTTGCGTTTCTAGTTTGCTACATTTGCGTCGCTAGC
>NW_019727819.1:0-4774 GCF_002891405.2 Cryptotermes secundus | reverse complement strand
GCTAACAAGGTAGCAAAGCAAACCCATCAATCTGGCAACGCAAACCTAGCCAGCTAGCAACGCAAGGCTATCAAGCTAGCTAAGCAAAGCTAGCAAGCTAGCAACGAAAAGCTAGCAATCTAGCAACGGAAAGCTAGCATGGTAGAATCGAAAAATTAGCAAGTATGCCACGAAAATCCAGCAAGCTAGGAACGCAAAACTGGCATGATAGGAGCGCAAAATATCAATCTAGAAAAGCAAAGCTAGCTAGCTGGCAACGCAAATCTGGCAAGCTAGCGACGCAAAGCTTGCAAGAGAGCAATGCAATGGTGCAACCTAGCAAGGCGAAGCTGGCAAGCAAGCAACGCATATCTAGCAAGCAAGGTAAGGAAGCTAGCAAGCTTGCAACTCAAATCTAGCAAGCTGGCAACGCAAAGGTAGCAAGCTAGAAAAGCAAACATGCTAGCAACGCAAAGCAAGCAAGCTAGATCGCAAAGCTAGCAAGCTAGAAACGCAAAGCTACCAAGCATTCAACGCAAAGCTACCAAGCATGCAACGCAAATCTAGCAAGCTAGCAACGCAAAGAAAACCAGCTAGCAACGCAAAGCTAACAATCCAGCAATGCAAAGCTACCAAGCTAGCAACGCGAACTACCAAGCTAGCAACGCAAAGCTAGCGAGATAGCAACGAAAATCTAGCACTCTAGCAAGTTAGCAAATCAAAGCTAGCAAGCTAGCAACGCCAATATAACAAGGTAGGAAGGCAAAGCTAGCAATCTAGCAACGTAATGCTAGCAATTTAGCAACGCAAAGCTAGTAATCTAGCAACGCATAGCTAGAAAGCTAGCAACGAAAGCTAGCAAGCAAGAAACGCAAAGCAAGCAAGCAAGCAACGCCAAATTAGTAAGCTAGCAACGCAAATCTGGTAAGCTTGGAAAGCAAAGATGGCAAGCTAGCAACGCAAAGCTAGCCATCTAGCAACGCAAAGTTAGCAAGCTAGCAACGCAAAGCTAGCAAGCTATCAACATAAAGGTAACAAGCTAGAAACGCATATCTAGCAAGATAGCAATCTACATAAGGAAAGCTAGCAAGCTAGCAAAGCAAAGCTGGCAAGCAAGCAACGCAAAGCTAGCAAGCTAGCAACGAATAGATAGAATCTAAAAACGCAAAGCAAGCAAGTAGCAACGCAAGTCTAGCAAGCTAGCAAGTTAGCAACGGAAAGCTAGCAAGCTAGAAACGCAAAGCTAGCAAGCTAGAAAAGCAAATCTAGCCAGCTAGCAACGCAAATATATCAAGCTAGCAACTCAAAGCTAGCAAGTTTGCAACGCAAAGTTAGCAAGCTACCAACGCATAGATAGGAAGTTAGCAACGCAAACCTACCAACCTTGCAACGCAAAGCTAGCAAGCTAGGAATGCAAAGCTAGCAAGCTACCAACTCAAAGCTAGCAAGCAAGAAACGCAAAGCGGGCAAGCTCTCAACGCAAACCTGGAAAGCTAGCAAAGTTCACCTGGCAAGCTAGCAACGCACACCTGCCAAGATAGCAACGCAAAGTTGGCAAGCTGGCAACGCAAAGTAAGCATGCTAGAATACCAAGCTTGCAACGCAATGCTAGCAAGCTATAACACAAAGCCAGCAAGCTAGCAACGCTAATCTAGCAAGCTAGCAACGCAAGGCTGGCAAGCTAGCAATGGAAAGCTGGCTAGCTTTCAACGCAAAAGAGGAAAGCTAGCAAGGCAAAGCTGACAAGATAGCAACGCAAAGCTAGCAAGCTAACAATGCAAAACTACCCAGCTAGCATCGCCAAGTTGACAAGTTAGGAACGCAAACCTAGCAAGCTAGCAACGCAAAGCTAGCAAGCTAGCCATGCAAATCTATCAATGTAGCAACGCAAATCTAGCAATCTAGCAAACTAGCAACTCAAAGCTAGCAAACTAGCAACTCAAAACTAGCAAGCTAGCAACGCAATGCTAGCAAGCTAGCAACGCAAAGCTAGTAAACTAACGAAGCAAACCAGGCAAGCTAGGAACGAAAAGATGGCAAACTAGCAACGCAAATGTAGCAAGCTAGCAACGCAAAGGTAGCAAGATAGCAACGCAAAGTTATCAAGATAGCAACGCAAAGCTATCAAGTTAACAAAGCATATCTAGCCATCTAGCAAGCTAGCTATCCAAAGCTAGCTTGCTAGAAACACATAGATAGCAAGCTAGCAACGACAAGCTAGCAAGATAGCAACGCAATCCTATCAAGCTAGAAACGCATATCTATCAAGCTAGCAACGAATGTCAACCAAGATAGCAAAGCAAAGATAACAAGCTAGCAACGGAAAGCTAGCAAGGTAGCAACGCAAATTTAGCAAGTTAGCAAAGCAAGGCTGGCAAACTAGCAACGCAAACTAGCAAGCCAGCAACACAAAGTTATTTAGCTAGCAACGCAAAGCTAGCTATATAGCAACGTAAAGCTAGCAAGCTAGTAAATCCAAGCTAGCAAGATCGCAATGCAAACCTATCAAGCTAGCAACGATAAGGTAGCAAGCTAGCAAAGCAAATCTAGCAATTTAGCAACGCAAAGCTAGCAAGCAAGGAACGCAAAGCGAGCAAGCAAAAACGCAAAGCTAGCAAGCTAGCAACACAAATCTTGCAAGCTAGCATCGCAAAGCTAGCCAGCTAGCAAAGGAACGCTAGCAAGGTAGCAATACAAATCTAGCAAGATAGCCACGCAAATCTAGCAAGCTAGCAACGGAAAGCTAGCAAGGCAGCAACGAAATGCTAGCAATGATAGCCACGCAAATCTAGCAAGATAGCAACACAAAACTGGCAAGCATGCAACGCAAAGCTAGCAAGCTATAAATGCAAAACTACCAAGCTTTCAACGCAAATCTAACAAGTTAGCAACGCAATGCTATAAAGGTAGCAACGCATATCTAGCAATCTAGCAAGCTAGCAACTCAAAGCTAGCAAGCTAGCAGCGCCAAGATAACAAGGTAGGAACGCAAAGCTGGCAATCTAGCAACGAAATTTAGCAAGCAAGAAACGCAAAGCAAGCAAGCAAGCAACGCAAAACTAGCAAACTAGCAACGCAAAGCTTATAAGCTTGCAAAGGAAAGATAGCAAGCTAGCAACACAAAGCTAGCAATCTAGCAAAGCAAAGCTAGCAAGATAGAAACGCAAAAATCTAGCAAACTTACAACGAAAAGCTAGCAAGCTTGCAACACATATCTAGCAAGATATCAAGCTAGCAACGGGGAGCTAGCAATCTAGCAAAGCAAAGCTGGCAACCTAGCAACGCAAAACTAGCAAGCTAGCAACGCAAAGTTAGCAAGATAGCAACGCAAAGTTAGCAAAATAGCAACGCAAAACTATCAACTAACAAAGCATATCTAGCAATCTAGCAAACTAGCAACGCAAATCTAGGTAGGTATAAACACAAAGCAATCAAGCTAGCAACGCCATCTAGCAAGATAGCACCGCAATCATATCAAGCTACAAACGCAAAGCTAGCAAGCTAGCAACGCATGTCAACCAAGCTAGCAAAGCAAAGCTAGCAAGCTAGCAACGCAAAGCTAGCAAGATAGCAACGGAAAGCTAGCAAGGTAGCAACGCAAACTAGCAAGCTATCCACGCAAATTTACCAAGCTAGCATAGCAAAGCTGGCAAGCTAGCAATGCAAAGAGGCAAGCCAGAAACACAGAGTTGGCAAGCTAGCAACGCAAAGTTGGCAAGCTAGCAACGCATTTCTAGCAAGATAGCAAGCTAGCAACGCAAAGCTCTCTATCTAGCAACGAAAAGCTAGCAAGCTAGGATCGCCAAGCTAGCAAGATAGCAACGCAAACCTTCAAGCTGGCAACCCAAAGATAGCAAGCTATTAAAGCTAGGCTAGCAAGCTAGCTACGCAAATCTAGCAAGCTAGCAACGCAAAGCGGGCACGCTAGCAACGCAAAGCGGGCACGCTAGCAACGCAAAGCGGGCACGCTAGCAACGCAAAGCGGGCACGCTAGCAACGCAAAGCGGGCACGCTAGCAACGCAAAGCGGGCACGCTAGCAACGCAAAGCGGGCACGCTAGCAACGCAAAGCGGGCACGCTAGCAACGCAAAGCGGGCACGCTAGCAACGCAAAGCGGGCACGCTAGCAACGCAAAGCGGGCACGCTAGCAACGCAAAGCGGGCACGCTAGCAACGCAAAGCGGGCACGCTAGCAACGCAAAGCGGGCACGCTAGCAACGCAAAGCGGGCACGCTAGCAACGCAAAGCTAGCCAGCTAGCAAAGCAAATCTAGCAAGCTAGCAACGCAAAGATGGCACGCTAGCAACGCAAAGCTAGGAAGCTAGCAACGCAATGCTAGCAAGCTTTCAAGGCAAAGTTAGCAAGTTAGTTTCGCAAAGATAGCAATCTAGAACGCAAATCTAGCTTGCTAGCAACGCAAACGTAGAAAGCTAGGAACGCAAAGCTACCAAGCTAGCAACGCAAGGCTATCAAGCTAGCTTAGCAAAACTAGCAAGCTTGCAACGAAAAGCTAGCAAGCTAGCAACGGAATGCTAGCATGGTAGGATCGCAAAATTAGCAAGCAATCCACTAAATCTAGAAAGCTAGCAACGCAAAGCTGCCATTTTAGCTGAGCAAAATGGCATGTTTGAAACGCAAAGCAAGCTATCTAGCATATCTGTCAACCTAGCGACGCAAAGCTGGAAAGCTCCCAAGCTAGCAACGCAAACCTAGCAAGTTAGAAGCGCAAATCTAGCAAGATAGCAACGAAAATCTATCACTCTAGCAAGCTAGCAACCCAAAGCTAGCAAGCTAGC
>NW_019727818.1:201-409 GCF_002891405.2 Cryptotermes secundus | reverse complement strand
ATAACCCTTGCAAAAATGTCCCCGAAGAAAATTAGCCATAAGAGACCAAAAATAACTGTAGAAATGGAACCTAAAATCATTGAAAAGCGAGAACGAGGTGTGAGCGTGGCTGATCTAGCAGGCACATACAATTGGTCTACATCAACGATTTGCACTATCCTCAAGAACAAGGACAAGATTAAGGAGATAGATGCTTCAAAGGGAGTGA
>NW_019727818.1:0-147 GCF_002891405.2 Cryptotermes secundus | reverse complement strand
TCCTCATATGGAGAAACGAAAAGCAATTGCAAGGCGACACTATTAACGAGAACATTATTTGTGAGAAGGCGAAAGTGATTTTCGCCGACCTTATTAAGAAGCCGCCAGGATCATCAATGGCCGAAGAAGAAGCATTTAAGGGAAGCT
>NW_019727817.1:3773-10777 GCF_002891405.2 Cryptotermes secundus | reverse complement strand
GCTCAGAGAGGGCACCACATTAAATGAACCGAAGAGATCGGTTCAAAATTTAGCAAGCTAGCAAGATAGCAACGGAAAGCTAACAAGATAGCAATGCAAAGCTAGGAAGTTAGCAACGCAAAGCTAGCATGCTATCCACGCAAATCTAGCAAGCTAGCAACGCAAAGCTGGCAAGCTAGCAACGCAAACTGGCAAGCTAGGAACGCAAAGCTAGGAAGCTAGCAACGCAAAGTTGGCAAGATAGCAACGCAAAGCTGGAAAGTTAGCAACGCAAAGGTGGCAAGCTAGCAAAGAAAAGCTGGCAATTTAGCAAAGCAAATCTAGCAAGCTAGCAACGCAAAGCTAGCAAGATAGCAACTCAGAGCTAGAAAGTTAGCAAAAGTAAATCTAGCAAACTAGCAAGCTAGCAATTCAAAGCTAGGAAGCTAGTAACGCCAAGCTAGCAAGGTAGGAACGCAAAGCTAGCAAGCTAGCAACGCAATGCTAGCAAGCTAGCAACGCAAAGCTAGCAAGCTAGCCACGCAAAGCTAGCAAGCTAGCAACGAAAGCTAGCAAGCAAGAAACGCAAAGAAAGCAAGCAAGCAAGCAACGCAAAGATAGAAAGCTAGCAACGAAAGATTGCAAGCAATAAACGCAAAGCAAGCAAGCAAGCAAGCAAGCAACCAAATCTAGCAAGCAACCAACGCAAAGCTAGCTAGCTAGCAACGGAAAGCTAGCAAGGTAGCAACGTAAATCTAGCAAGCAAGCCACCCAAATTTAGCAAGCTAGTAACGAAAAGTTGGCAAGTTAGAAACGCAAAGCTGGCAAGCTAGCAACGCAAAGTTTGCAAGCTAGCAGCGTTTATCTAACAAGCTAGCAAACTTGCAACGGAAAACTAGAAAGCTAACAACGCAAAGATAGCAAGATATCAACGTAAATCAAGCAAACAAGCAACGCAAATGTAGCAAGCTAGCAACAAAAACCTAGCAAATTAGCTACGCAAATCTAGCAAGCTAGGAAACTAGCAACGCAAAGCTAGCAAGCTAGAAATCAAAGCTAGGAAATTAGCAACGCAAAGCTACCAAGCTAGCAACGCAAAGCTAGCAAACAAGCAACGCAAATCTAGCAAGCTACCAACGCAAAGCTAGCAAGCTAGCAAAGCAAAGCTAGCAAGGTAGCAATGCAAAGCTAGCAAGCTATCTACGCAAATCTAGCAACGCAAAGCTAGCAGGCTAGCAATGCAAAGCATGGAAGTTAGCAAGCTAGCCAAGCAAATCTAGCAAGCTAGCCACGCAAATCTAGCAAGCTAGCAACGCAAAGCTGGCAAGCTAGCAACGCAAACTGTCAAGCTAACAACGCAAAGCTAGGAAGCTAGCAACGCAAAGTTGGCAAGCTAGCAAAGCAAAGCTGGCAATCTAGCAACTCAAAGATAGCAAGCTAGCAACGCAAAGCAAGCAAGCTGGAACGCAAAGCTAGCAAGCTAGCAACGCAAAGCTCCCAAGCAAGCAACGCAAAGTTAAGAAGCTAGCAACGCAAAAGTAGCTAGCTAGCAAAGCAAGCAAGTTGGCAACGCAAAGCTAACAAGCTAGTAACGCAGAGCTACCAAGCTAGAAACGCAAAGCTAGCAAGAAAACAACTCAGAGCTTTCAAGTTAGTAACGCAAATCTAGCAATTTAAGAAGCTAGACACTCAAAGCTAGCACTCTAGTAATGCCAAGCCAGCAACGTAGGAACGCAAAACTAGCAAGCTAGCAACGAAAGCTAGCAAGCAAGGAACGCAAAGCAAGCAAGCAAACAAGCAAGCAACTCAAAGATAGCAAGCTAGCAACGAAATCTTGCAAACAATCAACGCAAACAAGCAAGCTAGCAAGCAACCAAATCTAGCAAGCTAGCAACGCAAATCTAGCAAGCTAGCAACGCAAAGCTAGCAATCTAGAAACGAAAAGTTAGCAAGGTAGCAACGTAAACCTAGCAAGCTAGGAACGCAAATCTAGCAAGCTAGTTACGAAAAGCTGGCAAGCTAGAAAAGCAAACCTGGCCAGCTAGCAACGCAAAGCTGGTAAGCTAGCAAAGCAAAGCTAGCAAGCTAGCAACGCAAAGCTAGCAAGCTAGCAACCGAAAGCTAGCAAGCTTGCAACGCAAAGCGGGCAAGCTAGCAACGCATATCTAGCAAGCTAGCAAGCTAGCAACGCAAAGCTAACAATCTAGCAACGCAAACTTACAAGCTAGCAACGCAAAGCTAGCAAGCTTGCAACGCAAAGCGGGCAAGCTAGCAACGCATAGCTGGAAAACTAAAAACGCAAACCTGGCAGTCTACATACGCAAAGCCAAAATTAGCAACGCAAAGCTGGCAAGCAAGCAACGCAAACTGGCAAGATAGCAACGAAAATATAGCAAGCTAGCAACGCTTATCTAAGAAGCTAGCAAATTAGCAACGGAAAACTAGCAAGCTAGCAACGCATAGCTAGCAAATTACCAACGCAAATCTAGCAAGCTATCAAGATAGCAACGCAAATCTAGCAAGCTAGCAACGCAAAGCTGGCAAGCTAGCAACGCAAAGCTACCAATTTAGTTACGCAAATCTAGCAAGCTAACTAACTAGCAAAGCAAAGCTAGCAAGCTAGAAACGCAAAGCTAAGAAATTAGCAACGCAAAACTACCAAAATAGCAACGCAAAGTTAGCAAGCTAGCAACTCAAATCTAGCAAGCTAGCAAAGCAAAGTCGCAAGCTAACAAATCAAAGATAGCAAGCTAGCAAAGCCAAGCTAGCAAGTTAGAAATGCAAAGCTAGCAAGCTAGCTACGCAAATTTAACAAGCTAGCAAGATAGCAACGAAAAGCTAGCAAGCTAGTGATGCAAAGATAGGAAGTTAGCAAGCAAAGCTAGCAAGCTATCCACGCAAATCTAAGCAAGCAAGCAACGCAAATCTAGGAAGCTAGCAACGCAATGTTGACAAGCTAGCAACGCAAAGCTGGCAAGCTAGCAACGCAAAGTTGGCAAGCTAGCCGCGCAAAACTGGCAATCTAACAACCTAAACATAGCAAGCTAACAACGCAAAGCAAGCATGCTAGAACGCAATGCTAGCAAGGTAGCAACGCAAAGCTACCAAGCAAGCAACGCAAAGCTACAAAGCTACCAACGCAAAATTATTAAGCTAGTAACGCAAAGCAAGCAAGATAGCAAAGCAAATCTAGCAACCTAGCAAGCTAGCATCTCAAAGCTAGCACGGTATTACGCCAATCTAGCTAGTTAGGAGCGAAAATCTAGAAAGCTAACAACGCAATGCTAGCAAGCTAGCAACGAATGCTAGCAAGCAAGAAACGCAAAGAGATTAAGCAAGAAAGGAAGCGACGCAAAGATAGCGAGATAGCAACGAAAAATTGCATCAATAAACGCAAAATAAGCAAGCAAGCAAGCAAGCAACTCAAATCTAGCAATCTAGCAACGAAAAGCTCACAAGCTAGCAAAGCGAAGCTACCAAGCTTGGAACGCAAACCTAGCAAGCTAGCAACGCACTGTTTGCAAACTAGCAACGCAAAGCAAGCAAGCAAGCAAGCAACGCAAAGCTCTAAAGCTAGCAACGCATATCTAGAAATCTAGCAATCTTGCAACGCAATGTTAGATAGCTAGAAACGCAAAGCTAGCATGCTAGCAAAGGCAATCTAGCAATGTAGCAAATCAAACCTATAAAGCTATCAACGCAAAGCTACCAAGCTAGCAAAGCAAGGCTACAATGCTAGCAACGCAAAGCTAGCAAGCAAGCAGCGCTAAGTTAGCAAGCAAGAAACGCAAAGCTAGCAAGCTATCAACGCAAAGCTAGAAAGTTAGAAACGCAAAGCAAGCAAGCTAGGAACGGAAATCTAGCAAGGTAGCAACGCAAAGCTCTCAAGCTAACCACGCAAATCCAGCAAGATAGCAACGCAAAATCTGGCAAGCTAATTACGCAAACTCTCAAGGTAGAGAACCAAAACTGGCAAGCTAGCAAACCAAAGATGGCAAGCTAGCAACGCATATCTAGCAAGCTATAAAAGCAAAGCTGGCTGGGTAGCAACGCAAACAAAGCAAGTTATCAACGCATATTTAACAAGCTAGCAAGCTAGCAACGGAAAACTAGCAAGCTAGCAACGCAAAGCTAGCAAGCTAGCAACGCAAAACTAGCAAGCTAGCAACGCAAAACTAGCAAACTAGCAACGCAAATATACAAAGCTAGCAAGCTAGCAACGCAAAGCTAGCAAGCTAGCAACGCAAAGCTAGCAAGCTAGCAACGCAAAGCTACCAAGGTAGCAACGCACAGCTAACAAATTAGCTACTCAAATGTAGCAAGCTAGCAAGCTAGCAAAGCAAAGTTAGCAAGCTAGAAACGCAAAGCTAGGAAGTTAGCAACCCAAAGCTACCAAGCTAGCAACGCAAAGCTAGCAAGCTAGCAACGCAGAGCTAGCAAGGTAGAAAATCAAAGCAAGCAAGCTACCAACGCAAAGCTAGCAAGCTAGCAAAGCAAAGCTAGCAAGGAAGCAATGCAAATCTAGCAAGCTATCTACGCAAATCTAGCAAGCTAGCAATCTAGCACCGCAAAGCTAGCAAGCTAGCAATGCAAAGCATGGTATTTAGCAACGCAAAGCTAGCAAGCTAGCCACCCAAATCTAGCAAGCTTGCAACGCAAAGGTGGCAAAGCTAGCAACGCAAACTGGCAAGCTAACAACGCAAAGCTAGGAAGCTAGCAACGCAAAGTTGGCAAGCTAGCAAAGCAAAGCAGGCAATCTAGCAACGCAAAACTAGCAAGATAGCAACGCAAAGCTCACAAGCAAGCAACGCAAAGCTAAGAAGCTAGCAACGAAAAGCTAGCAAGCAAGAAATGCAAAGCTAGAAAGCTAGCAACGCAAAGCGAGAAAGCTAGAGACGCACAGCAAGCAAGCTAGGAACGGAAAGCTAGCAAGGTAGCAACGCAAAGCTCTCAAGCTAACCACGCAAATCTAGCAAGATAGCAACGCAAAACTGGCAAGCTAATTGCGCAATCTCTCAAGCTAGAGAGGCAAAACTGGCAAGCTAGCAACCCAAAGATGGCAAACTAGCAACGCATATCTTGCAAGCTATCAACGCAAAGCTGGCAGGGTAGCAACGCAAAGAAAGCAAGCTAGCAACGCATATCTAAGAAGCTAGCAAGCTAGCAACGGAAACCTAGCAAGCTAGGAACGCAAAGCTAGCAAGCAAGCAACGCAAAACTAGCAAGGTAGCAACGCAAAGCTAGGAAATTAGCAACGCAAATATAGCAAGTTGCAAGCTAGCAACGCAAAGATAGCAAGCTAGCATTGCAAAGCTAGCAAGCTGGCAACGCAAAGCTGCCAAGGTAGCAACGCACAGCTAACAAATTAGCTACGCAAATCTAGCAAGCTAGCAAGATAGCAAATCAAAGCTAGCAAGCTAGAATCGCAAAGCTAGCAAGCTAGCAACGCAAAGCTAGCAAGCTAGAAAAGCAAAGCTAGCAAGCTACCAACGCAAAGCTAGCAAGCTAGCAAAGCAAACCTAGCAAGGTAGCAATGCAAAGCTAGCAAGCTATCTACGCAAATCTAGCAAGCTAGCAATCTTGCAACGCAAAGCTAGCAAGCTACCAATGCAAAGCATGGAAGTTAGCAACGCAAAGCTAGCAAGCTAGCCACGCAAATGTAGCAAGCTAGCAACGCAAAGCTGGCAAGCTAGCAACGCAAACTGGCAAGCTAACAACGCAAAGCTAGGAAGCTAGCAACGCAAAGTTGGCAAGCTAGCAAAGCAAAGCTGGCAATCTAGCAACGCAAAAATAGCAAGTTAGCAACGCAAACAAGGAAGCTGGAACGCAAAGCTAGCAAGCTAGCAACGCAAAACTCCCAAGCTAGCAACGCAAAGCTCCCAAGCAGGCAACCCAAAGCTAAGAAGCTAGCAACACAAAAGTAGCAAGCTAGCAAAGCAAGCAAGTTGGCAACGCAAAACTAACAAGCAAGCGACGCAGGGCTACCAAGCTAGAAACGCAAATCTAGCAAGATAGCTACTCAGAACTTTCAAGTTAATAACGCAAATCTAGCAATTTAAGAAGCTAGATACTCAAAGCTAGCAAGCTAGTAATGCCAAGCCAGCAACGTAGGAACGCAAAGCTAGCAAGCTAGCAACGAAAACTAGCAAGCAAGAAACGCAAAGCAAGCAAGCAAGCAAGCAAGAAAATCAAAGATAGCCAGCTAGCAACGAAATCTTGCAAGCAATCAACGCAAACAAGTAAGCTAGCAAGCAACCAAATCTATCAAGCTAGCAACGCAATGCTAGCAAGCTAGCAACGCAAAGCTAGCAAGCTAGCAACGAAAAGTTAGCAAGGTAGCAACGTAAACCTAGTAAGCTAGCCACACAAATCTAGCAAGCTAGTTACGAAAAGCTGGAAAGCTAGAAAAGCAAACCTGGCCAGCTTGCAACGCAGAGCTGGTAAGCTAGCAAAGCAAAGCTAGCAAGCTAGCAACGCAAAGCTAACAATCTGACAACGCAAAGCTTACAAGCTAGCAACGCAAATCTAGTAAGCTTGCAACACAAATTTAACAAGCTAGCAACGCATATCTAGCAAGCTAGCAAGCTAGAAACCGAAAGCTAGGAAGCTTGCAACGCAAAGCGGGCAAGCTAGCAACGCATAGCTGGAAACCTAAAAACGCAAAGCTGGCAGTCTACATACGCAAAGCAAGCATTAGCAACGCAAAGCTGGCAAGCAAGCAACGCAAACTGGCCAGATAGCAACGAAAAGATTGCAAGCTAGCTACGCAAATCTAGCAAGCTAGCAAGCTAGCAACGAAAAGCTAGCAAGCTAGTCATGCAAAGATAGGAAGTTAGCAAGCAAAGCTAGCAAGGTATCCACGCAAATCTAGCAAGCTATTAACGCAAAGCTGGTGAGATACCAACGCAAACAGGCAAGCTAGCAACGCAAATCTAGGAAGCTAGCAACGCAATGTTGACAAGCTAGCAACGCAAAGCTGGCAAGCTAGCAACGCAAAGTTGTGAACCGTGTCACGGTTCTTTCGG
>NW_019727817.1:0-3454 GCF_002891405.2 Cryptotermes secundus | reverse complement strand
CTACCAAGCTTTAAACTCAAAGCTAGCAAGCTAGCAAAGCACAGTTTGCAAGCTAGCAACGCAAAGCTAGCAAGATAGCAAAGAAAGCTATAAAGCTAGCAACTCATATATAGCAATCTAGCTAGCTAGCAACGCAAAGATAGCAAGCTAGAAAAAAAAATTGCAAGCTAGCAACGCAAAGCTTGCAAGCTAGCAACGCAAAACTAGCGAGCTAGCAACGCGAAGCTACCAAGCTAGGAACGTTAATCTAGGAAGCTAGCAACGCAATGATTGCAAGATAGCAGCCCAAAGCTAGCAAGATAGCAACGCAAATCTACAAAGCTAGCAACGCATATCTAGCAATCTAGAAAGCTAGCAACAAAAAGCCAGCTAGCTAGCAACGCAAAGCTAGCATGCCGGCAACGGCAAGCTAGCAATGTAGCAAATCAAACCTATAAAGCTGGCAACGCAAAGCTAGCAAACTAGCAACGCAAGGCTACCAAGCTAGCAACGTAAAGCTAGCAAGCAAGCAACGCAAAGCTAGCAAGCAAGAAACGCAAAGCTAGCAAGCTAGCAACGCAAAGCCAGAAAGCTACCAACGCAAAGCTAGCAAGCTAACAAAGGAAAGTTAGTAAGGTAGCAACGCAAAGCTCGCAAGCTAACCACGCAAATCTAGCAAGATAGCAACGCAAAGCTGGCAAGCTAGCTACGCAAACTGTCAACCTAGAAACCAAAATCTGGCAAGCTAGCAACCCAAAGATGGCAAGCTAGCAACCCATATCTTGCAAGCTAGCAACGCAAAGCTGGCAAGGTAGCAACGCAAAGATAGCAAGCTAGCAACGCATATCTAATAAGCTAGAAAGATAGCAACGGAAAACTAGAAAGCTAGCAGCGCAAAGCTAGCAAGCAAGCAACGCACAGCTAGCAAATTAGCAACGCAAATATAGCAAGCTAGCAAGCTAGCAACGAAAAGTTAGCAAGCTAGCAACGCAAAGCTACCAAGGTAGCAAACCAGAGCTAGCAAATTTTCTACGCAAATCTAGCAAGCTAGCAAGCTAGCAACGAAAAGCTAGCAAGCTAGAAACGCAAAGCTAGCAAGCTAGAAACCCAAAACTAGGAAGTTAGCAACGCAAAGCAACCAAGCTAGCAATGCAAAACTAGCAAGCTAGCAACGCACAGATAGCAAGCTAGAAAAGCAAAGCTAGCAAGCTACCAACGCAAAGCTAGCAAGCTAGAAAAGCAAAACTAGCAAGATAGCAACGTAAAGCTGGGAAGGTAGCAACGAAAAGATAGCAAGCTAGCAACGCATATCTAACAAGTTAGCAAGCTAGCAACGGAAAACTAGCAAGCTAGCAACGCAAAGCTAGCATGCTAGCAACGCACAGCTAGCAAATTAGCAACGCAAATATAGCATCTAGCAAGCTCGCAACGCAAAGCTAGCAAGCTCGCAACGCAAAGCTAGCAAGCTAGCAACGCAAAGCTACCAAGGTAGCAAAGCAAAGCTAGCAAATTTGCTACGAAAATCTAGCAAAATAGCAATCTAGCAACGCAAAGCTAGCAAGATAGAAACGCAAAACTAGGAAGTTAGCAACGCAAAGCTAGCATGCTAGCAATGCAAATTTGGAAGTTAGCAACGCAAAGCTGGCAAGTTAGCAACGCAAACTGCAAGCTAACAACGCAATGCTAGGAAGCTAGCAACGCAAACTGGAAAGCTAGGAACGCAATGCTGGCAAGCTAGCAACGCAAAGCTGGCAATACAGCAACGTAAACATAGCAAGCTAGCAACGCAAAGCAAGCAAAGTAGAACACAAAGCTAGGAAGATAGCAACGCAAAGCTCCAAAACAAGCAACGGAAAGCTACCAAGCTAACAACGAAAAATTAGCAAGCTAGCAAAGCAAAGCAAGCAAGATAGCAACGCAAAGCTAACAAGCTAGCAACGCAGAGCTACCAAGCTAGCAACGCAAAGCTAGCAAGCTAGCAACGCAAAGCTAGCAAGATAGCAACCCAGAGCTAGCAAGTTAGTAACGCAAATCAAGCAATATAGCAAGCTAGATACTCAAAGTTAGCAACCTATTAACGCCAAGCCAGCAAGGTAGGAACGCAAAGCTAGCAAGCTAGCAACAAAAACTAGCAAGCAAGAAACACAAAGCAAGCAAGAAAGCAACGCAAAAATAGCAAACTTGAATCAAAACTTGAAGCAATCAACTCAAAGCAAGCAAGCAAGCAAGCAACGCAAATCCAACAAGCTAGCAACTGAAAGCTAGCAAGGAAGCAACGTAAACCTAGAAAGCTAGCCACGCAAATCTAGCAAGGTAGTTACCGAAAGCTGGCAAGCTAGAAACGCAAACCTGGCCATGTAGCAACGCAAAGCTGGTAGGCTAGCAAAGCAAAGCTAGAAAGCTTTGAACGCAAAGCTAGCCATCTAGCAACGAAAAGTTATCAAGCTAGAAACGCAAAGCTAGCAAGCTAGCAACTCGTAGCTAGCAACCTGATCAACGCAAATCTAGCAAGCTAGCAAGCTAGCAACGGAAAGCTAGCAAGCTTGCAATGCAAAGCTGGCAAGCTAACAACGCATTTCTGAAACTTAAAACGCAAAGCTGGCAGTCTATATACGCAAAGCAGGCCAGAGCAACGCAAAGCTAGCAAGCAAGCAACGCAAACTAGCAAACTAGCAACGCAAAGACAGCAATCTAGCAACGCATATCTAAGAAGCTAGCAAGTTAGCAACGGAAAACTAGCAAGCTAGCAACGTAAAAGCTAGCAAGCTAGGAACGCAAAGCTAGCAATTTACCAACGCAAATCTAGCAAGCTATCAAGCTAGAAACGGAAAGCTAGCAAGCTTGAAACGCAAAGCTAGCAAGCTAGAAACGCAAAGCTAGCAAATTAGCAACGCAAATCTAGCAAGCTATCAAGATAGCAACGCAAACTACCAAGTTAAAAAGAAAAGCTAATAAATTAGCAACGCAAAATGCTACCAACGTAAGGCTACCAAGCTAGGAAGGCAAAACTAGAAAGCTAGCAACGCAAAGCTAGCAAGCAAGGAAAGCTAAGCAAGCAAGCAAGCAACGCAAAGCTAGCAAGCTATCAACGCAAAGCTAGGAAACTACGAACAGAAAACTAGCAAGGAGGCAACGCAAATCTAGCAAGATAGCAAAGGAAAGCTAGCAAGATAGCAACGCAAATCTAGCAATCTATCAAGTTAGCTACCCAAAGCTAGCCAGGTAGCAACTCAAAGCTTGCAAGTTAGCAACGCAAAGCCATCAAGCTAACAACGGAAATCTAGTAAGATAGCAACGAAAGCTAGCAAGCAAGAAACGCAAAGCAAACAAGCAAGCAAGCAACGCAAAGTTAGCAAGCTAGCAACGCAAAGCTAGCAAGCTAGTAAACGGAAAGCTAGCAAGGTAGCAAAGAAAATCTAGTAAGTTAGCAACGAAATATAGCAAGCTAGCAAACGGAAATCAGGCAAGCTACCAA
>NW_019727816.1:0-653 GCF_002891405.2 Cryptotermes secundus | reverse complement strand
GCTTGCTAGCTTGCTAGATTTGAGTAGGTTTTTTTCTAGCTTTGCTTTGTTAACTTGCTAGCTTTGCTTTGCTAGCTTACAGCTTTGCGTTGCTAGCTTGCCAGTTTTGCGTTTCTAGCTTGCCAGCTTTTCGCTGTTAACTTGCTATATTTGCGTGGTTAGCTTGCTAGCTTTTCGTTGCTACCTTGCTAGCTTTCCGTTGCTAGCTTGCTAGCTTTGCGTTGCACCCTTGCTAGATTTCCGTTGCAAGATTCCTAGCTTTGCGTTGCTATCTTGCTAATTTTGCTTTGCATGTTTGCTTTCTTTGCGTTTCTTGTTTGCTAGTTTTGCGTTGCTATCTTGCTAGCTTTGCATTGCTAGCTAACTAGTTTTGCGGTGCTAGCTTGTTAGCGTTGCTTTGCCAGCTGGCTAATTTGGAGTTGCTAGTTTGTAGATATTCGTTGCTAGCTTGCTAGCATTGCGTTGCTAGCTTGCTAGCTTTGCTTTGCTAGCTTGACTGTTTGCGTTAATAACTTGCCAGATTTGCGTTGTTAGCTTGCCTGTTTGGCGTTGCTATCTTGCTAGATTCGCGTAGCTAGCCTGCTAGCTTTGCTTTGCGGCCTTGATATGTTTTAGTTGCTAGCTTGTTAGATGTGCGTGGTTAGTTTCCTAGC
>NW_019727815.1:0-2745 GCF_002891405.2 Cryptotermes secundus | reverse complement strand
AGCTTGTTAGCTTTGTGTTGCTAGGTTGCAACCATTGCGATCTAGATTGCTAGCTTTGTGTTGCTATCTTGCTATTTTTGCGTTTCTATCTTGCTAGCTTTGCGTTTCTAGCTTGCTAGTTTCCGTTTCTAGCTTGTTAGCTTGTTAGATATGCTTTGCTAGCTTGCTAATTTTGCGTTGCTAACTTGATATTTTTGCGTTGCTAGCTTCCTACCTTTGCTTTGCTAGCTTGCCAGCTTTGCATTGCTAGCTTGCTTGCTTTGAGTTGCTAGCTTGCTAGATTTGCCTTGCATGCTTGCTTTCTTGCTTTGCGTTTCTTGCTTCCTAGCTTTGCGTTGCTACCTTGCTAGGTTGGCGTTGCTACCTTGCTAGCTTGGCGTTGCTAGCTTACTAGCTTTGCGTTGTTAGCTTGCTAGTTTGCGTTCCTATCTTGCTAGTTTTGCGTTGTTACCTTGGTAGCTTTGCATGGCAGCTTGTTAGCCTAGCGATGCTAGCTTGCTTGTTTTGTGTTTCTAGCTTGTTAGCTTTGTGTTGCTAGGTTGCAAGCATTGCGATCTAGCTTGCTAGCATTATGTTGCTATGTTGCTATCTTTCCTTTGCTATCTTGCTACCTTTCCGTTGCTAGTTTGCTAGCTTTCCGGTTCTAGCTTGCTAGCATGCTATATTTGCGTTGTTTCCTTGATAGCTTTGGTTGTTAGGTTGCCAACTTTCCGTTGCTTGCTTGATAGCTTACTAGATATGCGTTGCTACCTTGCTAGCTTTGCGTTGCTAGCTTGCAACGTTTGCGTTGCTAACTAGCCAGGTTTGCGTTGCTAGCTTCCTAGTTTCCGTTGCTAGGTTGTTAGCTTCCTAGATATGCTTTGCTAGCTTGATAACTTTGCGTTGCTAGCTTGATAATTTTGCGTTGCTAGGTTCCTAGCTTTGCTTTGCTACCTTGCCGGCTTTTTGTTGCTAGCTTGTTAGATTTGATTTGCTAGCATGCTACCTTTGCGTAGCTTGCTTGCTTGCTAGATTTCGTTGCCAGCTTCCTAAATTTGCGTTGCTAAATTGCTAGCTTTCCGTTGCTAACTTAGTAGCATTGCGTTGCTACCTTGCTAGCTTGGCTTTTGGAGCTTGCAAGCTTTGCTTTGCTCTCTTGAGAGATTTGCGTTGCTGAGCTTGCTAGATTGCTAGATACCCGTTGCTAGCTTCCCAGCTTTGCGTTGCTAGCGTGCTAGCTTCCAGTTGCTAGCTTGCTAGCTTTGAGTTGCTATCTTGCAATCCTTGCGTTGCTATCTTGCTATATTTTTTGCTAGCTTTCTAGCTTTGCGTTCCTAGCTTGCTATATTTGCGTTGCTAGCTTGCTAGTTTTGCGTTGCTAGCTTTGGTAACATTGCGTTGCTTGTATTCAAGCATTGCAATCTAGCTTGCTAGCTTTGAGTTGCTATCTTGCAATCCTTGCGTTGCTATCTTGCTATATTTTTTGCTAGCTTTCTAGCTTTGCGTTCCTAGCTTGCTATATTTGCGTTGCTAGATTGCTAGATACCCGTTGCTAGCTTCCCAGCTTTGCGTTGCTAGCGTGCTAGCTTCCAGTTGCTAGCTTGCTAGCTTTGCTTTGCTAGCTTGATAGCTTTGCATTGCTATCTTGATGGATTTGTTTGCTTGCTTGCTTGTTTCTTTGCGTTCCTTGATTTCTAGATTTGCGTTGCTAACTTGCTAGTTTTGCGTTGCTAGCTTGTTAGCCTAGCGTTGCTAGCTTTTTAGATTTCGTTGCTAGCTTGCTACCTTTGCGTTCCAATCTTGCTAGCATTGCCGTGCATGCTTGCTAGATTGCCATTGCTTGTTTGCTAACATCACGTTGCTAACTTGCTAGCTTTGCGTTGCTAGCTTGCTAGCTCTTCTTTGCTAGCTTGCTAGATTGCTTGATTTGCGTTGCTAGCTAGAGAGCTTTGCGTTGCTACCTTACTACATTTGCGTTGCTAGCTTGATAATTTTGGGTTGCTAGCTTGGTAGATTTGCGTTGCAAACTCCCTAGCTTTGCGTTGCTAGCTTGCTATTTTGCGTTGCTAGATTGCTAGCTTGCTAGTTTTCCGTTGCTAGGTTGTTAACTTTGCGTTTATAGCTTGCTAGCTATAGGTTGCTAGTTTGTTAGCTTGATAAATTTGCGTTGCTAACTTGCTAATTTTCCGTTGTTAGATTGCAAGTTTTGCGTTGATTGCTTGCTTTTTTTGCCTTTCTTGCTGGCTAGTCTCGTTGCAAGCTTCCTAGCTTTGCTTTGCTAGCATGCCAGCTTTTCGTTGCTAGCTTGCTAGTTTTGCGTCGCTAGCTTGGTAGCTTTAAGTTGCTAGCTTGCAAGCTTTTACGATCTAGCTTTCTAGCTATGTGTTGTTTGCTTGTTATATTTGCGTTGCTAGTTTGCTTGGTAAGGGTTGCTAGCTTGCTAGCTTTTCGTGGCTATCTTGCTAGCTTTGCGTTGCTAGCTTGCTATCTTTGCGTTGCTAGCTTGCTAGACTTGCTTTGCTCGCTTGCTAGATATGCGTTGCTAGCTTGCCATCTTTTGCTTTGCTAACTTGCTAGCTTTGCGTTGCTACCTTGCCAGTTTGCGTTGCTAGGTTGCCATGTTTGCTTTTCTAGCTTGCTAAATTTGGGTTGCGAGCTTGATAGCTTTGCCTTGCTATCTTGCTAGCTTTGCGTTACTAGTTTGCTAGCTTCGCATTGCTTACTTGCTATTTTTGCGTTGCTAGCTTGGTAGGTTTTCGTTGCTAG
>NW_019727814.1:0-11193 GCF_002891405.2 Cryptotermes secundus | reverse complement strand
TCCTCCTAAAGAATATACAGACTCACATACTTCATTGAACTTCATCAAAAATGTCTCTAATTTTATCCAATTTGTCGTAGTATCTTCGTTCAGTTGTGATACTTCGTTCGTCAAATCGTAGACATCTAAGAAGAAAACGGAAACGAACAAGTGACTTTGTGCTTCTAAATAATTCAACACCGGTACCGACCGTGGCCCACAGATCATCCAGATTCTGGTGGTGACTAGACGTATATAAGCCAGCTAAACATGAAAGTCCAAACATAGCCTTTATTTCACTCATATCAGTCTTTTGGAAACTATTATTTTTTGGCGTAATTTACTTGCCTACTTTCTATTTCGTTATTTATATTCTTCAAAATTAGGTCTGTAATGTCATCAGGACAAAACTCTCTTCCAGCAGTCTAAAACTGATATTGCAATTTTTGTGTTGCCTAGGACACCAGGAGCTTGGCTAATTATGTTATTTGTTCGAGTTCTTATTCGATATCCTAACTTGTTTTTGCCCGTTTTGTTTGCTTATCCTTCTCCAAGTGAAAGGCTCCCTCTGTGGATTCTTCCTCACAGTTTTGTTCTGTATGAGACTCATGGTTACTGACCAATTCTAAATCATCTTCACTATCGTTATCTCCGATAAGAGGTTCCTCGACTGCCAAAGCGTCATCTATATGTTTACGTAACCTCTGTTCTTCCTGTTGGAAACAAATCTGGTAAAAAAAAATATATATACTCAAAATACCCTCTAAATATTTACGAAATATATGTGCTTATAGTTGGTATATAAAAATATAGAAGACACAGCAGTAACGATAATACAGGGTTGCTACAAATGATTCATTCCATTTCAAAATATTATATTGGTCGCCCCGTGCTTTTACGTTTACACAGATAACCAGTATCCTTAAACTGCCGATACCACCCCAGAATGCTCTGTTTATATGGTGGTTCTTTTCTGTCCTCTGCTCTGAATGCACGCTGCGCTGCAATAACAGTCGTACATCTCGCATGTTCCAGCACAGAAATTTTTTTCCACCTTCGTCGCCATTTTGTGAGGCACTGCACTCGTGCTGCCAACTGGTGTATGATAGAGCAAACTTGGTGATGTTGCGGTTCTTTTCATATATCAATCATATTTGTATATATAATACTTTGGAAATATAGTGTTTTGAAATGGAATGAATCATTTGTAATAACTCTATTTTAACAGAATATATATGAAAACAACTTAAGATTCGGAAGTAAATATAGTCACACTTTTGGTAAGGTGGGGTCTGGTGGACCCCAGCATAATTTACACGTCAGCACACTAAACTTGCTTGCACACAACAGCCTGTCGTCTATGGCGTCAGATAGCGGGTTACGGGAAAGGAATGCTATACTGAAGCACGACTTACTGCCTCGCGTTCTTAAAATGTTGTAGTCAAATTAAAATCTTTGGATCTGAGAGACCCCATCCTACTAACGCAAGGTTACAAAAGTACTAGTCTTGGGTCTCAAGGAGCTTTGTGCCAAGACGGAAGGTTTGGCGGTAAACCGCTAGTAGTAAAGTAATGTTGACCCTGATATCAAGTTTCGTCCTGTCCCTCACATTGTACAGTATACAGTATATCTGTAGATGATACGCCCGAAACACCTGGTGTCTGTATAGGACTTTTTGCTGATGACACCTGTATACAGGGTCTCCCAGGAGGAATGTGCCAGACACCTATGTCCAAAGTTGAAATGTTACGGAGATAATGGCCCGGGAAAAGTGTGGTTTTCTGGCGGGTCCACGCACTGTACCAGTAAGCTGACAAGTCTTATCGACGTTTGTTCTTAAGTGTGGTGATAACGGCTCACACTAGCCGCATACACTCGCATACCAGAACGAGCAGTCAGCCATGTTACATCAGTGCTTGCAATTCATGTGTCATGTATAGTGCTTGGAAACCTACCGACAACTATGACGTGGCGTACGAGATTTTTTGTAGTTCAATTTAATGGCCTCATATCACTCACAAGTTAGTTTGATGCTACGTAAATTATTAACATTACAGAAACCACATATTCCTGGCAGTTTTAATATGTATTTGGTAATAAGCAAGTGTGTAACACCTGTCAAAGTTTCACACTTCTCTGGCCATTATCTCTGTAACCGTTCAACTTTGGACATAGGTGTTTTGGGTTATATTGGCATACTTTAACGTGAGGAACACCCTCCCGAAGTTTGGCACATTCCTCCTGGGACACTCTGTACGAGTATAAGCGACAGATCGCAAAGAGTGTTATGTTCTGAGAAATCTGCAGCGAGGTCTCGGTGCTACCGAGACGTGGTGAGAGCGCTGGAACGTAAACATCAGTGAAGACACGGCTCAGGCCATCTACTTTTCTCATAGTCTTAGGCCCTTCAGAAGTTCATCTTACATTGGATGGACAGAATATCCCCTTCGTCACACATGTAAAATGTAGACATGATTGAAGTCAAGGCCGTCAGAACATTTATTCCAATCTACACCTTATTCAAAACATGGGCTTCTAAGCGCCAACATTAAACTAACTATCCGCAAGGCACTGGCTAATTCAGTAACGACTTATATTTTCCTCGCCTGAAAATTAGCGGCAGATACGTATCTCTTTACATTGCAGCGCCTGAAAGAAGGTTCTCCGCACCACTGGAAATTTTCCAAGTTGCAAGCCGGACCGCGATTGGCGCACGACTTTCAACCTTCCGTATGTGTACCTTCATGTAACAAAATTGTGCAGGCAACAAGCAGACACCTTACAAAATCATGAGAATGAATATATTTGCAACACAGGTCAAGGCGAAACCAGACACAGAAAAAATAAGAATTCTGATCTTGGCGGCGGTTAAGGTAACGACATTTCAGAGAGTCGCTGCCGTTGTACTATAAGATGAATAAGACAAGGATGATCTGCTTTGCTAAGCCTGGAATAACAAAGGACTTATGTCAGTAGTAATAGTGACTGAAAACAGTGTTCGGATTGGTAATTTGATTTATTAGCCACTTATAGGTCGTAACTGCAAATAATGGTTACACTACGATGTATTGTTGACTTACACGATATGCTCGTACAATCACTCCACACTAATCTTCTCAGTCTATTTCCACTAGTCTTCGCTCTCCGTTTTTTGGCAACGGATTTATAACACAGGACCAATAAAAGTCTCACTAAATTACACATTCCCAATATCACTGTGCAACAGCACATGTGACGTCACACACTAAGTCTTCTAATTCTTCTTCTGGTCAAAGTGCTCTTCATTTGGAACTTCGGGACTCAAGTCCAGCCAAGTCTCATTCCCGTATTATCTCATATCTTCTCGGCACGGACCACACAGGGAAAGCACAGCCCCTCTGTTGTTGCATCGCGTAGACCACACAGAAAACATGTGCACGTGTCATATTGCTAGCCCATTGGTCAATTACCAGCGTTTGGTTTGGCGCGAGCGACACAGAAAACAGTCTCATATCTTATTGTGTGTTGGACCGTGTTCACAGAGCTATTACCTGGCAACGCGTCAGTCAACGTATTGTGACGTGACAGCGTAACGCTCGGTAAACGCCCCGTCCCCCTCCCCCGTGGTGACGTAGTAGGGGACACCGCGGTTGCTGTGCAGCAATAAACAACTGTCGGCAGCGTTCGCCCAGCAACGCCTTTGTAAACACGGCGTCACGCAACGTGGGAGTCCGTGCAACGACTGTTGCTAGGCAATCGGTAAACACGACGTTAAGCAACAGTGGTACCTATCACGTAACTGTTTTCTGTGTTGCCGTGCCGAGGCTAAATAAAGAGCAGGGAACACTATTCAGTTAGCAGTAGTGAGTGATTAGTTAGTGAGTAGTGAGGAACCAGACAGATAAAATGTAGTAGCCGCCGAGTTCAGTTGTAACGGAAGGAAGAATATCGATAGTGTGAGAAGTTACTGGGAGTGTGTAATACAGCGACACTGGTATAGCTCCCGTATTGTACTGTGAATAAGTGAAGACTATTGAAGATAGAGTGAAGAGCTTATTGTGTAGGGTTTGTAAATTGTGTAAACCCGCAACAGTGTTATAATTAACTGTAGCCAAGACTTGTAGGTTGTTAAATAAACCAATTAGCAATCCGAACGACGTCTTCAGTAGCAAAACACGTTACGGTATATTGCAGGTTTAAGAATTGTCAATAACATGTTAAGTGTTTAGTGAGTACACTTAATACAAGCCAATTTAATTCATAAAAGCCAAAACCATTCCCTCATCAGAGATGATGTTATATACGGACTATGACTGCAAGGGTCCAGTTGCAAAAGAAACCCTGATCAAGAGTCTCGAGGGGCTTGGAGCCAAGATGAACTGATTGAAGGTTAACCGCCAGTCGTAAAATATCTCTGACTTTGACTCTGACGGTAGAAAGTAGTCCTTGTAGAATCCGAGTCGAGTGTCTAGAGAGCCCTAAGGCAGCAGTAAGAAAAATAACATGGCTGTCAGCCTGCGAAGACGTCGGCCCGAAAGCAGAGGAACGTCCACTGTTCGTAGGGGTTACGAAGCAACGCAGTGGATATCGGTTTTGAAAATACTAGCCTTTGTGTGATAGTTAAGTCACGAGTTGTGTGTTAAGGTATCCAATCCAAACCCCTTCTATCCTCAAACCATCACATGAAAATATTATATCATGTGAGGCCATCTCAACGGTGTATCTCATAAGGCACTCCCATCAGTAATACTAACATTGCAGCCTCCCCAGTTGCATTGTTTTATTGAATTCATTACGCGAACATAATAACGTTTATTTTCTACGTGTCTAGTCAGGTACTTATATTACAGGTAGAGGAAAGTAGGCGAGCACTTCTTTCTAGAACTTATTCCTATAATTTATTTTTGAATTCCTGATGATGTACAAAGTCTAGAAAATCCAGTAATCCTGAAGGTCGATTAGTAGCGTCGATTTTGCCTGAATGAAAATGGTTGAACGTATATATACATATATATATATTTAAATAAATATTTTAGCATAGAGGATTTCATATTCAGTATTCTCATGGTAACTTTCTGAAACTTAGGCCGCGCCATAGCTCAAACGGTTAGACGCTGGCGTCCCAACCCGGCGGCCCGGGTTCGATCCTGGGTCTGGTCAAGTGGGATTTGTGGTGGACAAAGTGGCGCTGGGGCGGGTTTTCTCCTAGTATTGCGGTTTCCCCTGCCACTCTTCGTTCCACCAAATTCTCCGTCATCATAATCACACGGGGCAGGCTACAGTAGGCCAATCAGTGGCCGCCGTGCCGAGTGGACCCAGTTGGACTCCACCCCCAGCTAAGCGAATTTCTGAAACTTAACAAAAATGCTGTTTTTTTTCTGAACAACTGACGTAGAAAGAATTGGGTAGCTTCTGGAAGCTTGTTATGCAGATGCTGCAGCCGTGTTGTGGAAGAAGCCCAAGGCGAAGGCCTTGTATTAAAATGCGCACATATTGAGAACTTCTAACTTATGAACTTAACTGAGAAGAAAATATTTGGCGTATGCCAGTTTCTCGGGTAAGTTCCATATGGAGATATACTTCCGTTTGAAACGTGGAAAAAGCGAACTTCACCGTACTGTACGGAACTGCGAAGCATCTCTTTTTGCATCTAGAATTACAGTGTGTTCAGAAATAAATTTAATCAATGGAAGAAATTGATCTTTGAGAGAAATAAGAGTATTATTTTCTGCAGTGTCATACCGTGTAGACTGGTAGAATTTCACGAATGTTACAAATGGAGGTAAAGCCTCTGTCGTCATTGTGGAAAATTATTCCGAACAAACAAGGTGCAAGTAGGCTCTGCTCGATGTTTCTCCTAGTGTCTCAGCCTTCGACAATGAAGATGGAGGAAGAACGGGCTCCGAAACGTTGCGTAATTAATATCATACATTGCGGCATCACTCTGCGCGCTACTTCCATTACTTCATGGGCTTATTATTCGAAGCTGAAGACGGAGGCAGTATATTTATCCGAAACTTCATGGAGACTGTACGCCATCACTCTATTTGCCACTTTCTTGTTTGCTTAGCGTAGTCTTGATTCATTATGTTACTCGAAATCGCATGCAAATTTCATATCAGACTAGAAGGATTCCCGTCGACATGAGAACGTCACATCTCACATTAGCGATGCAGTTGGAGAGGGCTGCCGTTATGTCTCTTGCATAAGTGAGCGGAATGATTTTTTCATTAATTTTTCATACTGACAATTTGTTGTATATGTATTATGCCAGAGTTGTATACTGGAATACCTGGTATACAGGTAAACTGGGTTATATTAATATCTACGTATATAGGGAACACCTAGTACGTAGTGAGCTGTTGTATAAGGAAACTGACATAATAGGGATTATTGCAAGTGAGATGCTTAAATGAAGGAAGGTGCACAATTAAAATAACTACTTTAAGTACATGAAATGAGGAAGAGGCTATGATATGATGAAATATTAAAAGATTGTATATCGACCTCTCACCTGGATTATCATACCAAAACGTACTTGTTTTCAACTAGAAGACAGTGACAATCGTGCACTCTCCTGCCTCATAAAGTTTGTCAAGTTCAATCAAAGTCCAGGAGGGACGCACATACTGTAAACAAGAGAATGTTCTGGAAGTTTTAGGCTGATGCAATGTATGACGTTATTAGAGACTTAAGGAGGAAGGACGTTTCAAGACGCTGTTTCGATCACGACAGTCTACGATCCGAGAGGACGGACTGTCTGATAGAGGAAGTCGGTGGCTGCCCAGGCATAGGCAGTGTGCAAAACTGTTGCCTTAACTGTACATTTTCCTGTAAGCTTTGCATTTTAATAGTTGTACATTAAACCACCTAGCTCTACCTCTGCTGTTACTTGAAGCTACCCCGTATTGACTCCCGAGGGTACCACTCGCCCTAGTCAACCTGTCTTGCTACTGGGATACGACATCGATTCCAGGTGCGGGATACAACAAATTGACAGCTGGCGTATATTTCTTTCCAGAAGAATCTGTTGATCTATTTATTTTTAAATTACTGTTTTGTTGCTTGTATTTTTTTTAATTCGCTTATTCTGGGGTGGAGTTCAACTGGGTCCACTCGGCACGGCGGCCACTGATTGGCCTATTGTAGCCTGTCCCGGGTGATTATGATGATGGAGAATTTGGTGGAATGAAGATTGGCAGGGGAAACCAAACTACTCGAATAAAACTTGCCCCAGCTCCACTTTGTTCACCATAAATCACACTTGATCAGACCTGGGATCAAACCCGGGCCGCCGCGGTGGGTAGCCAGCGACTAACCGCTTCAGCTATGGCGCGGCCTTTGTCTCTTGTAACTCCGAGTCTTCATGCAACTTTCAGAACGAAATATTCTTTGCTGATTGCTGTACGACATTCTTTCATTTAATGAAGTGAAACAAACCTAAGCCTTTCTAGTCATATTGTAAAGTGGATGGCAACAGGGTTGCTAGGTATCGGAGAGATAACCCTGCGATACACCCACGCAACAATGGAACAAGTTTAACAACCCACTACTTAGCAACGGCTGACGCAGGAGCAATGATGACACATTCCAACAGTACAAGAAATCACGTGACTAGTTTTCTGTGATCCGTGCTGTGCCTATATAACGATGATTTGAACCGTGATCCTGCGACAACATTAAGCTGACCCTCCACAAAGCTCTCATTAGATCCGTAATGACTTATGCTAGTCCCGCCTGGGAATTAGCGGCAGACCCCCATCTAATGAAATAGCAGCGCTTACAAAACAAGGTTCATTGGCGATTATCCGAGGCATACACTGGTTCGCGATTTACATATGGCTTTTAAAATTCGGTATGTATATGGTTATATAACAAAGTTATGCAGGCAACAAGTCATACAAAATCATGCTAACGAAAATGTTCGCAATATTGGGCAAGGAAGAGCCCGTCATAGATAGTATAAGAGGCATAAACTAGGCAGCGTTCCAGCATACGACCGTTCAAGTGACTAGAAAGCCATTGTAGCTGAAGGTACTAGAAATAGGACATAATCTGCTGTACTGAGACTGGACTGACAGAGGCCCTGTATGTATTTTATATACATTTATCAACATGTTTAACATGTAAAATGTAACTATCCATTATATTATGACAAATGATTTACTACAGTAGACAGTGACTCTGACCAAAGGCAGACACGTCCTGTCGTCAAAGAGGGCGCCTTACAATAACAATACCGTAAATGCCAAAGTATAAGAAATATCTGGTCATGAGCTTCAGACTGGGTTCGACACCAAGACTGACTAGCGGACTGACTGACCAACCGTCAGCAGCAATTCGGTTTTGACTTTGAATTTGACTTCAGTTAGTGGAGGTTCCAGGAGGATTCAACAGTTGAGGGTACAGGATTGGATTATGAATCGTGAAGAAGACTTCATAGTGCTTTGAAGCGTTAGTTTCTGTGTTGAGATCCGTTGCCAGGAGACGACTAGTGAAGACGGAGAACCCTGGTGCGTGTGCAGCGGTGAACCGGAAAGTGTGTAAATCAGCGATAGCGCTGTATTGTCCGTATTTGAGTGTGATTAAGAGCTGTTGTAACCGAAGTGCTAATAAATCCAATCATTCGAGATAGAACCCGTCATTTCGTCACGGTTACCACCTTACACGTGACAAAATATTCACATGTAAGGGTGACTGTTGATGAGTATTGCACTTACACACTAAACTCTGTATTACAGGCAATTACAGCACTACCGCTAATCTGCGCATTTTCCAGTTCACTGCTGCAAACACTAGTGTCCCAAGTCTATTACAGTCGCCCATAGGCGTTTCCTGCCAAAGGATTTAACACAGTGGAGATTCTGAGCTTCCGTAGTCACGACGTTTTCCGCTGGTTAGTTCTTCACACCTGAAATGGCCCCATCTTCTCAACCTCCCAAACTCTCGACTAACTGCTAACTTGGAAACTTTGGATCTCAGCTCGAATGCTCTCAGCTTAACTTTTGTTTATAACCACTTTGCACGGACCGAATAGAAAAAACGGTTTCCAACAGTATTCACATTGTAATTTACCGATCCGTTGTTTGAAAACGGGGTTTGCCTGCATGTTCGTTTCCACGAGAACCAGTTTACCGAGACGTTGCCTAGCAATGAATTATTCCAGCTTTCAGGCGCCATGTCACAGAATTGATTAGATATAATTTACAGTCTACGTCACATATCCCACACCGGAATTAATAAAGGCATATGGCACGAATCAGAGCTGAATAATACTTGGCACACCTTGAAACAGTGACGTTTTCATTGTGACGCAGTAAAAGCAACCAAAGTGGCATAGAATCTTGTTATTCCGATAATCCTATCCCGCATAGTCAGATAATATTAGCGTCCTTAAAAGCGTAACGAATGACTTGATGATCTGTGTTTGAGATTATTTTAGGCTCTTGTAGAGCGGTTCGTAATTAAAATTTTAACTGATTATTTGAAAACTTTGTCTTTGTAAAGATTTCTGTCTCGTGGGTCGTGATTCCGTGTAATTCTGTGGGTGATACGGGCATTCTCGGAGAACCTGCCGTTTCTTTCTTCAGGGTAAAATTATCTAGGCTCAGGAGTAGATTTTTTATTTGTTAGACCTCTTGTATTACATCATCCTTGGAAACATTACATCATAGCGCCATATTCTGTAGATATGTTAGTTCGTTCAGTCAGCACAGACTCTGTATGTATATATATTGTAACGTGTTTTCATTACTGAAGACGCCGTTCGGATTGTTAACCGGTTTATTCAACAACCTACAAGTAACGGCTACAATTAATTATAACACAGTTGCGGGGTTTCACACTTTATAACCCTAATCGCAATAATCAGTTCAAGCTATGTAAGTGTCCATGTATCACACACTCCCAATTACACAGTTACACACACGTCCGGTTCTTCTTTCCACGACGGCTGCTATACTCCAACTGTAGCCTGCTGACTTGAGGACTGTTGATAACACACTCGCTCGTAGGCTTGCTCGGAACTGAACTCGGCGATGGCCACATTACAACTACTCTCACGCTTACCCCTCAGCCGGCTTATATTCCGTTCGCTATACCTGTTGCCCACGTCAACAGTGTCGTTGCGTGTCGCGTCACAATAGGAACCGGTTCCACGTGGTCCTGTTGAGTCACCGCGCGTTGCGCGTTACGTTACCGTGCGGAAGGGGGGGAGGGGAGCGCTGACTCACCCGCCGCGTCACTGCTGGTGGGGGCGGTTCTCCGTTGCGCAACATGTCACAATATATATATAATACGCGTTGCAGTTTTACAGAACTGCATGCACATATAAACATTGGCCAATATAGGGAAAGGAGCAGATAAGTGGGAAATGCTTCGTGATGTCCGCAAGGCCGAAATATTTGCAAAACTGCAACGTGTAGGATACAGATTGTGCTGCCTCAGGGAAATAATAAATACATTATCCAGTTGCGTTATTTGACGCTTGTGTGTGTGTGTATGTGCATCATGTATGTTTATGTGTATTACTTACTTACTCATGGAACTGAGCCCTTATGGGGGAGCCGCCAATTCTGCAGCTGCTCAAGAATTTCCCAGCATTTTATGGAACCCGAAAGTTCATCACCGTGTTCACAAGAGCCCTCCACTGGTCCCTATCCTGAGCCAGATCTATCCAATCCATAACATCCCATATTATCTCTCTATGTTCAATTCTAATATTGACCACTCACATACGCCTTGGTCTTCCCTGTGGTCTCTTTCCTTCTGGCATTCCCACCAACATCCTATACGTATTCCTCGTCTACCCCATTCGTGCTAAATGACCTGCCCACTCTATCCTCCTTGACGTGATCATTCTAATTATACTCGAAGAAGAGTACATGTTACGAATCTCCTCCTTATGCAGTTTTCTCCAACCTCCTGTGACTTCATCTCTCTTCGGTACAAATATTCTCCTCAACACGCTCTTCTCAAACACCCCCAGTCTATGTTCCTCCCTTAATGTCAGACACCAAGGTTCACACCCATACAGAACCACAGGCAAAATTATAGGTCTGTATATTGTAATTTTTATGTTTTGGACAGCAGACGAGAAGACAACAAGTTCTGGACTGAATGGTAGGAAGCATTATCCGAGTTCAGTCGCCCCTTAATTTCTTCCTGAGTTACGTTTCGATCTGTTATCGATGTTCCCAAATATCTGAACTGTGCCACTTTTTCAAAACATCTGTT
>NW_019727813.1:729-814 GCF_002891405.2 Cryptotermes secundus | reverse complement strand
ACCAGCTTTGCGTTGCTAGCTTGCTAGGTTTGCGTAGGTAGCTTGTTAGCTTTGCGATCTTGCTTGCTAGCTTTTTGTTGCTACC
>NW_019727813.1:0-557 GCF_002891405.2 Cryptotermes secundus | reverse complement strand
GCTAGCTTGCAAGCTTTACGTTGCTAGCTTCCTAAATTGCTAGCATTGCGTTGCTCTCTTGCTAGCTTTGCGTTGATAACATGTTAGTTTTGCGTTTCTAGCTTGCTAGCTTCGCGTTGCTATCTTGCTTGCTTTCCGTTGCTAGCTTGCTAGCATGCTAGATTTGTGTTGCCCACTTATTAGCTATGCGTTACAAGCTTGCTATCTTTCCGTTGCTATCTTGCTTGCTAGCTAGATATGCGTTGCTACTTTGCTAGCTTTGCGATGCTAATTAGCCAGCTTTGCGTTTTTAGCTTGCTAGATTTGCGTTTCTAGCTTGCTAGTTTTGCGTTGCTACCTTACTAGCTTTCCGTTGCTATCTTGCTAGCTTTGAGTTGCTAGCTTGCTAGTTTTGCCTTCCATGCTTGCTTGCTTGCTTTGCGTTTCTTGTGTCCTAGCTTTGCGTTGCTACCTTGCTAGCTTGGCCTTGCTAGCTTGCTAGCTTTTGTTGCTAGCTTGCTAGCTTGTAACCATCCAAACCTTTCAATACTCTTTAATGGACGCATGTTCCTTTTCAG
>NW_019727812.1:0-497 GCF_002891405.2 Cryptotermes secundus | reverse complement strand
TATGGGGTCATTCGTACCGCTGACTTTATTTTTGCGACCCCATATTGGGTCTTTAGCAGTTTAAAGGTTAAAATATAATGTGTGACCAGGTGGTTAATAAACCCAATTACCAATCCGAAAGGCGTCTGCAGTAGCCAAACACGTTACAGTATATTTATATATTGTAAGCCCCTTCGTTGTTGTCTCCACCTTATCGCTGTGAGGGGGTTTGAGTACGCCAAGGACCCTGAGAGCTATACCAGCGGTAGCGTAGCTACTGGCAGGGCCTCCCTTACTGGACAGGTCAAAAGGTAAGCATCAGACGAAGATAGACACCAAAAACTGATGCCGGAAGCAGCGTCATCAGTAGCGACTTGAAGCACAGAGCAAATGATGCTCGAGATGGTTCAAGTTCGTATAGCAGCAGGCGTGACCAGAATGGTTTGAACGGCTGCTGTACTGCAATGTGGAAACAAATGGAAAAACTATCACATTATCACTTTTCCTGGATAGTCTCT
>NW_019727811.1:0-428 GCF_002891405.2 Cryptotermes secundus | reverse complement strand
TAAATTGTATTCATTTCATTGTAACCGTTCAAAATTCAATTATAACTCTGCAAATTAACTTCGAATCGTTAAATTTTTATTTAAATATCCTTAATTATTATGTAAATCGTCAAAATATTGCTGTAATTTCCAAGAATTAGTGTAAAATCTTTCACAAAATAATTTATATTATTTATATTGTGGTGAAATCTTTGAAGGATATTTCGTTAAATTTATATGAATTTGTTTGAAGAATGTCAAATTTAGCTTAGAATTACTTAAATTATCATGGATTCCTACACGTATGATTAAAATTAATTATTAATTTAATATCCTAAGAAAATTGAATAGATTTCCGTATATTAAAGTGCATTTTTTGACAATTGGTGAAATTATTTATAAATACTGAAATCTGGAATAATTATTTTTCAAAAATTCCATACATTACT
>NW_019727810.1:8593-11959 GCF_002891405.2 Cryptotermes secundus | reverse complement strand
TAGTCAGTCAGTTCTAGAATTTCTGAGGTTCAGTCTTTGTTAGCTATAGCTGTGAGGAGATGGTAGCTGGAGCTGGGGATAGTTCAGGAGCCCAGAGGAAAGGGTCAATTAACAATTCTTCATGGAACCAAGTGACTTTTATGACACCCCCATAAATAAAGTCCTACATTTCATTCGAAGTGTAGGATTAATAAAGGGTTAATTCAAAGGGGAAGCACAATATATCATTGAAGGTCGCAGTGCGAGGGCCGGTTCTTATGGCTCACCCCTCATACTCAAACTCAAACAAGAAACCTGAGATGTTAACATGTGGAACAGAAACATTCAAAACCTGCAGTAAGATGGAGAAATCAGAGATTTGTAAAAGTGTGGAGACACAAATAAATTCAGAATCGTGTGAGGACCAGCACCCAATGATCCTACTGGAAGGAGAACAGACTTGAGATGGGAAGGCACGAAAACTTCTGAGTGCCACAAGCAAGTGGAAGAAACATCTGTAGAAAAGAGAGCTAAGGCCTCAAGGCAGACATAGCACTTATTCAGGAACCTTGGTTATACAAGGGTCGAATAAGGTGCTTAAATTATACGGGGGGAACAGTTTACTCTCTTGCACCCATTAATAATGCAAGATCTTGTGTTTATATCAGGAATCGTGTTAATGATTTGCCTTTGCTAGAGCTCTGTTCCAGGGACGCAACAGCGGTAAGGATAACATACCCATATCGATAAGGCAGCAAGGAGCTTATAACTGCTTCAGTCTACCTTCCGTAGGACTCGGCTGAACCACCGCCAACTAAGGAAATGAGGGACATCGTAGACTACTGGTTTTGCAGGAAAAAACAACTAATAGTTGGGTGTGATGCCAACGCGCACCACATTTTGTGGGGGAGCACCAGCCCTAACCCAAGGGGAGAGAGCCTTATGGAATTTTGGTGAGTTCGAACCTGAATATTTTAAATCATGGTAACAAACCTAGCTTTGTTGTTTGCAATAGAAAGAAGGTTATTGATTTGACACTAGGGACTAATAACATAGAAAACCTGGTAAGTAATTGGCATGTATCTGATGAGCCGTCTCTATCGGGTCACGGATATATATGCTTTAAAATAAGTAACATCACAGTAGATCAAACTACTTATATGAATCCTAAGAGAACCAATTGGGAGTCTTACAAAACGATCTAAATGTAAATCTGGAGGCCATCTCGGAAATATACGCAAAATAAAGGATGTTGATCGGTCCGTTGACCAGTTGCAATGGACCATTATCTCGGCCTTTAATCAGAATTGTCCGGCTAGGACCACTCGCGGACCAAGGACTACGCCTTGGTGGTATAAACAGCTGAGTGGTTTTAGGATCAAAACAAGAATGCTGTTTGATACAGCTAAAAGAACAGGGCAGTGGAACACCTATAATGAAGCCCTGACCTGTCAAAAGAAAGAAATAAGGAAAGCCAAGCAATCCTAATGGAGGAGGTACTGCCAGGAAATCAATGATGTACCAGGCAGTGCCAGACTCATGAGAATCATGGCAAAACAGGCGACCAATAAGGTCAGCACAATTAAGCTGCCTAACGGACAGTATACTCAAACAGGAAGGGAGACGCTTAATGAATTATTCAGAGTTCACTTTCCTGATTCAAAATTGATTGACTAATTGGACAATGGACAGGGCCAGCAGAACCTGAACACTTGCCAAGCAATATGGACAGGGTAGACTGGGACATGGCCAAATTCATAGATAAACAATCAAAAATACGATGGGCACTGAACACTTTCAGATAATTAAAATCGGCAGGAACGGATGGAATTGTACCGGCACTTTTGCAACATGGGGCAGAACTTTTAGTTCCACAACTATGTCACATATATAGAGCCTGCTTGGCATATGGTTTTATCCCGAAAGACAAGAGGCAGGTTGAAGTGACGTTTATTCCAAAGCCCGGGAAACTTGATTATACCGAGGCTAAGGCTTATTGCCCTATCACCTTGTCGTCTTTCCTTTGAAAACGATGGAGAAACTAGTGGATAGGCATATTAGTGACGAGGTACTGAGGACATGTCCTCTACACCAAACCCAACATGCCTACCAAACAGGTAAATCTACTGAAAGTGCACTAAACAATGTGGTAATGTGAAAGAACAGGTCTCTCCATCAATCCCAACAAGACTGTTAACATACCGTTTACTAGGAAGAGATTTTGTAACGTGTTTCGTTACTGAATACGCCATAGAGATCGTTAATTGGTTTATTTAACAACCTATATGTATCGGCTACAATTAATTATAACAATGTTACGCGTTTCCACATTTTAAAAACCCTACAACGAAATCTCTTCACACTGTTGTGACGTATCACGCTAGCTGGACCCCCCTCACCATAGCTGACGCGCCGTACGAAGCGGAAGTGAGCCAAGCGGAGCCGAAGTTAGCCGAGTCCCAGCGTCCTGGTAGATATGCAACTTGAGTCAACAGCGGTGACGTCACCACGGGATCCTGCGGTTACTAGGCAGCTGTAAACAACTCTTGACAGCACTGCTAGCAACACGTTGCCAAGCCACAAGGCTGCCTATTACGTGGCCGTTCTCTGTATTGTCCGATCGAGGCTACAATAGGAGCAGCGAAGGCTATTCACAGTTAGTCCTCGAGCTATCTCCGAGTTAGTTCCAAGCAAGCCTACGAGTCAGACTGTGTTATCAACAGTTCTCAAGGCAGCTACCTATGAGTTAGTTCCGAGAGAGTTCCGAGTTAGTCAGCAACCAGTCAGTTGCACTCTGGCATTTGGAGTGTAGTATTTGTGATATTGCAGATAGCAGTAATTGTGAATCCGTAATATCGGCGATTGTAAGTGCGAATGTGAAATAAAATTCTCTATATCAAATACGGCGTGAAGTTATTTGTCGCGTTATACACCCAAAACGTGACACTATCTTCAGTAGTTTTCACGTATTAATAACCCGGGAGTTATACAGGTCTCCCTGAATTACACACTTTACACGTAACACGCAGCTGTCTAGATTCCAACTCTACTCGCAGGCTGCTGCCTTCAGGACTAACTGTGAATAGCCTTCGCTGCTCCTTATGTAGCCTCGTTCCGGACCATTGTCGTCTGGTGCCATGTTGCTAGCCACCCTGTCCGGAGTTGTTAACTGCTGCCTAGCAACCGCGATATCCCTTGGTGACGTCACCGCTGTTGACTCGCGTTGCGTAACTACCAGGTTACGGGGACTCGGCTAACTTCGGCTCCACTCGGCTCACATCGGCTTCGCTCGGCGCGTCAGCCCCGGGGAGGGGGTCCAGCTAGCATGACACGTCACAATATGTAAAGGGTATTAAGGAACCGATTCTCTTCAATAAGAATATCCAG
>NW_019727810.1:2766-8410 GCF_002891405.2 Cryptotermes secundus | reverse complement strand
TTTCAGCCTTGGGCGGTACACGACAGTATTCCAGGCAGAAGTATATGCCATTAAAGCATGTATTATGGAGAATTTAGATAGGAACTATAGAAATAGGAACATCTACATTCTATCTGACAGCCAAGCAGCACTCAAAGCACTTGACAAACACCAGATCAATTCAAATTTGGTCTGGGATTGCCACCAGACCCTCATGGAACTGGCCAAACATAACAGGGTACACCTGATATGGGTGCCGGGGCATGAGGGTATTGCTGGAAATGAAGCAGCAGACCAATTAGCTAAAATTGGAGTTGAACATCCGTTCATAGGACCTGAACCAGCCTGTGGCATCTCTCTTGAAGTTGCCAAACAGGCAATCAGGGACTGGACTAACAGAAAACAGAAGAAATATTGGGAATCCTTAGCTGGACTCAGGCAAGGTAAGGGACTCATACGAGGACCTTCTGATAAAAGAGCGAAGGAACAGTTGAAGCTCAATAGGAACCAGCTACGATAGGTGGTAGGACTACTTGCAGGACACTGTCACCTCAAAGGACACCTGTTCAAACTGGGACTAAGGTGACGTTTATTCCAAAGCCTGGGAAACTTGATTATACCAAGGCTAAGTCTTATCGCCCTCTCACCTTGTCGTCTTTCCTCTGAAAACGATGGAGAAACTAGTGGATAGGCATATTAGGGACGAAGTACTGAGGACATATCCTCTACACGAAAACCAACATGCCTACCAAACAGGTAAATCTACCGAAAGTGCACTAAACAATGTGGTAATGTGAAAAAACAGGTCTCTTCATCAATCCCAACAAGACGGTTAACATACCGTTTACTAGGAAGAGATATTGTATCGTGTTTCGTTACTGAATACGCCATAGAGATCGTTAATTAGTTTATTTAACAACCTATAAGTTACGGCTACAATTAATTATAACAATGTTACGCGTTTCCACATTTTAAAAACCCTACAACGAAATCTATTCACAATGTTGTGACGTGTCGCGTTAGCTGGACCCCCAACCCCCCGTAGCTGACGCGCCGTGCGAAGCGGAAGTGAGCCGAGTGGAGCCGAAGTTAGCCGAGTCCCGGCGTCCTGGTAGATATGCAACTTAAGTCAACAGCGGTGACGTCACCACGGGATACTGCGGTTACTAGGCAGCAGTAAACAACTCTCGACAGCGTTGCTAGCATCACGGCGCCAAGCAACAAGGGTGCCTATTACGAGGCCGTTCACTGTATTGTCCGATCGAGGCTACATAAGGAGCAGCGAAGGCTATTCACAGTTAGTCCTCGAGCTACCTCCGAGTTAGTTCCGAGCAAGCCTAGACTCAGAGTGTGTTATCAACAGTTCTCAAGGCAGCTACCTACGAGTTAGTTCCGAGAGAGTTCCGAGTTAGCCAGCAACCAGTCAGTTGCACTCTGGCATTTGGAGTGTAGTATTTGTGATACTGCAGATAGCAGTAATTGTGAATCTGTAATTTGGGTGATTGTAAGTGCGAATGTGAAATAAAATTTGCTACATCAAATACGGCGTGAAATTATTTGTCGCGTTATACGCCCAATACGTGCCACTATCTTCAGTAGTTTTCACGTATTAATAACTTGGGAGTTATACAAGTCTCCCTGAATTACACACTTTCACTCGTAACACGCCGCTGTCTAGATTCCAACTCTGCTCGCAGGCTGCTGCCTTGAGTACTAACTGTGAATAGCCTTCGCTGCTCCTTATGTAACCTCATTCCGGACCATTGTCGTCTGGTGCCGTGTTGCTAGCCACGCTGTCCGGAGTTGTTGACTGCTGCCTAGCAACCGCGATACCCCTTGGTGACGTCACCGCTGTTGACTCGCATTGCGTAACTACCAGGTTAAGGGGACTCGGCTAACTTCGGCTCCGCTCGCCTCACTTCGGCTTCGCTCAGTGCGTCAACTCCAGGGTGGGGGTCCAGCTAGCGCGACACGTCACAATATGTAAAGGGTCTTAAGGAACCGATTCTCTTCAATAAGAATATCCAGCTCTCCAGCGATGTAAAGTGCCTTGGTCTAATATAAGACAAGGAAGTGACATGGAAAAGGAAGATTGACAAAGTCATTAACAAAGCCTATAATGCTTTTTGGACATGCAGGGCCATGTTTGGTAAAACTTGAGGACTGCAGCCACACGTTGTACGTTGGATATATACTGTGGTTGTGAGACCTATAATTACTTATGGTGTCACAGTTGGGTGGCCCAGAGTTAGGTTCAAGACAAGCAAGACAGAACATGGCAAATTGCAAAGGTTGGCTTGCTTAGGTATTACAGGAGCATTTCGAACATCTCCAACAGCTGCACTGGAGATACTCCTTGGACTCCCCCCACTGCATATGCAGTTTGATGCAGAGGCCAGGGCAGGATTCTACCGTCTACAGTGCTGTGGACAATGGAAACCTAGATCTAATGGTTTCGGCCATGCAGACATGACTCAGGACAAATGGGTTCTGACAAAATGATACTGAGACATGTATATGAAAAACCCTACACCGTCACATTTCCTGAAAGGAGTGAATGGGAAGACGGGTTTCAGTCTGACAGAAAAGAGGGACAGATCTGGTATACGGATGGTTCCAAGACACATAGAGGCACTGGAGCTGGTGTGTACTGCCATGGTACGAGTCGCAAACCTAGTTTCACCCTTGGGCGGTACACGACAGTATTCCAGGCAGAAGTATATGCCATTAAAGCGTGTATTATGGAGAATTTAGATAGGAACTATAGAAATAGGAACATTTACATTCTATCTGACAGCCAAGCAGCACTCATAGCACTTGACAAACAACAGATCAATTCAAAATTGGCCTGGGATTGCCACCAAACCCTCATGGAACTGGTCAAACATAACAGGGTACAGCAGATATTGGTGCCGGGGCATGAGGGTATTGCTGGAAATGAAGCAGCAGACCAATTAGCTAAAATTGGAGTTGAACATCCGTTCATAGGACCTGAACCAGCCTGTGGCATCTCTCTTGAAGTTGCCAAACGGGCAATTAGGGACTGGACTAACATAAAACATAAGAAATACTGGGAAGCCGTAACTGGTCTCAGGCAAGGTAAGGGACTAATACGAGGACCTTCTGATAAAAGAGCGAAGGAACTGTTGAAGCTCAATAGGAACCAGCTCCGATGGGTGGTAGGACTACTTCCAGGACACTGTCACCTCAAAGGACACCTGTTCAAACTGGGACTAAGTGATGGTCCCACTTGTGAGAAGTGTCAGATAGAAGATGAAACAGCCACACACATCCTGCGTGATTGTGAGGCTTTAGCTTCTTTAAGAACACGTCACTTAGGTCAATACTTTATGGAACCAAGTGACTATTTCGACGTCCCCACGTCCAAAATCCTGCGCTTCATCCGAAGCGTGGGGTTGCTGAGGGAATAATTAAATTGGGAAGAACGATGGACGACTGAGTTCTAAATTCAAGGGCCGAGTAGGCCTACCCCTTTATACATACATACATATATACATACATACATACATACATACGTATTCCCAGAGTGGTTCACCAGCATCTTCGGGCTCCATACATTTTCCTGTGTAAACACCAATTGTACAGAAAAATCCACTTTTACTGTCATATATGGACCAACCTTTTACACTCCATTTAGCAGAGTGCATAGAAGGAATGAATATTATATAGCCAAAGCAGATATTTACCATGTGTGTGAGTATGAGTATGAGTATGAGTATGAGTATGATTATGAGGGGTGAACCATAAAACCTGACTTCGCACCGTGACCTTCAATGATCTATTGTGCTTCACATTTCGATTAAGTTAGTATCCACGGTGTGGGCATTCTCTCTCTGTCTAAGCAAACCGATCAGACTTCGCCATCAAGACCTTCCGAACTGTTGCACGTGCCGTTTGCTACCTCACGCATTTCTAAGCCTTTATTTTAAATTAACGAAAAACGAATGAGCGACATGGCCTTTACTAAAGCCGTTCGGTACGTCCCTCTTTCCCTGATCGTATAGACTGCGAATTGCAATCAGAGAGATTCTCATTAAGACTGTCGTCTTCTAGGATTCTGAGGCCATACTGTTTGGTACATAGGTGTCAGCGTTTCGGAGGAACATCTTCCTCCTTTTTTCAGATAGAATAGTGATTGTGACTTCGTGTAGCTTAGTTTCAGAGGAATTTCCTATCTTCCATGTTTGTTGTAGAAGAGAAGGGTGTCTCACACATATCTGGAAACGTTTCGGAGCCTCCTTCTTCAGAGCAGAAAATGGGATGTTAGCCGTGTAGTCTGTCAGATATCTGCATGGAGGAATCTGAACTCTCCATCTTTAGGTTAGAATAAAAAAGTGACGCCGTGTAGTTTACAAAATTCCTGGACGTGAACTCCAGAAGAGAATGAACTTTGTAGAAAAAGGGTGGAGTTTCCTGTGAGGTTATATCGACTGCCTTTCTCGGGCTCTCGCAGTATTTCTTTTAGGCCTCAGTTTCGGTTTGAAAGTTCTCTTCCATTTCAATATATAGGTCCATAATGAAACATTTTAAGGACAGAAAAAGTGATGATTTCTTCCTAGAAGTCGTTGTTGGTGCTATTGACATTACATTAAAAAAAAAAAGACCAAAGTCCAATTCTTAAAACCCAATGTTGAAGTAAAAAAATCTGTTCCGAATTTGTAATTTTCGTGAGATGGCGACAGATGATTTTTTTTTGTGGAAAAAATAATGATAGATATAAAATATGTCTAAGCAATGCCCAACCGGTCTAGGTGACATAACGAAAAAGTTTGTTGGCAGAGCCCTTTGCTGAGTAGAATTAGTACTACATGTTCTCCAGCCCGTTCGTACTCTGTCCTCTCTGACTCTTTCGTGTTCGGCCATGGTACCATGACGATCAAGACAATCAAGACCATCAAGCCCACGAGCCCACAGATAGGCAGGAATTGCAGTTGTCTTTCTCATCTCCATCTGTCTGTCTGAGAGAAATTCTATAGCAGCAAAAGTCCTTGGGGAGTCATGGAACTGTTCGCAGTTAGTTGCTGGTACACTTCTTACAACCAAGAATTTAAGTTACTAGGACTCTTGTAAGCTAATTACAATGAACCCCACAAGATATTTATCATGTGATGAACAGGTTTCAAGGTTACAAAATATTCTGCATTCTCTTGCAACAGGACTGGCAAGAATTGTACTGAGAAATCTGAGGAAAAGTTTCCTGCTGTAAGCGAAAGAATTGTGAGTGTTTCGTGCTTGTGTGCACAGACATGAATTTTATTGTATTTAAGTTCTCTTGGCCAAAGAAACTAAATATTTTATCACCTGCTTCTGTTTGTTCATGTGGGGCGTTCATTAGACGTGTGTGATGACGGTTTGGGATATTATGTAGGAGAACAATGAGTTCAAGGAGAGTGATGTGGGTAAGTCATGTAGTGCACATGCAACAGAGAGAAATGCATACAAAGTTTCGGAAGGAAAACCTGAGAGAGGCAGACCTAAGTGCAGATGGAGAGATGCTATTAAGATAGATTTTAAACAAATAATTTGGAAGGGTTTGTACTGGGTCTCTTTGCCTTAGGATACAGAGCTGTTGTGAGCATGTGTGATCGCAGTAATGAGCCCTTTCTGGCTTTCTCAACAATCCTGTATTCATTCCTCTTCTCCC
>NW_019727810.1:0-2343 GCF_002891405.2 Cryptotermes secundus | reverse complement strand
AACAACTCTACTGCGCTGTTGACTAGATTCTGAAAGATTCTATTTCCTGAAATGTCTAGGCAACTGTAGTTTGTAGAATGTTGCTTGTGATGTACCAGTTCCATTTTCTTTTGAGCAGATCTAATATAGATGAAATGAAATTCTGTATAAACTGAATGTTTGTAGTAACTTCTATACAGCTAAAATTCTTCACATTTTCTTTGTCTGTCCAGTCCACTAAGCAGTGCTTTGGTACTGCATCACAGAGTTCCCAGGATCTATAAATGCTAAAGTTTATCATTTGTTTGTCTCCCATGCAGTCTGTATCCATGTAATAACATAAGGGTGTCACTATGTTTAGGATTTGTTATAGGATAACTAATGATTCTCTAAAGATCTGTGACATTATGTGACAGATTATAGACATGTGTTGCCTGTTACCTAACACCATTGGAGTTGCCCCTGTACCTGCTGTCAGGTGATTGGTTGTCATGACAGATTTTTTGTTGTTTTCTGTCAGACAGAAAGGTGACTGAACATTAGATATAAAGAATTTGTAAAAGGTGTAGAAAGCAATAGTGCAGAACTGGCATTGGCAACACATCCTAATACAAGGAGCGTTCCGTATATAATGCCTCCTCTTTTTTTTTTTTTAACGAAAACTACAACAGATACAGAAAGAATATAAACGCAGTTAAATAGAGCAAGATTTCAGCTTACAGTTATTTTTCTGCATAATCACCACCTTTTGTTATGCACTTTTGCCAGTGATGAACAAGAGTCTGTATGCTGTGCCCCTAAAAGTCTGCACCAGCAGAGGATAACCACTTTCTTACAACTGCAATGATAGCATCGTTGTGTGGAAAATGTTGCCCACATAGTCCATCTTTCATAGGCCCAAAGAGATGGAAGTCTGAAGGTGCTAAACCGGGGCTATAAGGTGGATGTGGTAGGACAGTCCAGCCAAAGTTTGCAATGTGCGCAGTGGTCGCCAAACTGGTATGGGGTCTAGTGTTATTGTGTTGCGAGCAAAAGGTTGTCTGCTTCTCTGGCCTGACTAGGGAAATGCGGGTTTTCAGCTTAGTCAGGGTCGTCTTGTAGGGTTCAAAATTGGCAGTCTCACCAGGCTCCAGGAAATCCAACAAAATGACACCCCACCTATGCCAAAAGACTGTGCACATCACATCACTGCCAATGGCTGTGTCTTGAACTTCTTTTTCCTTGGGGAATCCAGATGTCGCCACTCCATGGACTGTCTTTTTGGATTCTGGCTCATAGTGGTGACAACACTTTTCATCTCGAATGACGATGACGATGTTGTCCAGAAACTTGTCACCTTCAGCCTCAAACTGGTGCAGCGGGTCCTGACAAACTTCAATTTGATGAGTTTTGTGGTCCTGTGTAAGCATCCTCAGGACCCACCTGGAACAAACTTTGCGATAATCCAGCTTCCCCAACATCATTTCCAATGCATTACAGCCGATATTAAGCCGTTCACACAGTTCCCTGGTTGTTATCTGCCGATCTGTACGGATGAACTGATCAAGGCGCTGTTCATTGTGAGGAGTGGTAGATAAGCAGGGAGCAAGTGTCTTGTCGTGCACTTCACTTTTGCCACTGTTGAAACACTACGCACTGCCTCACTGTGCTGACATCCACTGTATCATCTCTGTACACCATTAGTAAGCATCGATGGATGTCAGTGGGTGCAATTTGTTCGGCAGTGAGAGATTCATTAACACATCTCTGTTTTGTACGCACTTCTATGTCAGATGCCATTTTGGTGCACTGCTCTGCTGTCGCTATCTGTCGCATGACAACCAAATTAACAGTATGTTGGCAGGAAGGTTTAACCTTCACTGACAACACCACCGACATCCAGCTCAGACTTTACATATTAACACTTTGCAGACCGGCAATTTAAATAATTAAATCACCCTGGGGACCGGGATATTTAAACCTACTACCCTAACTTGCACACTGTTCACTTTAAAAATTAATACAAAATCTGCTAATTAATTTTATGAACTTCAATTTTTGTAGAAGACTTACCAATGCTCCAAAAGTGCTTGAGAGTGTGATATTTCTGGAAAGATTCACTTTTGTGAAGTGGCATTACACAGAACTTGCACATGTAGACAGTCACACACCTTTTGTTGTGAATTGCGCAAACACGGCGCTGCCTAGAAGGCTGCTTCTCCTTGAAGTGTTCACTCTTCACAATTTTCGGGAGGGTATGTTTCCACATATCACCCGACAGTCGCCCAGGGGGGTCAAAATGTGGCCTGGCTGAGGTGGGAGTAGACGGCCCCGTTCGTTCTAAGACTGTGTCTGCCGCCACCATGTGGTCTGTAGCCCAGGCTT
>NW_019727809.1:0-12901 GCF_002891405.2 Cryptotermes secundus | reverse complement strand
TGACCCTAGCAATTCGGCTGCATCTTTGGAAAGGCCTAAATCTCTTAAGTCATTGAGCTCACTCTGAGAAAAATTTGGGGTCCCTCATCAACAGAAAAATCTGAGCTGGATTCATCCTGGGGTGGTAATATAGTTCTGTCCTCTGAATCACTCTATATATCATCCAAACTGGAAGGTGGAGGGGGAACTGGTATTTCAGAGCTATGAGGCACTGGACGAATAGCTGAATTAAGGTTTGGGTAAGCTATTTTCTTTTTATTTTTTGTATTAAAGCCTTTCACATCTACCGAACAGAAATAACTATCAGTCGTGTGGTTTTACTGTTCACACCACATCATAGGAATTCCAAAACGAAATGAGTTTTTCTTACCCTTAAACCACAAACGAAGATCTTCCTCGCACCTTCTGCACACCTTGTGAGGAGCCCAAGGTTTGTCTTGATCCCCAAGTTTCAATTTGAAATAAGCAAAATACACTTTCTTCACGAAATCACTTATGTTCCTTTGTTGACTTTTAACTATGTATTCACCACAAATAAAACAAAAGTTGTCTGGAGAAATAACACAACCTCTTTGAGCCATAATACAGAGCTAAAACACAAGCACAGTCACATTTGAATGCAGGATGTAAACTGAGTGACTTATACATCAACCAAGATTCTGAACTTATTTAGCATGTTGAAACATGATCAAATCTGACAGCAGGCTTGTTTATACTCATTCCTATTGCCCCAAAAAACATGTCCATACATGCTCAACCGAGCTAGTAAGATTCTTCACCTTTCGCTACAAACAAAGTAAACGTGTTGGGACATGATCGCCTGAGCTCCTCACACCGCCAAACCCACCCTACCANNNNTGGAAATTGCTCAGAGTTCAGAAATTTATAAAATTCGATCAAATTTCCATCGTTGTATTTGTCTTTAATATAATAATTTTCCTGAAGTTCAATAATTTCCATTTGAATTTGACTTGGGACATCTGCATCATCACAGTCAAATGGATTTTGAAACAATCTAATTTCCTGAGCACTGGAATCCAAATCAGTAAATCGTTTCCGAAATTGTTCTTTCAAATCCGAAATAACTAAATTTGAGGAAGGAAATTCTGCTTCATCCTTTTTATGCAACTCTGCACAGTATAGCATATGAACAAAGATACAATTTTTCACTTGGCTTTCCAGAAGTATCAACTTTGCTCTGAATGCCTTGATAAGTGCAAATAAATCACAGACTAAGTTATTTTCACCCTGCAACTTTAAATTCAAATGGTTAATATGGTTCACCAGATCAGCAAAAAATGTTAATTTCCAAAGTCACTCGGTATCTGATAAAAGTGTTTCGTGGTGGTTTTTATCGGTAAGAAATATATCAATTTCATTCCTGAGCTGAAAGAAGCGCGAAAGAACCTTTCCACAGCTAAGCCATCGAACTGCAGTATATATGTCAGGTCAATAAGCTCGGAATCACATTTACCAGTACTCACTGGAAAATTAGTTCAATTGGCGCATTTCTGCACAATTCTTTCGCGGACCGGATAAAATCACATCGCGGGCCGCATGTTCTCAATCTGTTAGACTACACAACGTGTAATAAGACACCAAGCTTTAGTAATCTCTGCCGGCCTCTTCTGCTTCTGTGAGAAGAAACTAGTCCAAGTCAGTGTGTGTTTGTTCACAATAACTAGTATGCTTGTTTACAGACGTGGGTAAATCTGCAGAGCTAGTTACTGGTATACTTGTTAGAAATATGATGCTCTATCACTAGGATTCTTGTAAATGAATTCATTTGCCACCGACAAAGCATCTTGTGTGATAAAATAAAGTTTCAAGGTTATGAAAGATTTTGCATTCTCTTGCAACAGGAATGCCGAGAATTCTGCTACAGAGAGCCTAAGAAACATTTCCTACTGTGACAGAAAGGATGGTGAATGTTTTGTGCTTGTGTGCCCAGACAAGAATTTTATCGTTATCAGTCAGTTCTCGTAGAAACTAAACTTATTATGCCAAGCTTGTGTTAGTTTTCATAATCCATCTGGGGAGTTTACATGGTTCTTCATATTGTAAGACTTTGCATTGTTATGTGCGAGAGAGATCGATTCAAGGAGAGTGATATGGGTATGTATGTAAGGGTTAGGCCATTAAGACCGGCCCTCGCACTGTGACATTCAATGAACCATTGTGTTTCCCCTTGGATTAGCCCTTTATTAATCCTACACTTTTAATACAGAGTAGGACCCTGCATATGGGGTCGTCATAATAGTCACAAGTGACAAAATCTTAAATAAGCTATGGCCTCACAATCACACAGGATGTGTGCTGCTGATTCAATTTTTGTAGGCACCTTTCACAAGTTGGGTTGTCTGTCAGTCCCACCTTGAAAAGGTGTCCTTTCAGGTGGTAGTGTCTGGTAAGTAATGCTACCACCCGTCTTAGTTGATCTCTGTTTATCTCAACAGATCCTTTGTTCTTCTGGCAGAGGGTCCTGCTGTAAAACCCTTTGCCTGCCTGAGTCCAATTATGGATTCCCAGTATTTTTTATGGTTTCTATCAGTCCAGTCCGTGATCGCTTTGTTGGCAACTCCAATTGAGATGCCGCAAGCTGGTTCAGGTCCTATGAATGGCTGTTCATATCGTCATATGGGTAGGTCATATAGCACGCATGTGAGAATGAGAAATGCATACAAAAATTTTGACAAAAGACCTGAAAGAATGAGATCACTTAGGAGGCATCTGTGAAGATGGATTTTGTTAAAGATATAATTATGGGGTTTTGGACTGTGTTTGTTTGTGTCAGGATGCAAAGCCATGATCGGCATGTGTTAACACAGTAATGAGTCGTTAGGTTCCATAAAGAGCAGATATGTATTTTCCGTACTTCCACAGTGACCATAGGTTTCTCAGGAAGGTCTCTGCATTATGAACTTAACACTTGCTAAGATTATGAAGTGTGTAGAGAAGACATCTTTACAGAGCAGCTGTTATGGGTTGATGTAATGAAAAACAGCTACAGCAAGGAGAGCATATATTGTTTCATGTATGGTGTTGTACAGCCATGACTGATAGAAGATGTGATGCCTTTACAGAACTGTACAAATTCAGAGAAGGTTGTAGTGGGTCCATATGGTGAGACATACCCAGGGAGTCATGATGCAAGCCAGGCCATGAATATAAAAGCTGAGGAAGTGTCAGAGTCACAAGAGGAAGCTGATCCTGTGCAAATAACATTTCAGGAAATAAAGGCTGAACCAGAGGTGAGCTGTATGTTTCTGTATGTCCACTGTTAGGCAGATATCACAGATAGGCAGGAATTCCAGTTGTCTTTCTCATCTCTCTCTGCCTGTGTCTGCACATGGAACAACTCCACTGTGCTGCTGACTCACTTTGAAGGCCTTTTTCTGAAGTGTCTGTAGACAGTTATAGTTTGCTGCATGTTTGCTGCTTGTGATGTACCACTTCTGTTTCCTTTTAAGCAGTTCTGATGCAGATGAAATTAAATTTTTCGTAAACAGAACTGTATCAGAGAAATTCTATAGCAGCAAAAATCCGTAGGGTGTCACGGAACTCTTCACAGTTTGTTAGTGGTATTCTTAGAACCAATAAGTTACTAGGACTCTTGTGAGCTAATTCCAATAAACCACAAGATATTTATCATGTGATGAACAGCTTTCAAGGTTACAAAAGATTCTGCATTGTCTTGCAACAAGAGTGGCAAACATTCTACTGTACAGAACTGAAGAAAAGTTTCCTGATGTAAGCGAATGAATTCTGAGTGTTTCATGCTCGTGTACACAGATATGAATTTTATTGTATGTCAGTTGTGTTGGCCAGAGTAACTAAATATTTTGTGAAACACTTTTGTTTGTTTGCATGATCCCTGTGGGGAGTTTCGTACACTTGGGTGATAACGGTTTGGGATATTATTTAGGAGAGCAATGCATTCAAGGAGAGTGATGTGGGTAAGTCAATTAGTGCACATGCAACAGTGAGAAATGCTTACAAAGTTTTGAAGGGAAAACCTGAGAGAAGCAGACCACTTGGGAGACCTAAGTGTGGATGGGGAGATGCTATTAAGATAGATTTGAAAGAAATAATTTGGAAGGGTTTGTACTGGGTCTGTTTGCCTTAGTATATAGAGTCATGATGAGCATGTGTGATCACAGTAATTAGCCCTTTCTGGCTTTCTCAACATATCCTGTATGCATTCCTCTTCACCCCCATGCTTGCTATATGAGCTGCCCATCTCAACCTTCTGGACTTTATCATATAATTATGCTTGGTGAATGAAGGTTACAAGTTCTGGAGCTCTTCATTATGATGTTTTTAGGTACCCAAAAAGGAGATATTTTCTGTACTGCCGCAGTGACTATTAGTTCCTCGGGAAGGTCACTAAGCTATGAACTGAGTACTTTCTAGTGATCATGAGAGCTGTAGAGAAGAACATCTGTACAGAACAGCTCTTATGAGTTAGATGTGACGAGAAACAGCCACAGCAAGGAGAGCACACGCGGGTTATTGTAGGGTGTTGTGCATCCATTTCTGAGAAGGATGTGATGGTTTTTACAGGACTGTACAAATTTGGAGACTGCTTTAGTGGGTCCATATGGTGAGACATACCCAACACTTCATGATGCAAATCAGGCGATGAAAGTAAAAGCTGAGGCAGTCTCAGATGCAGAAGAGGAAGAGGATCCTGTCCCAATAACATTTCCAGAAATAAAGGCTGAACTAGAGGTGAGCCGTATGTGCACTGTTAGGCAGATGACATAAATGTGCAGAAATGCCGCTTGTCTGTCTGCGAACATGAAACAGCTCCACTGCACTGTTGACTAGATTCTGAAGGTTTCTTTTTCCTATAATGTCTCCAGGCAACCATAGTTTGTAGAATGTTGCTTTTGATGTGCTAGTCCCATTTTCTTTTGAGCAGTTCTAATATAGATGAAATGAAATACTGCATAAACTGAATGATTGCAGTAAATTCTATACAGGAAAAATTCTTCAAATTTTCTTTGTCCGGTCCAATAAGGAGTGCTTTGTTACTACATCATAGAGTTCCCAGGATCTTTAAATGCTGAAGTTTATCCTTTGTTGTCTGTCTCCCATGCAGTCCGTATCCATGTAATAACATAGAGGAGTCATTATGTTGAGGATTTGTAACAGGATAACTAATGATTCTCTAAAGATTTGTGACAATGTGTGACTGAATATAGACACGTGTTGCCTGTTGCCCTTTGTTTGAAGTAAATTTAATATACCTGACACCATTGGAGTTGCCCCTGTACCTGCTTTCAGGTGATTGGTTGTCTGTCAGACAGAAAGGTGACTGAACATTAGATACAAAGAATGTGTAAAAGGTGTAGAGACCAATAGTGAAGAACTGGCATTGGCAACACATCCTAATACAAGTACCGTATTTACGCATGTATAGGCCGCGTGCGTGTATAGGCCGCAGCACAATTTTCAGACAGAAATTATAGAAAAAATAATTTTCTTGGAATATTATTTCAGGAGTAGAAATTATTCCGAAATTTGGCAACGTTTAACATTCCTAAGTTCGCAACTAGCGAAAATAACGGTACCGCTTGGAACAAAGGTATTGCAGGGGAGAGTTATAACCTTTTCGCCTTTACTTGACTTGCCTGGTTAGTTCTGTGTGAAACATGGGTCGAGTAAGAGCAGGTTATACGTCTAAATTTAAACTTCAAGTGGTGCGTTACGCACAAGAACACGGAAATCGAGCAGCAGGGAGAAAATTTGACATTGACGAAAAAAATGTGCGAAGATGGATACTAACGAAAGATGCCCTTGAAAAAACGTCACACAATCGACAGTCTTTCCCGGAAAGAAAGCTAAATTTCCAGAAGTTGAAAATAAACTTTTGCGATACGTGCGTAATACACGGGCGGATGGATTTTCAGTGTCTGTGGAAATGATTCAATTCGAAGGCCTCAAAATAGCGGACAGAATGAAAATTCCTCATAATGAATTTAAGGGAAGTTATGGATGGGCAAGGCGCTTTATGGCCCGACATGATCTTGTAATTCGGCGACGGATGTCAATAGCACTGCGCCTTCCCGACACATACCAGGAGAAACTGCTTGCATTTCAAAAACGTGTCCTGAAATTAAGAAAGACGCACAACTACACCATGGGAGCTATTGGAAATGTTGATGAAACTCCTGTGTTCTTTGAAATGCCGGGTGAAAGTACAGTGAACAAAGCAGGCGAAAAAACAGTGCATGTGCGGACTGCAGGAGCAGAAAAGCAGCGGTGTACCGTAATGCTTGGTATCACTGCTGATGGAAACAAACTACCACCATTTGTAATCTTCAAACGCAAAACATTGCCGAAAGAAAAGCTTCCACCGGGAATTTTGGTGAGAGTTCAAGAAAAAGGATGGATGACAGAAGAGCTCTATCTGGATTGGTTGAAATCAGTGTGGTTTCGGCGCCCAGGCGCACTTTTACGTCAGCGGTCAATGTTAGTGGTTGACAGTTTTCGAAGCCATTTAACTGAAAATGTGAAAGTGAAGATGAGGCAGGAGAAAAGTGATATGGTTGTGATACCAGGGGGGATGACTGGCATGTTACAACCACTTGACGTGTCAATAAACCGTCCTTTCAAGTCTCATTTGCGGCGCTTTTACCGGGAGTGGAGATGCGGTTCCACGGAGATGACGCTGACTGTACGATTTAAGAAACCTTCATTAAGTCAAATGTGTGAGTGGATTGTGGATGCATGGAACACCATACCAGAAGAAATCTTACTTGCCTGTGTCGTCTTTGAACATCGACCATGCTTGAATTGTGAATAGTGAAAACCATATTCACAACGCGAGTATCCCGTGAATCACAGATTTGTCCAAAGACAGTTGTTGCTCTGGCTGAATTTTGAAAAGCCTGCCCGTTGGTTGTGGTTGCACTTCATTATTGTTGAAATGCAAACACCACCATATCTGTTCAAATCTCTTACGACTCATGAGTTTGCCGAAAATTGCAATTTCTAAAAATGGGTCACTTGACCAATAATCCTTCAAACTTTCTCTCTTCGTAAGCCCCTGTAGTGCTTCAAATTTGGGATTGGAAATTTAAGTCATTACCTAAGTGTCTGGAGACTTGTGAAAAGTGTTTTGCAGTGAAAGAGCAAAGATGACAACACATGGACACGCAGTTAGGTTAAGAATGCGATGATCAGCATTCATGCATAATAGCGTAAGCAAGGCGCTCCGCTAACTAGACCACTGGAGTAGGGTAATATTACGATATGCACAGCGATGAGACTCCACGGGTCCACCCCGAACCACACAGAATAGCCAATGAGAATATGACTTTGGGAATTGAGAACAAAAAGGGAGGAGTCAACTACCCTCTGTCGTCAACAGCTGAATTAGCAAATTAAAAATATAACTTACTGAATTCTGAGGGACTAAGGATAGTGTAATCTGATCTAAACAGAATATTCAGTTGTCAGCCGAAGGCTCTATCCAAAATGGGTCTTACAAGCGACGGAAGTCAGCCTACGTCTCTTAAATTCACGTAAGTTACGTTTACTCATATCAGCCATGCTGTTTAAAGTGATAAAGTGATAAAAGTGTTGTTGAGTGATTTCAATGTGCAAACTCCAGTGTGCCCGGCGAGCCCTTAGGGGAGAATACTAGAACCATGTAACATGTAATTGCCTAGGATGTTAGTCAGGCAATAAGGGTTTTATAGTGTATGTGTCAAGATTACTGGTAGTGTGTAGTGCTACATATAATATGTGGGATTTATGTATAACTAAGGGTAGAGTAGGTTAAGGGTGAAACTTCACGATAGGATAATGTAATCGCATATAATGAGTAGTAAGAAATGTACAGGAAAAAGATTCATGTTAAACGAGGAGGACTTGCATATCCTCATTAGTCGAGTCAGAGAGAGAGAGAGAGAGAGAGAGGCTCAAGGCCTCCACCCCTGAAGGGGAGAACATGAGGAAGCATAACATGTAGTAAAGACACTATGCAGACCCGACTGTAGGTCGGTCTTGTTAATATTGTAATTAATGTAAATATCAATGTAAATAGACAGGGTAGTTAGAGTAGGATGTACCGGGATTGTGATTCACACCTTCATTATCACCTTCCCACGACCAATCCCGAGCAATCCTGACCAAAGCGAGGGTTGAACTGACCAGGCAGCACCAGCAGCCGAAGGCAAAGAAAGACAAACAGGGACTGAGAGGTTAGCGGTAACACCTGATAGGATGCTACCTGCAGACTATATGAGGAGTTGTCAAGAGGGAGCTATGACAATATGCCAGGGGGTAGTTCCCACAATAGAGATGAAAGACAGGTAGAGGCGGGTCAGACCTGACACGCCCGCTCTACGCCAAGAATAAGAGGTGACAGTGATGAAAGGGCCAGCCAACAGTGAACGCTCGACTCCCACGCTACCAGCCCATAGTATGTTCATCACCCATGTAAGACATAATATAGATGGTGGCAGCTTTATGAGAGAAGTAAGTCTAGTACAGGAGAATCCTAGCTGAGGGTAAGCTAGTATTATTGTGTTAACTCCTTACAGAGTAAGCTGTGGTAGCAAGGAGGGATACCTGCATGCCCACCCCTGCTCCATGGTGTTACAAGTGGCGACAGCGGTGAGACAACCAATCCACCCCCGTCGTCACGGCGTTACAAGTGGTGGCAAGGAGGGGTACCTCCACGCCCCCTGCCGCCAGGACGTTACAGCCCCATTAGAATGATTATAGCCAAAAATTTTTTCATTTCAGTTGAAGTGATATCCACCCACTTCAAAACCTTATTGGTTCTGTCGTACGCCTCACGGTGTTGGAGATAGTATCTGTTAGTTTCCTGACACAACAGGTCAAAGAAACTATCTCCAAAAAACAGTGACGCAACTTCAGACACGTCCGTTGGGTCCGATGGCATCTGCTTCACCCCCGGATCACCAGTAAACTTTCCCAAAAAGTGGGGGTTTTGTCCACTTTATCCCATGTAGCTGTCCCGACACTCGCACTTTCAACAGAGCTCTCACTTTCACTTGACACATTTTGGGCAGCCCTGTGGCCCCCGTCACTGTCACTGTCACTGATAATGGCCTAGACGAAGACTAAGACGAAGCAGTTGGCAAATCTGATAGCTCATGGGAGAACATATCTAATATTTCCTGTCCTCCGAGAGATCGCAACTGCTTTCGTCTCTGAGCCATGTTGAACTGGTAGCTGCGTGGTTCATACGTGCAAGCTTGGATTAGAACAAAGCCAATTTTGTTTAGGTTGTGACAGGAAATGACTCTGGTCGAGTTACTAGATAAGGCAGCAATCATTCCCAAGGTCATCTACGCAGTAGTTACAATTCAACGAAGCCACACAGCGATATATAGCGTTTTGCAACATAACGTAACTGTAGAGGGCCATATGGCCCGACCGGTCCGCAACGCTTGGAAACGTAGAGGGCCATATGGCCCCTCTGGTCCGCAATGTGTTAATTGCACAAATGAATATCATGGTCATTGGTGTTTCTCTGGTGAGGCCCAGTTCATCTGGCGCCCAACTGAGTCGACTGGAGGTGAAACATTCACAACATTGGCCAACCAAAGGGAAACAAAGATGTTGTTGTATGTGTTCGATAGATAAGAAAAGCAGGAGTACCATTTTCTATTGTACAAAGTGTGATGTCGCGCTGTGTGTCGTGGACTACTTCGAGAAGTGGCACGCACGCACGTCAGGAGTGTGAGGTATTATAAACTGTGAAGTGACTGCATACTTCTGTATACATTTTATATACATATGTAGCTGTTGCAAGGCGTTCACACTTCTGCTTCTACACAGTGTGGTATGCCCAATACAATTTCACACATCCAGAAGTAGTGGCCATTTTCTGGCAAAAGCCAAATGTTTACAATGTGAAGGGATCTTTTGTGGCAATCTAGGAGATGACTCATGTATTTGCTCATGGTAAAAGGGTGGAACTGTCTATTGAACTGACACTAAGCTATTATTCTTTTTGAGGACTTTTATATACACACACACACACACACACATATACAGCCTTTATTGTTATTTCATTCTAGTAGCCTATCCACTATTATTTGGATGCCTGTCCAGCCTTACAAATGCATAATTTCATTTAATATTACAATTTGTTAAACAGTGACAGTGCAACTTAACGTCGACACAGAAACCTCCATACATGCTGATGGACTCAGGCTCACACCACACAAGGGGGTGTACACTCTCTGTCCCTCCCTCCCCTCTCTGTCATCACTCTCATGCCTACCAATTTAACATCTCATTGTACTGGGGTGTCAAACTCATTTCTCTTCCTATTAGGATTTATCATGTTGTTTACTCTCATTTTCCAGGGTAATTTGAATGAACTTCAACCCATATATGGTGAGGAGCACCAATATTCTTCTGATGAGTGTGGTGCTTCATTCAATCAAGAGGAAATCCTGATAGCACATCAGCACATACATAGTGGGGAGCAGCCATTTTGTTGCATCATGTGTAAGAAGTCATTCAGTCAGCAGAGTAGTCTGAAGGCACACCAATGCATACATAGTGGGGAGAAGCCATATTTCTGTGATGTTTGTAGAAAGTCATTTAAAAGGCAGAGTCATCTGAAGACACATCAGCGCGTTCATAGTGGTGAAAAGCCATTTTTCTGTGACATATGTAATAAGTCATTCAGTGATCTGAGTAATCTGAAGAAACACCAACGCATACATAGTGGTGAAAAGCCATTTTGCTGTGATGTATGTAATAAGTCATTCAGTCAGCAGAGTAGTCTGAAGGCACACCAATGCATACATAGTGGGGAGAAGCCATTTTGCTGTGATGTATGTAATAAGTCATTCAGGGATCTGAGTACTCTTAGGATACATCATCGCATACATAGTGGTGAAAAGCCATTTTGCTGTGATGTATGTAATAAGTCATTCAGTCAGCAGAGTAATCTGAAGACACATCAGCGCATACATAGTGGTGAAAAGCCATTTTTCTGTGATGTATGTAATAAGTCATTCAGTGATCAGAGTAGTCTGAAGATACATCAGCGCTTACATGTTGATGTGTTCAGTAAATCATAGAGCAGTAGAGATGGGTTTAGCCTAAAGGAACAGTATGTGAATTGCAGCATGCCACAGTTTTCATGTTTTAAGTAAGACAGTTTTGCTGTGTTTGGCATGCTTCTATTTAGTAGAATGCTACAATATATTGGAGTTTATTGCTGTTGCTAACCTTTCTAACTAATGTGAAATGAACTGAGTCCCATGGTACAAAACATCTGTACAATGAGTTTCATTTGATTCTGACTGATGAATGTGCACAAGACCCTGTCTTGTTGAGTGGAAACAGACATGACATGACATTTTCCTGTAGTTATGTTAATTCAGCATTGGAAGCTAGTGATTAGTAGAGTGTAGTCACTGAAACGGATCGGCAGCTTATACGCATAATTCAGCAGCATCATATTCTCTTTGCTGTGTTATCTATGCTCTTCTGCCATTATATGTGAGAAAAATCGTTGATCAGTTAGTTTCAGATCAATATATTGCTTGGATTGAGTACATTGAGATAAGTGTTATGGATTGGTCAGATGAATACAAACTGTGCTGTATTGGACATTGCAGACAAGATATATTTCTGCGCTATACTTGGTATACTGATTAAAAAAAAAAAGTTAAATAAAGGTTGGTTGATTCTGCTTTTGGAGAAATGAAGTAGTACAGAAAATTTAATTGAAAGGATCATGAAATTCTTGCTTACATCTTTTCACTGTGAATTCAGCAGAGAAACTGAACGGTCTGTCATGAGGTCAAAAAAAAAGAAAGTGGTTTGGCAATGAGGCACTCCTTTTTGTGTTAGGTCTCCTTTGCCGTAGATGGAAAGTGTCAGGTGAAAATTGTGAGATATTCTTTAATAAAATTAATCAATGTCAATATTATTAACTAGCTGTACCCAGCCACGCGTTGCTGTGGCAAATCGAGTGAACTAAAAAATTTTGTTGGCTAATTAACCGCTTCATCTGCTTCCACAACAGTGTCGACAGACTTGTATGTGAGTGCCTCGCAGTGAATGTTAGATTGAATGATATTGTTAAGTTCGTAGACGTCTTTGTTCTTGGCCGCAAGAATGGCTCGTTCACTCAGCCAGTCGTGATTCTTATAATTGGTTTGAATATTCGGAAATACTTTTTCAACCAATTCTTCTTTTGACGTCACTAAATTGCAGAAATTATGAGGCAACAGAATTCGTCCTGAGGTCAGATCATCCTGCACTTTTCCGGTCCCAATTTCCAGCAATTTATGCGAGATTATCTCAGCTGATCGATCGTTTTGCAGCTGGACACACATATTTGTAATTAATTTTAACGTCTTTATGTGTTGCCACAAAGTAGCGTATTTCAGGCAAGCATTTATTTCGTCTGCTGGTGTCAATCGAGGAATTACAGGTAATGTTTGCCTGAAATCTCCTTCAAGCAATATTAATGCGTTCCCAAATGGACTAAGTTTCCACGCAAATCTTGCAATGATCAATGAAGAGCCTCAAGCGATTTTTTGTGTGCCATTGTGCACCCATCCCAAACAATAAGTTTGCATTTCTGCAATACCCTTCCCATGCCTGGCGTCTAGGTTCCAACCTTCTTCAGCGGCAGGTAATCCAAGACTGACCGGGCGAGTCCAAGTCCAAGTCATATTGCAACTGACGGTCCGTCAGTCTGTCTTGGTGTTGAGCCCCGACTGGGGTTCATGACCAGATTTTTTTTTTTTTTTTTTATGAAAGTTACTCTCCTGTTCATTTTGGGCGCCCTCTCTGACGAGAGGTCGGGTCTGTCATTTATCTGTCATAGTCTGTGTTAGTTAGTCCATTGTCAGTATTTACATATATTTACATTTTTAATCTTAAT
>NW_019727808.1:0-1107 GCF_002891405.2 Cryptotermes secundus | reverse complement strand
CTACACAACGCGTAAGAAAACACCAAGCTTCATAATCTCTGCCGGCCTCAGCTGTGAGAACTAAGACAGCCACATAAGTGTGCGTTTGTTTCCAATAATTAGTATGTTTGCTTACAGACATGGCAAATATTCAGAGCTAGATTCTGGTACACTTGTTAGAAATATATATGTATATCACCAGGATTCATTTAAATCAATTCATTTGCCACCTACAAAGCATAATGTGTGATAAAATAAAGATTTAAGGTTATGAAATATTCTGCATTCTCTTGCAGCAGGAATGCCGAGAATTTTGCTGCAGAGAGCTGAAGAAACTTTTCCTGCTGTGACAAAAGGGATGGTGAGTGTTTTGTGCTTGTGTGCACAGACAAGAATTTTACTCATTCATCATTCATTCTTTTAATAATCCTGTAGATCATGATACAGTGATATAGGACAAGTCTTTCAGCTAATATACATTATTAAATTACAACAGTCTTAATACTAAAAATGATATAAGATATACAACATTTTATACATTATATACTATATACTTCTGCTTATATCAGTGGCCAATATTCGAGAATTCATCGTTCAAATAGGCCTCTGTTGAGTAATATCACCTCAGAATAAGTAACTTCTTCAATGTCCTTGTGAGCTGATTTTTGTTCTCTATTTCTTTTATGTTGTTAGGAAATTTGTTGCAAAAGATACAGCCAGCTACTGAAGGATTACTATTATAAAGTTCTAAGTTGTGCCCATATATATGATAGTCTTTATTATTTCTTGTGTTATATGTATGTATTTGTTCATTCACTGTGCAATTACACATTTTTTTTACATATAGGATCGTTTCATGTATATATAGCGAGTATACTGTTAGTATCTTTAGATTTCTAAAGCTATCCCTGCATGATTCCAGATGTTTTAGCCCAGCAATGTATCTTACTGTCCTTTTTTGGAGTACAAAAATCTTCTAGTGAGGGTCTTAGCACTATGTCCCCAAACTTTTATTCCATAAGATAGATTAGGATAGATCAAACCTTAATACAACATTCTGCTTTCATTTAAATTGAGTATTTGAGATAGCCTGTTAATTATGAACAGGTTACGGCTAATTCTACTGCA
>NW_019727807.1:324-487 GCF_002891405.2 Cryptotermes secundus | reverse complement strand
AAACTGAGTCCACTTCGTACGTCGGTCTCTAATTTGTCAATTGCATCAGCCCCGGATGATAGACCATGATGATGATGATGATAAATGTAGAGCAGTCGGTGGAACGAGGATTGGCAGGGGAAACCGAAGTACTCGGAGAAAACTTGCCCCAGTGCCACTTTGT
>NW_019727807.1:0-199 GCF_002891405.2 Cryptotermes secundus | reverse complement strand
CCCTTCTTAAGAAGCCGTCAGTCGTCTAGGTACTCAAGAACTTCCCAGCATCTTATGGAATCCGAAGGTTCATTACTGTGTTCCCAAAAGCTCTCCACTGGTCCCTATCCTGAGCCAGATCAATCCAGTCCATACCAGCCCATCATATCTCTCTTTAAGATCCATATTAATATTATCTTTCCACTAACGTCTACTTTCT
>NW_019727806.1:0-12680 GCF_002891405.2 Cryptotermes secundus | reverse complement strand
CAAGATTGATAGTTTTGCGTTGCTAACTTGCTAGCTAGGCGTTGCTATCTTGCCAGGTTTGCGTTGCTAGATTGCCATCTGTGCTTTTCTAGCTTCCCATTTTTTCGTTACTAGGTTGCTAGATATGCGTTGCTAGCTTGCTAGATATGCGTTGCTATCTTACTAGTTTGCGTTGCTTGCTTGGTAGCTTTGCGTTACTAGCTTGCTAGGTTTGTGTTCTAGCTTGTTTGCTTTTCGTTGATAGCTTGTTATCTTTGCGTTGCTAGCTTGCTATCTTTGCGTTGATAGCTTGTTAGCATTGCGTTGCTAGCTTACCAGCTTTTCGTTGCTAACTTGCCAGCTTTTCCGTTGCTAGCTTGCTAGATTTACGGGGCTAGCTTGAAAATTTTGCGTTGCTACCTTGCTAGCTTTTCGTTTCTATCTTGCTAGCTTTGCGTTGCAAGCTTGTTAGCTTTGCGTTGCTAGATTGCTGGCTTTGCGTTGCTTGCTTGCTTTGGTTTCTTGCTTGCTTTGCGTTGCTATCTTGCTAGCTTTACTTTGCTAGCTTGCTAGCTTTGCTTTGCTAGCTTGCTATCTTTGCTTTGCTAGCTTGCTAGCTTTGCGTTGCTATCTTGCTTGCTTCCCGTTGCTCGCTTGCCAGCTCTGATTTGCTAGCTTTCTAGCTTACTAGGTTTGAGTTGCTAGATTGCTAGCTTAGCGTTGCTATCTTACAAGTTTGGTGTTGCAAGCTTGCTAGCTATGTGTTGCTAACTTGCAAGATTTGCGTTGCTATCTTGCCAGCTGTGCGTTGCAAGCTTGCCAGCTTTGCGTTGCTAGCTTGCCAGTTTTGCTTTGCTAGCTTGCTAGCATTACTTATGTAGCTTGCTAGCTTTGCATTTCTAGTTTGCTAGATTTGCGTTGCTAGCATGCTAGATTTGCGTTGCTAGATTGCTAGATTCCCGTTGCTAGTTTGCTAGCTTTGCGTTGCTAACTTGCTAATTTGCGTTGCTATCATTGTAGCTTTGCCTTGCCTCCATGTATGCTTGCCTAATTTAGCGTTTCTTGCTTGCTAGATTTGCATTTATAGCTTCCTAGATTCCCGTTGCTAGATTGCTTGCTTCCCTTTGCTAGCTTGCTTGCTTTTCATTGCTAGCTTGCTAGCTTTTCATTGCTAGCTTGGTAGTTTGCTTTCCTAGCTTATTACCTTGGCGTTGCTAGCTTGCTAGCTTTGCGTTACAAGCTAGATAGCTATCTCTGCCTTGCTATCTAGGTAGATTGCTAGATTTGTGTTGCTAGCTTGCTAGCATTGCGTTTCTATCTTACTAGATTTTCGTTGCTACCTTGCTAGCAATGCGTTGTTAGCTTGCTAGCTTTGCGTTTCTAACTTCATAGCTTTGCGTTGCTAGCTTGCTAGCTTTGCGGTGCTAGCTTGATAGCTTGCTAGATTTGCGTTGCTAACTTGCTAGCTTTGTGTTGCTAGTTTGTTAGGTCTCCGTTGCTAGCTTGTAGCTTTCCGTTGCTAGCTTCCTAGCTTGTAGATAATCATTGCTAGCTTGCTAAGTTTGAGTTGCTAGCTTGCGAGCATTGTGTTGTTAGCTTGCCAGCTTTGCGTTGCTAGCTAGCCGACTTTAATTCTCTAGCGTGCCAGGTCTGCGTTTCTAGCTTACCAGCATTGCTTTGCTAGCTTGATAACTTGGCGTTGCTAGATGCTAGCTTTGCGTTGCTAGCTTACTAATTTGCGTTGCTAGCATGCCAGCTTTGCGTTGCAATTTTGCTAAATTTACATGGCTAGTTTGCTGGCTGTGCGTTGCTACCTTGCTTGCTTTCCGTCGCTATCTTGCTACCTTTCCGTTGCTAGCTTGTTAGCTTAGCGTTTCTTGCTTGGTTACTTTGCGTTTCTTGCTTGCTAGATTTTCGTTGCTAGCTTGCTAGCTTTGCTCTTCTAACTTGGTATCCTTGCGATACAAGCTTGCTCTCTTTGCGTTGCTAGATTTGCTACCTAGCTAGATTGGCGTTATAAGCTTGATAGCTTTGCGTTGCAAGCTAGCAAGCTTTGCGTTGCTAGCTTGCTAGATTGCTCGATATGCGTTGCTAACTTGACAGCTTTGCGTTGCTATCTTGCTAGCTTTGGGTTGCTAGCTTGCTACCTTTTATTTGCTAGCTTTCTAGCTTTGCGTTGCTTGCCTGCTTGCTTAGTTTTCGTTCCTTCTTGATAGTTTTCGTTGCTAGCTTCCTAGTTTTGCTTTGCTAGATAGCTAGATTAGCGTTGCTATCTTGGTAGCTTTGCGTTGCCAGCTTGCTAGCATTGAGTTTCTAGTTTGCGAGCTTTGCGTTGCTATCTTGCTACCTTGCCGTTGGTAGCTTTCTAGCTTTGAGTTTCTAGCTTGCTAAATTTGCGTTGATAGGTTGGTAGATTGGTAGATTTGCGTTGCAATCTTTCTAGATTTGCGTTGATATCTTGCTAAATTTGCGTTGCAAGTATGCAAGCTTTGCGTTACTAGCTTATTTGTTTTGCGTTGCTATCTTGCTACATTTTCTTTGCTAGCTTGCTAGCTTTGCGTAGCTAGCTTGCTAGCTTTGCGTTGCTAGCTTGCTAGCTTTGCGTTGCTAGCTTGCTAGCTTTGCGTTGCTAGCTTGCTAGGTTTGCGTTTTAATCTGGGTTGCTTTGCGTGGCTAGCTTTCTAGCTTTCCGATATAGCTTGTTTGCGTTGCGTCGCTAGGTTTCTATCTTTGAGTTGCTAGCTTGCTAGCTTTGCGTCGCTAGCTTTCTAGCTTTGCGTTGCTAGATTGCTAGTTTTGCGTTGCTAGCTTAGTAGTTTGCTATATTTGCGTTGCTAACTTGCTACCTTGCCGTTGCTAGCTTTCTAGCTTTGAGTTGCTAGCTTGCTAAATTTGCGTTGATATGTTGGTAGATTGGTAGATTTGCGATGCAATCTTTCTAGATTTGCGTTGCTATCTTGCTAGCTTTGCGTTGCTAGATTTCTATCTTTGCGTTGCTAGCTTGCTAGCAATGCGTTGCATGTTTACATGCTTTGCGTTTCTTCCTTGCTGGCTTTCAGATGCTAGGTTGCTATCTTTGAATTCATAGCTTGCTAGCTTTGCGTCTCTAGCTTTCTAGCTTCGCGTTGCTAGCTTGCTATTTTTGCGTTGCAAGCTTGCTGGTTTTGCGTTGCTTGCTTGCTTGACTGCTTTAGCGTTTTTTGCTTGCTAACATTTCATTGCTAGCTTGCTATATTTGCGTTGCTAACTTTCTAGCTTTTCGTTGCTAGCTTGGTAGTATTGCGTTGCTAGCTAGATATTTTTGCGTTGCTAGCTTGCTAGTTTTGCTTTTCTAGCTTTCTAGCTTGGCGTTGCTAGATAGCTAGATTGCTGGATTTGTGTTGCTAGATTGCTAGCTTTGCCTTACTATCTTACTAGATTTGCGTTGCTAGCTAGTAGCATTGCATTTTTAACTTCCTAGATTTGCGTTGCTAGCTTGCTAGCTTTGGTTTCTAGCATGTTTGCTTTCTAGATTTGCGTTGCTAGTTTGCTAGCTTTCCGTTGCTAGCTTGCTAGAGTGCTAAATATGCGTTGCTAGCCTGCTAGCTTTGTGTTGTTAGCTTGCTAGTTTTTCGTTACTAGATTGCTAGCTTTGAATTGCTATCATGTTAGCTTAGCTTTGCTAGCTTGCCAGCTTTGCGTTGCTAGCTTGCTAGATATGCGTGGCTAGCTTGCTAGATTTGCGTTTTACCTTGCTAGGTTTAAGTGTCCAGCTTGCTAGCTTTGTGTTCCTAGCCGGCTAGGTTTGCGTTGCTAGCTTCCTTGCTTTCCGTTGTTAGCTTACTAGCTATGAGTTTCTAATTTGCTAGCTCTACGTTGCTTGTTTCTTGCTTTCTTTGCGTTCCTTGCTTCATACTTTGCGTTGCTATATTGCTAGGTTAGCGTTTCTAGCTTGGTAGCTGGGCGTTTCTAAGTTGCTAGCATTGCGTTGCTAGCTTGTTAGATTTGCGTTGCTAGCTTGCTAACTTTGGGTTGCTAGGTTGGTAGATTGCTAGATGTGCGTTGCTAGCTTTCTAGCTTTGCATTGATAGCTTGCTACCTTTGCGTTGCTAGCTTGGTAGCTTTGTGTGGTTAGCTTGCTAGCTTAGAGTTGATAGCTTTGCGTTGTTAACTTGGTAGTTTGCTAGGTTTGCGTTGCTAGCTTGGTAGCTTTGTGTTGCAAGCTTGCTAGCTTGCGTTGCTAGCTTGCCAGCTTTGCGTTGCTAGCTTGCCTATTTTGCATATCTGGCTTGCCAGCTTTGCGTTTCTAGCTTGCCAGCTTTGCGTTGCTAGATTGATAGCTTTGCGTTGCTAGCTTGCTAGCTTTCCGTTGCTAGCTTGCTAGATTGCTAAATATGCGTTGCTAACCTGATAGCTTTGCGTTGCTAGCCTGCTAGCTTTGCGTTGCTAGCTTGCTAACTTTGCGTTGTTAGATTGCTAATTTTGCGTTGCTAGCTTTATAGCTTTGCGTTTGCTAGCTTTCTAGCTTTGCGTTGTTAGCTTTGCGTTGCTATCTTGCTAGCTTAGCGTTGCTAGCTTCCTAGTTTTGCGCTGCTAGCTTGGTAGTTTTGCGTTTCTAGCTTGCTAGCTTTGCGATCTAGCTTGCTAGCTTTGCGATCTAACTTGCTAGCTTTGAGTTGCTAGCTTGCTAATTTTGCGTTGATATGTTGGTAGATTGGTAGATTGGAGTTTCTATCTTTCTAGATTTGCGTTGCTATCTTCCTAACTATGAGTTGCAAGCTTGCTAGCTTTGCGTTACTAGCTTGCTAGATTTGCGTTGCTAGCTTGGTAGCTTTGCGTTGCTAGCTTGCTAGCTTTCCGATCTAGCTTGCTTGTTTGCGTCGCTAGGTTGCTATCTTTGAGTTGCTAGCTTGCTAGCTGTGCGTCGCTAGCTTTCTAGCTTTGTGTTGCTAGATTGCTAGCTTTTCGTTTCTAGCTTGGTAGCTTGCTAGATTTGCGTTGCTAGCTTACTAGCTTTGTGTTGCTACCTTATTAGCTTTGCGTTGCTAGCTTGCTAGCTTTTCGTTGCTAGCCAACCTGCTTTGCGTTTCTGGCTTGCCAGCTTTGCGTTTCTAGCCTGCCAGCTTTGCGTTGCTAGATTGCCAGCTTTGCGTTGTTAGCTTGCTAGCTTTCCGTTGATAGCTTGCTATATTGCTAAATATGCTTTGCTAGCCTGCTAAATTTGCGTTGCTAGCTTGCTAACTTTGCGTTGCTAGATTGCTAACTTTGCGTTGCTAGCTTCTTAGCTTAGCTTTGCTAGCTTGCCAGATTTGCTTTCTAGCTTGCCACGTTTGCGTTGCTAGCTTGCAAAATTTGGTTTCTAGCTTGCTAGATATGCATGGCTAGCTTGCTAAATTTGCGTTGCTACCTTGCTAAGTTTAAGAGGCTAGCTCTCTAGCTTTGTGTTGCTAGCCTGCTAGGTTTGCGTTGCTAGCTTGCTATCTTTCCGTTGCTAGATTACTAGCTTTGAGTTTCTACCTTGCTAGCTCTGCGTTGCTTGCTTTCATTGCTCTCATTATTTCCTAGATTGCGTTGCTATCTTTCTAGATTTTCTTTGCTACCTTGCAAGATTTAAATTCCTAGCTTGCTAGCTTTGCGTTCCTAGCTTGCTAGCTTTGCGATGTTGCTTTCTAGCTTTGCGTTACTTGCTTGCTTACTAGCTTTGCGTTTTTGCTTGCTAGCTTTCTTTGCTACTTTGCAAGCTTTGAAAACCTAGCTTGCTAGATTGCTAGATTTGCCTTGCTAACTTGCTAGTTTTGCGTTGCTATCTTACTAGATATGTGTCGCTATGTTGCTAGCTTTGCGTTGCTAGATTGCCAGCTTTGCGTTGATAGCTTGCTAGCTTTCCGTTGCTAGCTTACTAGATATGCGTTGCTAGCTAGCTAGATATACGTGGCTAGTTTGCTAGCTTTTGCATTCCTACCTTGTTATCTTTCCGTTGCTATCTTGCTAGCTTTGCGTTGGTAGCTTGCTAGCTTTGCATTGCTAGCTTGCTAGCTTTGCGTTGCTTGCTTGCTTGCTTGCTTTGCGTTCCTTGCTTGCTTTCTTTGCGTTGTTAGCTTGCCAGCTTCGCGATGCTATCTTGCTAGATTTGCGTGGCAAGGTTGCTATATTTTCGTTGCTACCTTGCTAGCCTTACATTTCTAGCTTGCTAGTTTTGCGTTGCTAACATGCTAGCTTTGCGTTGTTGTTTGCTAGCTTTGCGTTGCTTGTTGATTTGCGTTTATTGCTTGCTAGCTTTCGTTGCTAGCTTTCTAGCTTTGAGTACCTAGCTTGCATGATTGCTAGATTTGCGTGTCTAACTTGCTAGTTTACGTTGCTATCTTGCTAGATATGCGTTGCTAGGTTGCTAGCATTGCGTTGTTATCTTGCCAGCTTTGCGTTGCTAGCTTGCTAGCTTTCGGTTGCTAGCTTGCTAGATATGCGTTGCTAGCTACCTAGAATTACATGGCTAGCTTGCTAGCTTTGCGTTGCTACCTTGTTTACTTTCCGTTGTTATCTTGCTAGATTTTCTTTCCTAGGTTGCTAGCTTTGCGTTGCTAGCTTGCTAGCTTTGCGTTGTTGCTTCATAGCTTTGCGTTGCTTGCTCGATTTGCGTTTCTTGCTTGCTAGCATTCGTTGCTAGCATTCCAGCTTTTAGTTGCTAGCTTTCTAGTTTGCTAAAATTGCGTTTCTAACTTGGTAGATTTGCGTAGTTATCTTGGTAGATTTGTGTTGCTAGCTTTCTAGCTTTGCGTTGGTAGCTTGCCAGCTTTGCCTTGATAGACTGATACCTTTCCTTTGCTAGCTTCCTAGATATGCTTTGCTAGTCTGCCAGCTTTGCGTTGCTAGCTTTCAAGTTTTGCTTTGCTAGCTTGCTAATATGCGTTGCTAGCTTTGCCAGCTTTGCTTTGCCAGCTTGCTAGATTTACGTGGCAAGCTTGCTAGCTTTGCTTTGCTACCTTGTTGCTTTCCGTTGCTATCTTGCTAGCTTTACGTTGCTGGCTTGCTAGCTTTGCTTTGATAGCTTGCTAGCTTCGCGTTGCTTGCTTGCTTGCTTTGCGTTTCTTGCCTGCTTGCTTTGCGTTGCAAGCTTGCTCGGGTTTCGTTGCTAGCTTGCTAGCTTTTGTGTTTAGCTTGGTAGCATTGCGTTGCTACCTTGTTTGCGTTGCCAGCTTGATAGGTTTGCGTTTTCTACCTTGCTAGCTTGGCGTTGCTAGCTTGCTAGTTTGCGTTGCTGGCATGCTTGCTTTCCGTTGCTAGCTTGCTTGGTTTCCTTTGCTAGTTTGCCAGCTTTGCGTTGCTAGCTTGCCAGGTTTGCGTTACTAGCTTGCCAGCATTTCGTTGCTAGGTTGCTAGATTTGCGTTCCTAGCTTGATAGATTTTCTTTGCTAGTTTGTTAGCGTTAAGTTCCTAGCTTGCTAGCTTTGAGTTCCTAGCTTGCTATATTTGCGTTGTTGCTTGCTAGTTTTGTGTTAATTGCTTGCTTACTTGCTTTGCGTTTCTTGCTTGCTAGCTTTCGTTGCTAGCTTGCTAGCTTTGAGTTCCTAGCTTGTTAGATTGCTAGATATGCGTTGCTAACTTGCTAGCTTTGCCTTGCTATCTTCCAAGGTTTGCGTCGCTTGCGTGATAGCTTTGCGTTGCTAGCTTGCCAGATTTGCGTTGCTAGCTTGCTAGCTTTAAGTTGTTAGCTGGCTAGATTTTCGTTGCTAGCTAACCAGCTTTGCGTTCCTAGCTTGCCAGATTTTCGTTGCTAGCTTGCCAGCTTTGCGTTGCTAGCTTGCCAGCTTTGCGTTGCAAGCTTTACAGCTTTGCGTTGCTAGCTTTTCATGTTTGCGTTGCTACCTTGCCAGCTTTGCTTTGCTAGCTTGCTTGATATGCGTGGCAAGCTTGCTAGATTTGCGTTGCTATTTTGCTAGGTTTAAGTGGCTAGCTTGCTAGCTTTGTGTTGCTAGCCTGCTAGATTTGCGTTGCTAGCATGCTATCTTTCTTTTGCTACCTTACTAAGTTTGAGTTTCTAGCTTGCTAGCTCTTCGTTGCTTGCTATCTTGCTTTCTTTGCGCTCCTTGCTTCCTAGTTTGCGTTGCTAGATTACTAGGTTAGCGTTTCTAGCTTGGTAGCTTTGTTTTGCTAGCTTGCTAGCTCTGCGTTGTTGCTTCTTTGCTTTGCGTTGCTTGCTTGATTTGCGTTTCTTGCTTGCTAGCTTTCGTTGCTTTCTTTCTAGCTTTGAGTAACTAGCTTGCTAGATTGCTAGATTTTCGTTGCTAACTTGCCAGTTTACGTTGCTATCTTGATAGATATGCGTTGCTAGTTTGCTTGCTTTGTGTTGCTATCTTGCTAGCTTTGCGTTGCTCTCTTTCCAGCTTTGCGTTGCTAGCTTGCTAGCTTTCCGTTGCTAGCTTGCTAGTTATGCGTTGCAAGCTAGCTAGAATTACGTGGCTAGCATGCTAGCTTTGCGTTTCTAACTTGTTAACTTTCCGTTGCTATCTTGCTAGTTTTGTTTGCTAGCTTGCTAGCTTTGCGTTGCTTGCTTACTTGCTTTGCGTTTCTTGCTTGCTTGCTTTGCGTTGCTAGCTTGCCAGCTTTGCGATGCTCTCTTGCTAGATTTGGGTGGCTATTTTGCTACATTTTCGTTGCTATTTTGCTACATTTACTTTTTTAGCTTGCTAGCTTTGCGTTGCTAGCTTGCTTGCTTTGCGTTCTTGCTTGCTAGCTTTGCGTTGCTTGCTTGATTAGCGTTTCTTGCTTGCTAGCTTTCGTTGCTGGCATTCTAGCATTTAGTTGCTAGCTTTCTAGATTGCTACATTTGTGTTGCTGTCTTGTAGATTTGCGTAGTTATCTTGGTGGAATTGCGTAGCTAGCTTGCTAAATTTGCGTTGCTAGCTTGAGAGCTTTGCGTTGATAGCTTGCTAGCTCTACGATGCTAGCTTCCTAGATATGCTTTGCTAGCTTGCTAGCTTTGCGTTACTACCTTGTTTGCTTTCCGTTGCTATCTTGCTATCTTTGCGTTGCTAGCTTACTAGCTTTGCTTTGTTAGTTGCTAGCTTTGCTTTGTTAACTTGCTAGCTTCGCGTTACTTCCTTGCTTGCTTTGCGTTTCTTGCCTGCTTGCTTTGCGTTGCTAGCTTGCTTGGGTTTCGTTGCTAGCTTGCTAGCTTTCCGTTGCTAGCTTGGTAGCATTGCGTTGCTATTTTTTTTGCGTTGCCAGCTAGATCGGTGTGCGTTTTCTACCTTGCTAGAGTGGCGTTGCTAGCTTGCTAGCTTTGCGTTGCTAGCATGCTAGCTTTCCGTTGCTATCCTGCTAAATTTGCGTTGCTACCTTGCCAGTTTGCGTTGCTAGCTTGCCAGGTTTGCGTTACTAGCTTGCCAGCTTTGCTTTGCTAGGTTGCTAGATTTGCGTTGCTAGCTTGCTAGATTTTCTTTGCTAGTTTGATAGCGGTAAATTAGTAGCTTGCTAGCTTTGAGTTCCTAGCTTGCTAGATTTGCGTTGTTGCTTGCTAACTTTGCGTTTCTTGCTTGCTTACTTGCTTTGCGTTTCTTGCTTGCTAGCTTTCGTTGCTAGCTTGCTAGCTTTGAGTTCCTAACTTGCTAGATTGCTAGATTTGCGTTGCTAACCTGCTAGCTTTTGTTGCTATCTTGCAAGTTTTGCGTTGCTAACGTGCTATCTTTGCGTTGCTATTTTGCCAGCTTTGCGATGCTAGCTTGCTAACTTTCCGTTGCTAGCTTGCTAGATTTGCGTTTCTAGCTTGCCAGTTTTGCGTTCCTAGCTGCCAACTTGGCGTTGCTAGCTTGCCAGCTTTGCTTTGCTAGCTTGCCAGCTTTGCTTTGCTAGCTTGCCAGCTTTGCGTTGCAAGCTTGCCAGGTTTGCGTTGCTAGCTTGCCAGCTTTGCGTTGCTAGCTTGCTAGATATGCGTGGCAATCTTGCTAGATTTGCGTTGCTACCTTGCTATGTTTAAGTGGGTAGCTTGCTAGCTTTGTGTTGCTAGCCTGCTAGATTTGCGTTTCTAGCTTGCTATCTTTCGTTGCCAGCATACTAGCTTTGAGTTTCTAGCTTGCTAGCTCTGCGTTGCTTGCTTTCTTGCTTTCTTTGCGCTCCTTGCTTCCTAGTTTGCGTTGCTAGATCCCCATGTTATCGTTTCTAGCTTGGAAGCTTTGCTTTGCTAGCTTGCTAGCTTTGCGTTGCTAGCTTGCTAAATGTGCGTTGCTAGGTTGGTAGATTGCAAGATTTGCGTTGGTACCTTTCTAGATTTGCGTTGCTTGCTTGCTAGCTTTGCGTTGCAATTTTGCTAGCTTTGCGTTGCTAGCTTGCTTCATTTGAGTTGCTAGCTTGGTAGCTTTGCGTTGCTATCTTGCTAGATTTGCGTTGCTACCTTGCTAGTTTTGCGTTGTTAGCTTGGTAATTTTGCGTTTCAGCTTGCTAGCTTTGCGATATATCTTGCTAGTTTTGCGTTGCTAACTTGCTATCTTTGCTTGCTAGCTTTCTAGCTTTACGTTGCTCGCTTACTAGCTTTGTGTTTCTAGCTTGATAGCTTGCTAAATTTGCGTTGCTAGCTTGTTAGCTTTAAGTTGCTAGCATTATAGCTTTCCGTTGCTAGCTTGCTAGGTTGCTAGATATGCGTTGCTAGCTTGTTAGCTTTGTGTTGCTAGCTTGCTAGTTTTGCGTTGCTAGCTTGCCAGTTTGCGTTGCTAGCTTGCCTGCTTTGCGTTTCTATATTGCCAAATTTGCTTTGTTAGCTTGCCAGCTCTGCGTTGCTAGCTGACAGCTTTGCGTTGCTAGCTTGCTAGATTGCTCGATATGCGTTGCTAGCTTTCTAACTTCCCTTATCTCGCTTGCTAGCTCTGCGTTGCTAGCTTTCTAGATTGATAAATTTGCGCTGTTAGCTTGCTAGCTTTGCGTTGCTAGCTTACTAGCTTTGAGTCGCTAGCTTTCTAGATTTGCTTTGCTAACTTCTAGCTTTGCGTTGCTAGCTTGCTAAATTGTTTTGTTAGATTTCTAGCTTTCCGTTGCTAGCTTGCTAGAAATGCGTATATAGCTTGCTAGCTTTGCATAGCTATCTTGCTAGCTTTTCGTTTCTTGCTTGCTTGCTTGCATGTTTTAGCGTTTCTTGCTTTCTTCCTTTCAGTTGCTAACATGCTAGCTTTACGTTGCTAGCTTGCTAGCTTTGCTTTGCTAGCTTGTTAACTTGGCGTTTCTGTTTTGCTAGCTTTCCGTTGCAAGCTAGATTACTTTGCGTTGCTCGTTTCCTAGATCTGCGTTGCTAGCTAGCTAAGTTGTTAAATTTGTGTTGTTAGATTGCAAGCTTTGCGTTACTATCTTACTAGATTTGGGTTGCTAGCTTGCTATATTTGTGTTGGTAGCTTGCTATCTATGCGTTGCTAACTTACTTCCTTTGCGTTGCTAGCTTCGTATCTTTGCTTTGCTAGCTTGCTAGCTTTGCGTTGCTAGCTTGCAAGCTTGCAATATTTGCGTTTCTAGCTTGCTAGCTTTGGGTTGCTAGCATGGTAGCTTTCCGTTGCTAGCTTACTAGCTTGCTAGATATGCGTTGCTAGATTTTCAACTATGCGTTGCTAATTTGCCAGCTTTACGTTGCTACCTAGCCAGCTTTGCGATTCTAGCATGACAGCTTTGCGTGGCTAGCTTGCCAGTTTTGCGTTGCTAACTTGCCAACTTTGCCTTGATCGTTTGATAGCTTTCCGTTACTAGCTTGCTTACTTTCTACTAATGCGTTGCAAGCTTGCTAGCTTTCCGTTTCTTGCTTGCTATCTTTGAGTTTCTAGCTTGCTAACTTTGCGTTGCTAGCTTGCTAGCTTTGCGTTAAAAACTTGCTAGATTGGCGTTGCTAGCTTGCTAGCTTTGCGTTGCTAACTTAATTACTTTGCTTTGCTAATTTGGTAGATTGCTAGATTTGCGTTGCTAGCTTTCTATTTTTCCGTTGCTATCATGCTAGTTTTGCATTTCTAGCTTGCTTGTTTTGCGTTGCTACCTTCCTAGGTTTTCGTTGCTAGCTTGCTACCTATGCGTTGCGAGCTTGGTAGCTTTGCGTTGCTAGCTTGCTAGTTTTGCGATCGAGCGTGTTAGCTTTGCGTTGCTAGCTTGCTAGCTTTTCTTTGCTTGCTTGCTAACTTTCCGTTGCTAGCTTGATAGATATGCGTTTCTGTCTTTTGCCACTTTGCGTTGCTAGCTTGCAAGCTTTGCGTTGCCATCTNTATGCGTTGCTACCTTGCCACCTTTGCGTTGCTAGCTTGCAAGGTTTGCGTTGCTAGCTTCCGAACTTTGCGTTGCTACCATGTTAGCTTTCCATTGCTATCTTGCTAGCTTTGCGCTGCTAGCTTGCTAGCTTTGCCATTCTTGCTTGCTAGGTATGCGTTCCAAGCTTGCTAGCTTTGCGTTGCTAACTTGGTAGCCTTGCGATGCTAGTTTGCTAGATATGCGTTGCTAGCCTGTTAGGTTTGCGTTCCTAGCTCGCTAGCTTTGCATTGCTAGCTTGCAGATAGCTCGAAATGCGTTGCTAGTTTGATAGTTTTGCGTTGCTATCTTGTTAGCTTTGCGTTGCTAGCTTGCTAGTTTTGCGTTACAATCATGCTAGCTTGGCGTTGCTTGCATTGAAGCTTTGTGTTGCTAGCTTGCTAGCTTGGCGTTGCTAGCTTGTTAGTTCTGCGTTGCTAGCTTGCTAACTTCCCGTTGCTCGCTTGCTAGCTCTGCGT
>NW_019727805.1:3416-10002 GCF_002891405.2 Cryptotermes secundus | reverse complement strand
CAGGGTCCGTACAGCAGTGTGGATACAGCCATTGCCTGATACAGCTTTGACAAAGTCGTTTATTATTGCGTGCATCATTTAACCCGCGTCTGTAGGCCCGTAGCAGTGGCTGTTAGGCTGAGAGATGAATCAGGCCGTGTGGAATGTATTTCCAAGGACGTGGTCGTAGCCTAATAGAGGAACTATTCAGGTATTTGCTTAGGAGGACTGAGAAAAGCTACGAAGAACCTCAGAATATCCAATGTCCAGGCCGAGATTAGAACTCTAGACCACCCTGCTGGGTTAGGTTACTAACTTTCGTTATTAAATATATCAATGCATTGGGTTTGTAGTGTCGTGTACTGAATTGCGAGAATCTCACTGATATTGAAATGTGACGCAGCGATGTGTACCCCGCTGCTTGCCTCTTTCATTTGGACAGTGGGATTAAACCTGATTAAGCTTCCTTTTATATCCCGGTTTGTTTTAATTGACGTCACACTAGCAGCACACGAGAGCGGGCAGAACTTCATTCTCGCGTCTGATTAGAGATCCGCTAATCAACTCTACATGAAACCTGCGTTTATTGCCTACAGTAAGGCCCATGCTATTTTTTCTATTGCTAGTGCGGTGGGAATAAGTCCCTTGTACTGCGGCCACTTCTGGCCTATTGTACCACCCCAGATGATATATGAGCGTGATTGCGGAGCAATTGGTGGAATGAAGAATGTCAGGGGAAACCGAAGTACTCGGAGAAGACCTGCCCCAGCGCCACTTTGTCCACCACAAATCTCACTTGACTAGACCCGGGATCGAACCCGGGCCGACGCGGTGGGAAGCCAGTGACTAACCGATTGAGATATGGCTCGACCAAGCCCATGCTAAGTGCATGCTTTTAAAATCGAAATGAACAGATCCACAGTATAATAGAACATTTCAAGACATGAAAACCAAGGCCTCCTTGGCCGGCCCGAATAACATCACGAAATCACTCAGATGCGTCAGACCAAGACAACTCAAGAGATTACGCGCTACATTGCGAAACAACCCCCGATATCAGTGTTACCCGATTATACCGCACATAATTGCAAACAAATAATTGGGACAGTAGCATAATAAATGGTAATTCAGTACCCCAAACTTTGTCGGAACATCTCAGAGGAAAGAAACGTTACATTACGGTTGAGACAAGGGGCAACCTTGTCTTTAACGGCCGGAGCGCAGAGTGCAACAAAATTTAGTGAGCCACTTCGCCGACCGACGGTAAGCAACTGACTGCTGGACTGTCTACATCTCTACATGCAGGCGTCTAGATTTCAGATCCTGGAAGAGGAAAAGCTCACGTGGTGAATGGGATGATCTCATGTGCCTCGACTTGGACGCCTCGGGGGTGGAGCAGCGCGAGGATACGGGCCGTCCGAAAAGAAAACACGGCTCAACCAGCTGCAAGTCATTCTGCATGATCTCAAATGGAAGGGAAGGGCGGATCCGTGACCCCCAACTGCAGTTCCCACAGATAACACCTCCACTGATCCATTCATAGGAACATTATATGCCAATCTGTCTGAGTACATACGGCACTGTAAATGACGATCTATTTTCTGCAAAAGTTGACATGTCAGTACCGACCTAGGCATAGTTGCCTATCCCACTGCCACCTGACGCTAAACTCTGCAACTAACACCAACAGCAATAAATTCTACAGTTCAGGAAAATCATGAGGAGATAAAAACCCGTTGTTTCTCATTTAGAGATCCAGTTCTGAGTTATTAAAGAAGGTAGTACACGTTGTTGAAATCGCGGCTAAAAGTATAATGGAACCTCAAAGTTCATTACTGCAGCCACAGATTCTGTCGGTATACTGATTAAATCTATTTCTTGCCTTCACAGCCAATGTGATAAAGCGTATCTTTCTTCCATCTATACTTACGTTTTCCAAGTACTTTTTTCTTCAGGTTTTCCTGCTGAAAATTTGTGTACATTTCTCAACTCTCTCGTGCGTGCTACATGTGATATCCACCTCCATCTTGATCCGACCACACCAGTAGTACAACTTCTCATTACGCAGTTACCCCCGGATTTCTGTGACTCCATCCCCTCCATACCCAGGGACGTCCTGAAGTGAGGCATATCTTAATCGTTGGTCATCACATGTCGGAGGAGTTGGGTGATGGGTTGTGTTCGTAGATTGGAATGACTTCTGAGGTGATTCTAATGTTTCTGCCAAGGCGGAACTAGGAATTAAATAAACGAGCATCACCAGGCGCAAGCAGTAATTTCCGGGAAGTAACTAACTACAGATTCGGAGGAATTGTTTCTGCTTAACAGTCGAGATTTGCGTTGGCTTAGCTTGGAGATTGGGACGCGTCCAGGGTCATGCTGACAGCCGGTGGCTCAGGTTGACACGAGTTGCTCGACGCTGTTGAACCAAACACTCACAGGAGAGGTTGAATTACTCATATGAAGATTATCATCACTGTTCGAGGTAGTGGTAGAAGTTCAGGCCGTACAACACTTGATATCCATATATTCTTTAATACTTCGTCGTAAATATTTGTCTTTTTAAACAACTAAGATTTTCTACTTAACTTGTTCTGTTCTTCCTCCTGTAGATAGAAAGGAATAGTTATTAATCTCCTTGTTTCATACAGTAGTCAGAATGAAGATCAAGACTTCCCTAACAAGCATGTGTTTGTAATGCACAAGGGGTGCGTTTTCTGTGAGTTCTTTACTTTGAACAACGTTTATGCTGTGTGAGGTTGTAATCATAAAAATTTCTGGCAATGAAAGTCTAGGTTTCATGAACTGAAGAAGCGTAACCCATGGTTCGATGAAGGGTGCTCAGAATTATGAGACCAAAGGAAAACAGACAAACTGCAGTGGTTAGGGAATCCAAGCTAAATTAATGTGTAAAATGTGAACAATATAAGATGAGAAACCAGCAGATATTTCAGGAATAAAAAGAGGGAATAATTAGTTAGTTAGTTAGTTAGTTAGTTATTGGAGAGGATAGGTTCCCGCATGCACCGCGATCTGTTTGATCTATTGTGCTTCCTTCTATGATATTCTACCAGCCTCTATACCCTACCGAAATTCGTGCGTACCATCAGTTCGGACCCAGTCAGCGACTTCGGCCCCTACTGGCTTGGCGGTATCTGTAATGCTTCCCCCATCTCTCAGAGGCGTTAGAGACTACTGTTGGGCGGGAAACGTCCTTCAATTTGGCTCAGTGAACTTCTTTGGAGATATGAGGTTCTTTTACGTGCCGTAAAGCTACGACACGGGACCCACGGCTTAAAGTCCATCCCGGAGGACTTATTCCCTGAATTTTTCCGCCGTCAAAAATTCCAAGACTTCCGCCGGGTTTGAACCCGAGTACCAAGAGTCATGAAGTGGGAACGTTACCTCTAGACTATAGGGCCGCTAAAAAGGGAATATCTGAAAGACAAAGTTGATGAGCTTCTGACGAACGGTAAGTACAAGAATATTAGAGACTTGTATAGAGAAATAAATGACTACACGCCACTTAGTAGACAGTGCTTACAGATTGAAATAGACTTTCATCTGTGTTTAATTAATTGAGTAACGTCAAAATCACGTATTAATCTCGGCACAAGATGGACGTGTGTCATACCGAACAGGGTGACAAAAGCACTATATTTTAACGTGCCATTTGCAACACTTGCAATAGCACAGACTTTATGGCACCGAAGTTTTCGATGATGGATGGTCGTTGATTTGATAGGATTTGGAAGCAGGCGGCAATGGCCCAGCATTGCCCTGGCATTTCGCTGGACGAAGTGAAGAATATTGAAGCCATGAAACACCCGATTACAAGTCCAGTCCGTTAACATGAAATCAGCCTGTTAGAGTCAAATCCCTAACAATTGACTTGCATTGGGCAATTTTTTCGAATTTCACGTAGGGAATCGCCTGTCCTTATTTAGGTGTTTGTTGTTTCTTTCTGTCTCTCGGGGAAAATACCGCGATAATACAACAAACTAGGCCACTACCAATCCTTTGAATTCATGATCCATTGTTGATCGTACCATTTGACGTTGTATGGTCGACGTTACTGATAACTTGAGCTTCACCGCCCAATCGGCTTAAAGAAATTTAAAGCCCCCTCACCCCGCACAATTTGAATGATGTAGGAAACTGAGTGAGCCCAAGTGCGGTCTTGATGCTACGGAGAAGAGACAAATCTCTCCCCCTGTCTGAATTGGTGCAGCAATGTTAACTACGCTAAAAACTTAGCTTTGTGACAGTGAATGTAGGGCATGATCTTGAACTTACCCTTTCCACCTCCGTTGAAATTTGTTTTCAACGTATGTTTGTATCAGAAAAACTATAATATAGAAGATGAAGTTCAACTGCAACAAATATAAGAACAGAAGTTAGACAAGCGTTAGTTGTAATTTCGTATGATTGAGCAACTTACATAGAAATATTTGAGTCTGTGAAACTTACCACCAGTTTATCAAACTGTACGCCATCTGTATAGACCTCCGATTGCAGTTGCCACCAGGATGTTGTTTCCATTTTGATTGTCGTGGATGAACTAAATCCTTCGTCAGCTGAAAATATAAAACAATTGATCTGCTAATCAAAGTCAAAGTCAAAGTCACATGGCTTTCAAAATTCCATACGTGTACATTTATATAACAAAATTATACAGGCAACAAGCGGAAGCCATACAAAGTCGTGATAATTGGGTAGTCCAAGTCCAAGTCACATTGCGACTGACGGTCAATAGTTTATTTGGTAAGGACGGACCGCAGAGAAAACAGTTTTTACAATTTCTCATGGGTAACTGTTGCGGAGAAGTGATTAAAGATTCGTTGCCTAGTAACGATAGTCTCTCCTGGTTCCATAACTCCAACGTCAAGGTTTGAGGGGGGGCGGGGGGACAGACAACAATATGATCTCATAAGCCTCACTACTTTCTTCAAAGTACGGAAAGTGTACAAATTGTTCTAATTTTTATATACTACATTGTCGTACATTTTTACCATTGATGTCTCACGTGTTACTTTTAACGTTACATCGATGCACTTGCCATACATGTAGAAATGCCTACTGCTTTTTATATTAGTTCGTTAATTAAGCGAGTTTCAGAAGAAATAACAAAGTCTTTTTAATACGGCGTTTCAAACCAGATGAGTCCCATCGAGTTATTAAAAGCAAATAAACAGAGCTGAGAACGGTTTGTCTTTTGTTACTGAGGCGTCAAATCAACGTAGTGAACATGCTTGTTTTGGGTGGGTGAGGGGGGATGGAAAAGGGAATTAGTGCCTTTTGTTCACATGTTGATTTCCTTCGAAAGACGGAGGAAGGTCCGAGGAAGTTCGGTAGGTCCAGCAATGTAAAATGACATATAGAAGTTACGTGGCAGATTTTGATTGGCCCCACGTTGACTTGTTCAGCTAATTCATTAAATTTCCAAGTATATGGAATCAGCGAGCAGTATATGAAGAATTGAACGTTTTTAAGGCGTAATTCTTAAAAATGAGGTACAGATTTTAAGAGTTTTACTGTGTCACATTTCAAGAACTCATCGCCCTTAACGCTCAGGAGCCAGTTATGTAAATTACCTTTACATGAAATGCTTATATTTTCTGCAGTATATCTCACTTCACTTACCTGCTGAATATAANGCCTAATATGTCGCTTTCTAATATTACTGTGGGATGTCGTTATATGAAGAGACAACCACTTGCACAGACGAACTTGAGTTTCAAGATTAATAACAACAGTGAATTCTGTGACACCTTGAACGTTTTACTGTAGCACAACTCTGTACTAGAACTCAGAATTTCTAGTCACTCTATGTTCTTATATAACCTAGAGTCGGACCTATAGTAAACATGTCACTGTCTCTATTGTTGCAGACTTTGCCTAGCAACGGCTGTTTATTCAGCCGTTGCTAGGCAGCAAATGGTTTATGGCTTGCGGTTGGCTAGAACTCGATTCACTCTTGGTTCAGCCGTTGCTAGGCAGCGAATGGTTTATGGCTTGCTGTTGGCAATCAACCGATTTCCTCTCATAATCACCTAATGTTGTAGACCTTACATAGAAACGACTGTTTATTCGCCGCTGCTAAGCAGTTTACTTGGTATGCACGCACCGCATAGAAATCAGTTGTATACTTTCGCATGTGTAATTGTTGATTAGACGTGTTTACAGATTCCTTGCTTAGTAACAACTGTCCATCTGGTTACTCTTGCATGTGAAATTGTTGCATCGGAAACGTGCTTACAGATTCGGTGCCTAGTAACGACGTGGGAATCAAGATTCATGGGGAGCAAGACTCATTACAACTAAAGGAAGAAACCTTCTGGAAGCAGTGAATAGACGAAATTTTAACCACCTCTCCGCGGGTGAACCAACGTATTGGCCAAGCGATTATGACAAGCTACCAGACCTCTTGGTCTTTTTCATCCGCAAAGGTATTACAAAATTACATTCAGAAAGAATCTAACCATGAACTATCGTCTGATCACACACCTGTAATTGCAACTTTATCCACCCATGTGATAAACCAATCACCGATAAATATGCTGGTAACAAACGCAACGAACTGGAACAACCTACGCACATACATTGA
>NW_019727805.1:0-1286 GCF_002891405.2 Cryptotermes secundus | reverse complement strand
AATAATAATAATAATAATAATAATAACAATAATAATAAAAGTAACTACAGTCTCTCCTGGTTCCATAATTCCAACTTCTAGGTTTCGGGGGTGAGAGACAACAATATGATTTCATAAGCCTCACTACTTTGTTCAAAGTACGGAAAGTGTACAGATTACACTAATTATTATATGCTACATGCTAGTACATTTATACCACTGATGTCTCTGGTGTTACTTTAACGTTACATCGATGCACTTGCCATACATGTAGAAATACCTACTGCTTCTTATATTAGTTCGTTAATTAAGCCAGTTTCAGACGAAATGGAAAAGTGTATTTAATGCGGCGTTTAAAACCAGATTAGTCCCTCCGAGTCATTTAAGACAAATAAATACAGCTGAGGACGATTTGTCTTTCGTTACTGAGGCGTCAAATCAACGTAGCAAACAAACTTTTTTGGGGTAGGGGGGAATGGAAGGGGAATTAGTGCCTTTTGTTCTCATGTTGAGTTCCTTCGAAAGGAAGGAAGAAGGCCCGAAGAATTTCGCTAGGTCCAGCAATGTAAATTGACATTTAGATGGTACGTGGCAGATTTTGATTGGGCCCAAGTTGACTTGTTCAGCTAATTCATTCAATTTCCAAGTATAGGTAATCAGCGAGCATTTTATGAAAAATTGAACGTTTTAAGGAATAATAAAAAAAATGAGGTACAGATTTTAAGAGTTTGACTGTGTCACATGTCCAAAACTGACCGGCCTTAACGCACAGGAGCCAGTTACATAGATTACCTTTACACGAAATGCTTATATTTCCTGCAGTATATCTCACTTCACTTACCTGCTGAATATAAGAGGCCTAATATGTCGCATTCTAATATTACTTTGGGATGTCGTTATAGTTGCACAGTATATACAGACGAACTTGTGTTTGAAGATTAATACCAATAATGAACTCTGTGGCTAATTGAACGTTTTACTGTAACACAACTCTGCACACGAACTCAAAGTTTCCACTCACTCTCTTTTCTTATATAACCTAGAGTCGGACCTATAGTAAACATGTCACTGTCTGTATTGTTGCAGGCTTTGCCTAGCAACGGCTGTTTACTCAGCCGTTGCTAGGCAGTGAATTGTTTATGGCTTGCGGTTGGCTAGAACTCGATTCACTGTGGGTTCAGCCGTTGCTAGGCAGCGAATGGTTTATGGCTTGCGGTTGGCTAGCATTCGATTCATTGTGGGTTCCTCCCATAGTCACCTATTGTTGTAGACCTTACTTAGCAACGACTGTTTACTCGCCGCTGCTA
>NW_019727804.1:145235-145711 GCF_002891405.2 Cryptotermes secundus | reverse complement strand
TTTTATGGTCGGCACTGGCTCTTCAGCCTCAAAATTTCCTTGATTGCAGTCTGTGGTCATACTTTCTGCTAGTTCGGAGACATTACAGNAAGTCAATGAAAATATGATGTGTTTCAATTTGGAATTCATTACACTCTTCAAGAACCTGGCGAATAGTGAAAATCTGATCGTTAGTTGATCTTCCTTGACGAAACCCACATTGGTATCCCAAATTATGCCTTCCACAAAGGGAGAGAGTCTGTAAAATAGAATGTTGGAAAATATTTTATANTCAGTTCTTGTTTATCATATTCCCTTTTCATGCAATCTTTTTTCTTTTCTCGCTTCACGGTATTCTTCCACGGCCCCTCAAGTATGGTTCCTTTGCTGCATTCTCTTATATGCCTGGTTTTTTTTCATTTGTCACTTGCTCACACTCTCCATCAAATCAATTCTTATACTTTATCCTTTCCATTCTTCCTAAGACTGCACCAGCA
>NW_019727804.1:141102-144993 GCF_002891405.2 Cryptotermes secundus | reverse complement strand
TTGTTTAGTTTTTTATAAAACGCTCTAATTTCGTTTGAACTTCTTAAATGTTCCAGTTCAATCAGTTCTTGTTTATCATATTCCCTTTTCATGCAATCTTTTTTCTTTTCTCGCTTCACGGTATTCTTCCACGGCCCCTCAAGTATGGTTCCTTTGCTGCATTCTCTTATATGCCTGGTTTTTTTTCATTTGTCACTTGCTCACACTCTCCATCAAATCAATTCTTATACTTTATCCTTTCCATTCTTCCTAAGACTGCACCAGCAGCATTTATAATAACATCTCTGAGGCCCTCCAAGCTTCACTGACATCCTCACTATCAGAGAGACCTGCCAGGCATTCACAAATTAATCCAGTATATATGGTTGCAACCCCTTGTTCCACCAATTTTCCACAATTCAATTTCTTAGCCTGGGATCCATGGATCTTCCTTGCATTAGATATTCGACTTCTAATCCTAGATATTATTAAGTAATGATCAGAGTCAGTGTTGGCCCCCCTGCAGCTCCTGACATCCATCAAGTCTGAACAATGTCACATCTATATTAGGATGTGGTCAATTTGGTTAAACACATTTGCATCAGGGGTNTTCTCGCTTCACGGTATTCTTCCACGGCCCCTCAAGTATGGTTCCTTTGCTGCATTCTCTTATATGCCTGGTTTTTTTTCATTTGTCACTTGCTCACACTCTCCATCAAATCAATTCTTATACTTTATCCTTTCCATTCTTCCTAAGACTGCACCAGCAGCATTTATAATAACATCTCTGAGGCCCTCCAAGCTTCACTGACATCCTCACTATCAGAGAGACCTGCCAGGCATTCACAAATTAATCCAGTATATATGGTTGCAACCCCTTGTTCCACCAATTTTCCACAATTCAATTTCTTAGCCTGGGATCCATGGATCTTCCTTGCATTAGATATTCGACTTCTAATCCTAGATATTATTAAGTAATGATCAGAGTCAGTGTTGGCCCCCCTGCAGCTCCTGACATCCATCAAGTCTGAACAATGTCACATCTATATTAGGATGTGGTCAATTTGGTTAAACACATTTGCATCAGGGGTTTTCCAGGTTTGTTTATGTATATCCTTGTGATTAAACATTGTACTACCTACTACCATGTTTCTTGAGGAAGCAAAATTTATTAATCTCATCCCATTATCATTTGACTTGTTATGTATGCTATGTTTTCCAATAAGTGATCTGTATACATCCTCGTTCCCCACTTTAGCATTCATGTCCCCTGTGATTATTTTAGAATCTTTTTTTGGACGTTCGCCATACATTTCACCCAATTCATCATAAAAGGAGTCTTTCTCCTCATCACTTTTATCTTCAGTTGGGGTATTTGCACAAATAAGGCTATAGTTAAAAAACTTCCCCTTAATTCGTAGCCTACATGTTCTGTGAGATTTTGCTTGGAAGTCTAAAATAAGATGCTTTCTTTTTTTATTAACAATAAAACCTGTTCCAAACATGTGACTCTTCTTCTGACAGCTATAGAATAGAACATGATCCCTCTTTTCCATGACTCCTTTACCCAACTACCTCAGTTCTTGTATAGCAGTGATATCTAGTTTATAGCTATCTAGTTGTTCAAATAGCATTTTCAGTGCTCCAGCTCTGTAAAGAGGTAATACATTCCAGGATCCAGTTCTCAGATCCTTTAAACATTTTCCAGGTCATCTTGAATAGGCCCATCCGGCTACTCTTTCCTCGGATTTCTGAACAATTTAGTTTTTACGGTGTGAGGTTGGTGGCCTTATGCCCAACCCCCAACCTGGAGGACCAGGGTATCCCTCTCTGTCTGGCTCCTACCCTTTGACCTGTCCGGCATGGTTGGTTCTACCAGTAGCTATGCTACCGCCGGCATAGCTCTCAGGGTCTCAGGAGCTCTCAAACCCCACCACCATGATAAGGTGGAGATACCATTGGTAGGGAGGTTTATAATATGGCTTCTTTTAATAGCGAATGTTGGCTCGATCCAAAGCTCGTAGAGAAGGAAGGAATGCACAACTGATGAATGCGGGGCTAGAAGTTTCAATGCATCGCAACCCCCTGCAGGATTACAATCACACACAGCTGTTAAATGTAACCACACAAGGTAAGACTTGTAATTTGTTTAATTTCTGAAGTGTCTTGTGTTACCGCCCCTCCCCCCAAAGGCTTGAAAAATAGTGAGTAATTATGGGATTTAATATCCTATTTTACTAACGTGTCCGTCAATAATACAACTTTAAAAAGACTTTAGGAATATGTTGGTCACTAAAAATGCATTTTAATACTATGACAGTTAATGCATTCAGGGCCGGAGGGGCCAATTGGTTCTCTACGTTTCTATAGCGTTGCGGATGGGGCGGGCCAATTGGCCCTTTTCTGACGCGTTATGTTGCAACCGACTATATCTTGCTGTGTGGCCACGTTGCATCATAACTACTGCGTAGTTGACCTCGGGAATGTTTGCTAGCTTAGCCAGTAACATGATCACGCTCATTTCCTGTCACACCCTAAAGAAAAAAGCCTTCGTTCGAGTCCAAGCTTCCACGTATGAACCAGGAAGTTAGCAGTGCAACATGGCTCAGAGACGAAAGCAGTTGCAGGTGAAGCGTTCTCTGGGAGAACAAGAAATATTAGATTTGTTCTCTGATGAACTATCAGATTTGCCAACTGCTTCGTCTTCTGATAGCGAGGCCAGCCTCAGTGAAAGTGACAGTGACAGGGGCCACAGGGCCCCCCAAAATATTGTGTCCAGTGAAAGTGCGAGTACCGGGACAGCCACATGGGGTAAAGTGGACAAAATCCCCACTTTGGGTAGGTTTACTGGTGATCCGGGGGTGAAGCGGGTGCCATCGGACCCGACGGGTGTGTCTGAAGTTGCATCACTGTTTTTTGGAGATAGTTTCTTTGACCTGTTATGTCAGGAGACTAACAGATACTATCTCCAACACCGCGAGGCATATGACCACACCTATAAGGTGTTGAAGTGGGTGGATGTCACTTCAACAGAAATGAAACAAATTTTGGCTATGGTTATTCTAATGGGGCTTACGAAGAAAGATACTTTGAAGGATTATTGGTCAAGTGACCCATTTTTAGAAATTCCCATTTTTGTCAAACTCATGAGTCGTAAGAGATTTGAACAGATATGGTGGTGTTTGCATTTCAATAATAATGAAGTGCAACCACAACCAACGGGCAGGCTTTTCAAAATTCAGCCCTTATTAGACGTTTTGGTTGAGAAATTTCAGACAGATTATAAGCCAGAGCAACAACTGTCTTTGACGAACCTGTGATTCCTTGGAGGGGAAGGCTTCGTATTCGAACGTATAATCCTGGGGAACTCACAAAGTATGGCCTGCTTGTTCGTGTAGTCACGGAAAGCACTTCAGGCTATATAGGAAATTTAGAAATTTATTCTGCTGAAGGCAAGAAACTGTTGTTTCTGTTTTGGGTCCCTGTCTGGATCAAAATTATCACGTTTATGAAGATTATTATTACAACAGTGTGGCAACTGCAGAATACCTACTTTCAAGGAAAGTACGTATTTGTGGTACAATTAGGGTGAACAGAGGCCTTTCTTCAGTTCTGAAAGAGGAATGTAAACGCCTGAAACGTGGTGACTCCACATTCAGGAGGAAGTAGGGCATTCTTCTTCAGTCCTGGAGGGATACTCGCGTTGTGAATATGGTTTCCACTATTCACAATTCGTGTATGGTTGATGTTCAGAGACGCCACGGGCAAGTGAAGAAGCCTCTTTGTATTTCCGAGTATAATATGTTCATGAAGGGAGTTGATAGGGCTGACCAGTACTTGGCCTATTATTCCCTTCCTAGGAAAACAGTAAAATGGACGAAGAAAGTTGCACTGTGGCTTATAAACTGTGCA
>NW_019727804.1:137394-141082 GCF_002891405.2 Cryptotermes secundus | reverse complement strand
TACATCTGCAACTTCTGTGTGATGCCTCTTCACAAAGGGGAATGTTTCCAGAGATATCACACACATAAGCACTTCTAGGAGCTCTGGTAAGTGTTGTCCAAAAATTTTAGTTCATAAAATTAATTAGGAGATTTTATATTAATTTTTGAAGTGAACAGTGCACAAGTTAGGGTGTTAGGCTTAAAAACCCCAGTCCCCAGGGTGATTTAAATATTTAAACAACCGGTCCGCAATGTGTTAAAATCAATAATGTGCCCATAGGCTATTATGTTAGCATATAAATTTTACACATTAAGAGTGAATATCCACACTCCTCAAGTTGTTTTGGTTTTACATAATTTATCTTCACAACATGTTTCTTCGTCATTGGGCCATCATCAGGTGAATTCTATCCTGGGGTGAGGCCACTACACTGTATTTGATTCCCGTACTTCTCCTGTGCATGTCGTTATTTATTTCATGCTGTATGCTGGTATACAGTATACCACTATACCGGCAGACCACAGTGGGGACACTGACATAGGGAAACATGAATACAAACTGAGAATCACAAAATAGCTGGATAAAAGTGAAATTTAACAACTAGCATGAAGTAAATAACGATGTGTATGAGAGAAGAACGGGAATCAAATACAGTGCAGTNGGGTCTGGTCAAGTGAGATTTCTGGTGGACAAAGTGGCGCTGGGGCAGGTTTTCTCCGAGTACTTCGGTTTCCCCTGCCAATCTTCATTCCACCAATTGCTCCACAATCACCCTCACCTATCATCTGGGGCTGGTACAATAGGCCAGAAGTGGCTGCAGTACATGGGACTTAGTCCCACCCCACTAGCAAAAAAAGAAGTTGTATTATTGACGGACACGTTAGTAAAATAGGATGTCTCAATACAACAGGACGCTGAAACATAATATGGGATTTAATATTTTAATCAAATTCTTTTACAGTATAAAACGATGTGACTGATTTTATATTTGGCACACGGCTGTTGTGGCCAGAGGTAAATACTTCATAAACTCAAGTGTTCGTGAATTTTAATTTTACAGTGCCGATGTCAAAGAAGGATTTGGACATAAATTTGTTTTATAGCATGATGTGAATATAAATGTAACTTTGTGAATTATACCGGTTTCAGTTGAAGTGACTGCATCAAAAACTGACGGAGAACCCATCACTAGCAATGTAAGTGTAACACCAAAGAAAGTTGAGTGTGTCAGCCCCCATTATGAAGAAGGTGATGAAAATGCCACCAAAGAGACTATAAATGTAGGGATATCAGAGAAACCAGGGTGCACCAGTGCTATCAGAGACAGTGCTCGTTCTAGACTTCGTAGGCTTGGAGCCTTATATGCAGGTGGGTAATGTGGAAACGGTGCCTTTGAATTACTTTCAAGTTGTTAAAAAATAGTACATAATGTATCTTTTAAAGTGATATTTTTAGTAGTAAAATATCCAAACATATTCAGAGTTTGAATTTTGGAAACATTTCAGAAATATATTTCTCTTTTTATTTTCACATACCATATAATATATGAGAAAGTTTGACAGATTTACATGTTTTCAGCACCTGTGTATATGAGAAGTGGGTTTTGGAAAGCCATCTGTCTGTGTTTATGTAATGTGTCCCTTACTAGTATCTAAACAGTTGGACAGATTGTATTTGTGTAAGATTCGAGGATTCCACAGTTTTGACTATGAAGAATGCTGTCTTCTGGAATGTGGTGCCATGTAGATCTTATGTGAACTGATGTTTTGGAGGAACGTTCCTCCGAAATGTCGGTTCACACAGATCTACATGGCACCACATCCCAGAAGATAGCATTCTTCAGATTGTATTTATATTTGGTATTTAAGAGTTTATGTATCATTGATCAGTGCCCAATGAATAAGAACATTCTGATTCCAAAAATGGGATCCCTTCATATGGGCCTCAAGAAACAAATGGTGTTTTTCTTGAAAATGTCTGTAATGATTTTGATTAGATTTCAGTAATTTCTGGAGACCATTGCACTAAAACCTGCTTAGGTGATGTTTTCAGGAAGGTAATAGTATGGGCATGAAGGACCGAAATGGTTATATGATGCATATATGTCTTCATAGGTTGCATCATCAGAGACAAAAATGGTCTGCAAAACAAGAACCGCCTTCGTTTCCCAGGCAACATAGTGAAGGCCGGTTGTACATGAGAAAATATGTGCAGTGTCTTTGCACCAAATATTTCTTGTTCGTAATTTTCCTTTGTCACATATAGAGCAGTAGAAAGAGCCCTGTGACCTAGAGGACCAGTCAATAGTATATTTATAGAACTAGTTCTTATACCTTGCTCCTATTGTACACTTGGCTGGAAAATCTTCCCGTTCTGATGTGTGCTCCTTGATTGCAAACAAGATGTTCCTTCTGCAGATAAAATTTAATTTTTCTTTTACATTTTTCTACTTATAAACTGAAAAAGATTGTTTCTCTTTGTACTACATTTGGTGTACTATTGTATAATGCAGACTCACAGCTGTCATCGCCAATCCATAAAACAGAGGCACATTTCAGTGCAGAACAAGCTGAAGTAGAGAATGAAGTGCCACAACGAACACATTCGAAGATGAAATCAGGAGCTCGGCTAGCCAAGTTGGCTATGCTTGCTGACACTATCAGACACTGGGAGGACGAAGTCAGCCATCCTACTGCTGTTTCTTCACATGCTGTATGTAAATCTAAAGCATACATTTGAGAAATTTGAGGGCCTTGTGAAGTCTAATAATGAAATATTGTAGCTCAGCAAATATAATGACTGGTTAGATGCTGCCAGGAATCATATACCAATCATGGGTCTTTCCTTCCCTACAGGGGTAGAGAATTTTCTCATTGCCAGTTGTCCATATAACCCCTAGGGCCATCCATCCTCCTGAAACTTTAATAAGCACAAGGACAACTTTACCTTTACCTGTACAGAATCTAATAATCTATCATGTAATTTTCTTAAATAATGTTACTCATTGTGAAATTAGACTGAAAATCTCATAGTTTGCTGTCTTGTATCCTAAAGCCTGAACAGCCGTAGGACTTAATTTGCTCCACTTATGGCAGCTTTTCTCATGAATCATGCAATTATTTTACTTTGCAGAGTCCAGACCCAAATAAAGGAAGCTCTGGTAATGATGCCAACCACACTACCAGTACTGCAGAAACATTGAGTTCCAAAATAGAGAGCAAACCAAATCCTGACCAGCAGTGTTTGAAAGTGGCTAAAACAAAGCAATTTATGTTGGATGAGAACACTGTTGCAACTCTTGTATGTATTGAAACTAATATACATTCATGAATTGAATTGAATTGAATTTATTTACATTCTGTAAATCCTAAGCAGGTTAATACCTTTGGATACAGAACAAGTCAAAAGGTTACATACATAAGTACAGGCAATTTTAGCTTAAAAATTAATATAACTTAATTTTACATCATTCTCTATTTACATTGAAGTATTCATCTAAAGAGTAGAAGGAATGAGCATGTAGATAATTCTTTAACTCTGATTTAAACTTTTTAGTATCATTGCCCAAGTTTTTAATACTTTGTGGCAGATTGTTGAACACTTTTATGCCAGTAAAGTAGACTCCTTTTTGATATACTGATAAAGTTGATGAGGGTAGGTGGAAGTTATATTTTTGTCTAGTATTCATGTTATAGACATCAGAATT
>NW_019727804.1:94070-136957 GCF_002891405.2 Cryptotermes secundus | reverse complement strand
TTAAATATTATACTAGTGTCATCTGCATATAGAATGCATGTTTACTGTACCTAACTTCAGTACAATCCAGATCTCCTCCTCACCCTATTTTTGGTTAGCTCCTAGAGAGAATTTGAATGTCAGTTGCAATATTACTGCCACTAGACTGAAATCTTTATTTATAAACAAACTGCAATGAATCAGACATTAAATTGAAGGTAAAAGAGAGGAAATTTCATGTGTGCTAAAAAATGCAAACTCAGAATTTTACTGTGTTGGGGGGGGGGAGAAAAAAAAGGGGGCAGAAAACCGAAAATGAAATGGGCTCTGTAGTCAGCTCTACCTTTGCTGATGGGCGGTGCCTTGCGTATCACTACGAGAATTCAATATGAATATGTTCACAAGATTGCCTTGAAATTCTTCAGACTGTAGCCTGGCCATTTTTCCTCAAAACAGAATGTTTTGCAGTAAGATTTGACATTCCTGTCTCACCGATTATAGGTAACCATGTTCATCTTGCACAAGGTTTGTGCATACTTCTTTCTCTAGTGAAGCATTCTTGTGTAAAGGACTCCGTCAACCGCCTTTTCCATGAAGGGTCTTAGATTGTTTGAGTACTCTGAGCGTCATAACACCGACTGACATAAACTACAACTACTCCTAAACAGTCTGCTAACTCTTTGCTGGCAGTGTCCTTCGGAACTCTAATGAATGAAGTCCCTGTAACAACATTTTTCGGTATACAAATTGATAATGAATTAAATTGGAAGAGTCATGTGGAATAAAACCTTCCTAAACTCTGTTCTGCTATTTTAGTAATTAGGAGTTTATCTTATTTTATTTTTCTTACTTTCATTCTATCATTAAGTATGGAACAGTCCTCTGGAGCAATTCAACTAATAATTCTAGGGTTTTTAAATTACAAAACAAAGTAATAAGGATCATATTGGGAGTGCGACCCAGAGACTCTTGTAGAAGCCTTTTTAAGAAATATATATTTTACCATTGTCATGTGAATATATTTTTTCTTTGATGTTTGTGATAAATAATCAGAATAATTTCTGTTCAAGTTCAGAGGTTCATGGCCTGAACACTAGAAGCAAAAATCAAATTTGTATTCCAACTTCAAATCTTTCTGTTTTCCAGAAGGGCACTATGTTTACTGGTATTAGGTTATTTAATAGATTGCCAGAGACCATTTAAAGTCTTAGAAAGGAGAGAATCAGTTATACAGTTGATGAATTTTTGGAGCATACATTAAATAATTAGTTACAGTGTTTGTTTAGCTTTGTATTGTTTTTCTGCTTTGTTTGTTTATGTTATACTTGTGATCAGTTTCATGTCCATTGTATTTTGGACTTGTGAAATGTGAAATATATGTATATGTATGAATGCAGTTTTGAATATTTTGAGTGAAGTGGAACATGGGTTTACTGCTATACTGTTTTGAAATGGTTGAAGCCTACGAGCAAATCAGAATGTTCTGATTAACCCTTATCAGTTGGGACTATGGGATTTAAAATCTTGTGGTATGGCACAGTTCCTCTCCAGGTTTCCACTTAAGATGTCAGTGCGTTATGGATATGATATTTTAAATCTTCCAATACTTGGGGCTTTTGGGGCTGGCAGTTATTTTATCTTAGGAAGGTAAGGCAAATAGCTAAAAAGTAATTCAATGTTTCACCAGCTGAAGGACATTCACGTGCCATCGCAATAATGCAACATGCCTAGTTAATATTAATAGGATAGAAAGGACCATGGATTAGATTTGCTTTGTTTCTCTCTTTACTTGCAGGAAGCACAAGGATTCTCACGCACTCAATCTAAAGCTAGACTTGTGTATGATTATTCAAAACATTCTCCACAGGGTGAGGAGAATGATGATAAGACATGCAACATTCCTGCTCCAGTTTCCAGTGATGAAGTCAAAAACAAGCTGGCAACTATACAAGAAAATGTCTCTGAGACACTGCTGGATTCAGTGAAGTTACTGCCAGTTCAGGTAGGAAACAAGGTAAAAGGATTTGAGGCTTTCACAGCTGTGACTATGAAGAAAGCAGTTGTCTGGGATTTGGCACCATGTATATGTGGTTTTAACCGACGTTTCGGAGGAATGTATGGCCTCCATCTTCAGGGTAGAAGGAAAAATGTAAGAAATCTGCAAGCGAAGAGACCGTGAGAACTGGTAAAAGCAGACGTTGGTTAACACCACATATACACAGCGCCAAATCCCAGAAGACTGCTTTCTTCAAGGTAAAAGGAGCTTATATAATTCAGTATTTTAATTCATAACTAATTTAACTCTGAAGTTCTAACTTTGACTCGGTCTAGCTTTTGTAATGTTTTGTTGTCTTACACTGAACTTGGTTTGGATAAACTTTGGGAGATCATACCACCCTATCTTATTTCTCTAAGATCCATTTTGATGTTATCCTTCCACCTACATCCAGGTCTTTCTAGTGATCTCTTTCCTCCTGGCTTTCCCACCAAAATCGTATATGCATTTCTTTTCTCCCCCATGCATGCCCATCTCATCCTTCTTCACTTGATCATTCCTTTCCTTTAATGTCAGAGACCAAGATTCACACCCATACAAAACTACAGATAAAACTTATATATTCTGATTTTACATTTTTTGCCCTTTACTGGGACTTCAGATTTTCTGCTACTGAGAAAAGAAGCAGTTGGCTTAATGAGGCTTGTTGAAAATTCTAATTCTTGCTTTTGGGTCCTGTTGTGACCCATGACCATATTTTTGATCTTTCCAAGATCATTTACATGTTTTGAAATGGGGCTTCTTCTTCAGTGAGAGGAGGGGATGGACTTTTTATGCCTAATCTGAACAGAGCAGTAATTTACTACTGGCTTTCACTGGCCTGACTCCTGATGGTCTTGATGGTCTGGTAATTTGCTCCTGGTCTTTGCCAGCACAGTAATTCTAGATTTAAGGCCCCGTAGGACTGATGACATCTTTCTGCCTTGTGACTGATGGTCCAGGCCTGGTCTAATCTGGTCAATTGCTGCTGGTCCTTACCAGCAGTTATTCTTGATACCTGGACCCATGAGCATATTTTTCACTCTGACTGCCTGATTTGCAGTGTACAGTCTTTGGCCCTTGTCTGTTAATTTCTAGTCATTTTTGGTTTCAAGCCCTGTGGGAGCCATGATCTTTTTTTATTTATTACTGAATTTATTGTACATTTATGACCATAAGCATGAATAGTTACAACACTCTTACTAACCTACACTCTCTCCAAGTAAGTACAGTACATGTTAAGTCTTCACAGTCTGTTATGTCTTCACTAATTATTGCTTGGTAGTGACTCCTAACAGTGGAGATTCCTCTGCTTTCATTCTGATGGCTGAACACCAACTGCAGCTGCTGTCTTGCAACTGCTGATTGACTTGAGTTCCCTGGTCCTAGTCTGGTATGGTTATCAGCTGCTGGCCTTCACCAGCCATCAGTCTTGGTTTCAGGCCCCCCACAGGGCCCATGATCAGTTGTTTCTGCACCATGACTGACTGGTTCAATGTGTCTGTCTGGTAAATTACTGCTGGCCTTTGCCAGTGTAGTCATTCTTGGTTTTGGGCCCCATGGCACACATGACCCATATTTTTCTGACTAATTCTCCCTGTATACCTACTGGGCAGCCTGAAGAGAACACTGCCTTCAGCATCTCCTCTATTGTTTGCATATTTTTTTGTTGTAGATAAGGAATTTAGCAATACACTGCAACCTCAGTAATCTAAACTAATTAAAGACAGGTGTGTTTGCACTATCAACTCTTTCAGATTACTGGATTAAAATGAAGTTTTTAAGGAAAATTATTTATTCAGAAGATTTAATTAACACGTAGTATCATAGTTCACTATAATTTATTTTTAATGAAGGGAAGTAAAATAATTAAATTAAATTTATTATTTTTGGAGGTGCCTTTGGAGAGGTGTAACTGCAAATCAATTCAGATTAACAAGGTGCCACAGCATGTCATATGAGATTTTAGAGTCTCACAGTGGTCAGCATTCAGACTGCTGTCTTCTGGGCTGTGACCTCAACCCAGCAGCATAACAAAGCCAGTGTGTGCATAAGCTCAGCACCCTGCTTCCCCAGTTGTTAACAAGAATATAATTGTCCATTTTAGCAGCTTGTCATTGTATGATATGATACTATATACTGAGCCTTGGTAAGAGGTCTCTGTTGTATCCTTTCCCCCTACTGTGCTGTCCTTTGAGGATACTTTCAGTGCGGTGGTGGATGCTACAGGAGCACTGCTGGACAAAGCTGCTGAGGATATAAGCAGGAAACTGCAAGATCCTTGAATGTACGAGGCTATGGAACGAAATAGGTTCTGTTCGCAAATATTGCTGTTTGTGACTTCCAACTGAATTATTTCTATAGCTTCAAGGAGGTCCCATAGAAAACATGTCCATTTCCTAGCAGTGGACATCTGCTGTTTTCCAGCGTGCCCGTCTAGCAGTCTGTTATCTAGCAATAGATGTCCTATTTTTAAGTACTTGTGTCATGGAAATGTGCCAACTCGTTCCCTAGCAGTGGGTCTACATGTCACAATATGATATACCAATGAAAAGAATCTGAAGATATGTACCATTTTTTCATTCTTTTTGCACTAGTATTAGAATTGGCATTTTTTGTATTTAGGTCTGAATCCTACCTCAAGTGCAAATAATTGTTTCTCCTTATTGCTTTTAATTTTCAGTCAAATCAGCTTACACTTTAAACAAAAACTTAAAAGTAACAACTTATTTAATTGATTTCTATGAATGCAGGGTTCACAAACTCCAGTGATGGGAATGAATATCCTTCATAGCAGCTCAAGCAACAAGTTAACCAGTTCTCCAGGGAAAAGAAATGTTCTGCCCAGATCAACTGGAAGTCCATGCGTACCAAATGTACCACAGATGGGACTTCGTGTTGGTAGTCCTCGCAAAGGAGATTCATCTCCAAAAATTGGCTCAGTACTTCACAAAGCTGCTCTCTTTGAGTCAAGCCCAACAAAGAAGAATAGCAAAGATCCCACTGAGCTCTCTGTAGCAGAGAGGCTTGCAATGTTTGAACATAACAAGGGGCAAGCTCTGATGCCTAAGGCTGCATTATCAATGCCTGTTCCTGCCAAATATATTGCAGGTAGTAGTGATGGGCAGAAAAGTATTCCCAGTAAAGTCTATTCCCCTGGGAAGGGGAACAGGATGGTCAACAGCACAGTGACACAGCTGCAGGAATCTGTGACATCTAACACCAATGCCAAGACAGTTTTGCCACCTGGAAAACAAAGTGGCCACGTGGTGAAACAAGCTAACAAATCCTGTGTTGCTGATACTGCTCTTTCACCAGCAGCTCCTTCTGAGGGTATGAATTATTATTTTATAAATTACTATATTGTCACGTGTTGGGTGTATAACGCGACAAATAACTTCACGCCGTATTGAATATAGCGAATTTTATTCCACATTCGCTCTTACAATTACACAATTTACAATCTGACAATTACTGCCATCGGCAGTATCAGAAATACTACACTGCAAATGCCAGAATACAACTGACTGGTTGCTGGCTAACTCGTTACTCTCCGCTGGCTAGGTGGAGAACTGTTGATCACACACTCTGACTCGTAGGCTTGCTCGGAACTAACTCAGAACTGACCGCGAATAGTCTTCGCTGCTCCGTATCTAGCCTCGTTCCGGACAACTCAGAAAACAGCCACGTAATAGGCACCATTGTTGTCTGGTGCCGTGTTGCTAGCAACGCTATCCAGAGTTGTTTACTGCTGCCTAGCAACCGTGGTATCCCTTGGTGATGTCACCGCTGTTGACTCACGTTGCAAAGCTACCAGGATGCTGGGACTCGGCTCATTTCGGCTCAGCTCGGCGCATCAGCTCTGGGGGGGGGACATCCAGCACACGTCACAATATGAAATACTGTCCATTGGACAATGCCTAGTTAAACCCGTAAAATATAGTGCAGTGTTGTTTTGTTTCTGCCTCACGCTGAGAGAACATAGACTTGGCCTTTTTGAGAACAGAGGGCTGAGGAGAATTCTTGGACCTATGAGGGAGGAAGTAACACGAGGCTAGAGGAAAATGCATAGTGAGGAGCTTCATAATTTGTACCCACCAGATATATTAGGACAATCAAATCATGGAGGATGAGATGGGCAGGGCATGTAGTATGCACAGGGGAAATAGGCATACAGAGTTTTAGGAAGAAAAACAAGGAAAGAGAATACATACAATTCTGGAAATTTCTTGACAAGCTAAGCAACTGTTAGCTTCTAAAAAGGGCTCTGCTCCTTGTAATTGGGAGATGATTCGTTTTGACTCAGTTATGATTTATATACAGCTATCAGAGACTTTTTCTATAGTATGACATGAAAATAAAAAAATTTGGAGTTTAGTTGAAATCACAAGGCGTTTATGCTCATGCCACTTGGTGCCACCACTAAGTAGCAGGTAGCAGACCGTTGTTTTAAAAGAACATGTTTACATTAAGACCATTTCAGTTGCAACATCATAGTAAAAATGAATTAACATAGAATCAGGTAATAGTAAGGATTTTGTTTCTGGAACTAATGCCAAGCTGGCCCTATGGATTTTGGCTATTGAACAATGTGGTAACAAAGTCTAAGTGAAATGCTTAAGAAGAAGTGATTTTAAAGAGCGAGAGGAGAGAGGAACAATGTTGGTAAGTTAACTTTGTTTTAATTTCACTTTAATATTATAATTATGTAATTGCCAGATACTTACTGCATACAAAATGATTTGCAAAATGTAATTTCATTGATGAGCTGCTGTTAGTGTAAAGATCCTATTTGCTTTCCTTCTATTATCATTTAAGGAAGAGAGCAAGCAGTTTCATAATTTATCATACTGCTTCACAGATTTGGACATGTGATCATTTCAGTTGTATGAGAGCTATTTGAAAAGTAACCTCTGTTTATTTTTGGTAACTAATGTAGGAGCTGGGGAGAGCTTGCACACGTGAGGGAGCATCACATGATTCATTGCCTTTCAACTATCACATAACTGAACACATAATGTTTCTGTCTCTACAGACTGAGTTATGTTGTTTCCTGCGATTGATAATCCTCTCAACTGTGAAATTCATAGTTTTCCACTTTTTTCACATTAAAAACATGAGTGCTGTAGAACTCCATCATGAATTATTCGTGGCAGTTCACAGCCAAAATGTAAAGAGTGAAGGAACTCTAAGACAGTGGTGTAGAATATTCAAAGATAGGCTAACAGATGTTCGCAATGAAGAGAGAATTGGTCTACTGGCCATCTATAGTGAGTGATGATCATCTTCAAAGTGTTGGCCAAAACACTTATGAAAGATGGCGCTTATAATTTTAGAAATTTGGTGCGAATTTCTAGTAATTTCATGCACCATTTCTCTGCGAGATGATCACAAGCTAAGCTCTCACAAGTTTTGTGCAAGATGGGATCCGAAAATGCTTACGGGTGCGCACAAAGCACAGAATGGCTTCAGCTTTGACTTTTTTAGATTAATTCATTTCTCAGTCACATCATACAAGTAACAGGTGATGAAACCAGGGTTTTATTTTCGAATGTTGAAACCAAAGAGCAGTCAAAGTAATGGATGCACACACATTCACCAAACAAATAAAGAAAGTTTAAATAGATGTCTGCCAGAAAGCTGATGGCAACTGTTTCCTGGGACATGAAAGGAGTGCTAATGGTGGAATCATGCAATAAGGGACCTTGACAATGTCATAAGTGTATTGTGAAACACTAAGAGAACTCAGAATTGCTGGGTTTCTGGACTTTTTCCATCACCCAGTGTTCTAGAAAATAGAAAACACAGCGTTTTGGAAATGATCTATTTCCATCCTCACATGAGTGTGGAGAAGACGCCATTGTCAGAACTCTTTAGAATCTACTAAAAGAACTGCATAGGGCCATTCAGATACAAAGGCATGGAATGCTGACATACGGTGTAGTACTCCTCCATGACAATGTGCACCTGCATACAACTGCTCGCAATTGAGCACTGCTGGAGCATTTCAACTGGGAATTGACCACCCTCTTTACAACCCCAATCTCGGTCTGAGTGACTACCACCTATTTACCTACCCGAGGAACTAATGGGATCACAGCTCTTCAACAATAGTGAGGGGTTGATGGAAGGTGTCAAAATGTGGCTGAGCTAACAGATGATAGACTTCTTTGATACAGGCATACAAAAACTTGTTCCCCAATGCAACAAGTGCCTCATTTTCTGGAGTGACTACTCGTACATTGTGAAGTAGCTCAAATATGTTTGTATCTTTTATCTATAATGAAATTTGTTTATCTCATTGCTTGTTTTGTTAACAGCTCATAGGAGGCTACTTTCTGAATAGCTCTCATGTGTACCAAGACTGAACTAAGGCCACGCCATAGTTCAAGTGGTTAGTCGCTAGCTTCCCACCGCGTCGCCCTGGGTTCGATCCCGGGTCTGGTCAAGTGGGATTTGTGGTGGACAAAGTGGCAAAAGGGCAGGTTTTCTCTGAGTACTTCAGTTTCCCCTGCCAATCATCATTCCACCATTTTTTAACTTTTCATTGTCTACTCTGTGATTCCACCATTGCTTCACAATCACCCTCACCTATCATCTGGGGCTGGTACAATAGGCCAAAAGTGGCTGCAGTACAAGGGACTTAGTCCCACCCCACTAGCAATAAAAAAAACTGAATTAAAAATGGAAGTGTTGTTGGGCAGGCAGTAGTGAAAGTCAAGTATCTGGAACAAAACATTCTATGAGAAGTAGCCGAGTGGTGCTTGCTGGCTTGGGCATATGAATGGCTTCTTCTGGTTCCAATAACTGTAACATTTTGGAAACTCGTGTTTATAGAACGCTACTACTACCCTGTCCTCTACATAATTTCACACATCTTGCAGTAAAAGCATGGGATAAAACAAGTTTTTACTAGATTCTGTTACATATGCCAAATATTAAAAAGTACAGTTCACACGGTAGCGTAGTTGGTTGAGGCACTATGCTACAAGCCGGAAGGTCGTGGGTTCAAGTCCCGATGAGGTCATTGGATTTTTTCAATTTACCTAATCCTTCTGGCCGCACTATGGCCCTGGGGGTGACTCAGCCTCTAACAGAAATGGGTACCAGGAATTAATTAAATAATTTTCCTGGGGAGTAAAGATCAGCCAGCACGTAAGACTGGCAGCCTTACCACCATCTCTGAGCCGATTGTCTAGATAATGTGGGACCCTCAATATCTCACAACCCTATGGGCCTTCATGGTCTGTTACAGGGATAGCTTTACTTTTTTTACTTTACAGTTTCTGTATGTGATGCTGTGTAATTAGGTAGATATGTATGGAAGTTTTGAAGGAACCTGTTGCCTCTATCTTTAGGATGTACCAAACTAAACTGGCTTGCAGCCCAGAAGACCATAATCTAAATATTCATATCCCTGAGAACCCCAGACCTTGTGTATGTGAAATAAGCCTCCATTGCCACTACTTGCAGACTTGCCAACAAGATCCAGCAAGGCTTTGGCTCAAATGTTTGAACAAGGCAATGCATTTGCGGTACATAATGCCGCTATTGAGAATGTGCAATCAGAACGACAACAGGAAATGGCAATGTTGTTGAATCGCTGGAACAGGAACAAACAGTTGGCTTCTTCAAAAGAATGCAATGTGAATACTGATGGCACAAACAATACGACTGCTGTACAGGCCGATCAGATGAAACAGGTGATATTATATACAGGTTTCATATTACAAATTCTAGCTTTTATTAAATTATTCAATTTTTGTCACTTGTTATTGATTTCAGATATTTTACACTGTTCAGATTATGAGAATTAGAGGTGCAGCAAACAGAGATTGCATGAGAAATATATGTACAGTGGAACCCACATTTAATCTTTCTCAGTGTTCCCTGTTGTTTAACACTGAATTACAATGATCCCAAGTCTTAATTTTCCCTCATTTATGATATTTGTTAATGGAGGTTATACTGTATATACACCATATAGATACTAAAATTAAACCAACTACTTGGTATCTCTGCATTTGGAACTCTCACTTATGTCCTTACAGTTATGTTACACTTTATTTTTATTAGAATAAAAACTCTGATTAATAATTCTACCTTCTGGGGTATAATGCCATAAAGTCCATGGAAAATCAACTGATGTTTCGGAGGATCATGTCACTACCCTCTTCAGGGTTTAAAAGTAAGCCTAGTAAGAAGCCAGTAAGAAAGCATGTGGGGCTTGCCACTTGCTTTCACATCCCAGAAGGTAGAATTCTTCATAACCACTGCTCTGCAGACCTCAGATCCTGCAAAACCTCTGACAACTGTATGCTTAAAATAGCATATGTGTGTGTGTGCATGTGCATTTTTTAGATTTGTTCCAGAATGTTCATTGTTCCTTGTTTGCAGTAGTGTGGATTGCTGTTATGTTTTCCTCTCCTCCACACATTAATCATACTTGTGTTCATGTTTCACACAACATTGTATCCTTAAAAATATTGAAATTCTGGTGAACTAAGGCCCAGCACTGGGTGATGTTTCTTGAAAGACTCAGAGAACAATTCAGGAACAATGGACAATTAGAGACTGAGGTGTGAGTGTTATTCTGATTCAAGAACAGCCACGACACAGCATTTTCCCCACAGCTCTAAAGTCTAGCCAAGTGTGTGAACAGTAACTAGCTGAACAATTGCCACTTTCGTGTGTTTGAAACCATATAACAAGTGAACAGCAGTATAGGGGCAGTCATTCATGAACCCCTTCATTTTCAAAAGCAGAATGCAGCACTGGTTTAAAAAATGCTGTGTCAAATATGAACCACCCTCTTATAACAAATAATGTCACTCAGGGCAGATGCACCAGATTTTTCTCTTCTCCACAGAGTCCTGACCTGTTCTATGGCCCATTCAGCCTCCTATCCAGTGGGCCCTGGCTTTTCTCTTCTGGGGAGGGAGGGTGGAGGGTAAATGAGTGGGTCATGGAGCTGTACCTCCACCCCTCCACACTTCTTCATGGCATGGTGCTAAATTAAGCACAACGGAAAATATACTTTTACGTGCTGTATGAATGTGTAATTATAGTTCATATGTATAGATAATCCAATGTTGTGAATTTTATATATCCATAGGACTTCATACAGGTATATCACAATTTAGAAAGAAAATTCATTCCATGAAGACTGTTTGTAAGGTGAAAATTTGTAAATCCAAAATTATATTTACATTACTTTTTGTGTCAAAGTCGCCAATTTGTTCTGAGTCACAGAAAAATCCCCCAATATTTTTGACATACATGGTATGTTTTAATAGTAATGAGCCATAAAATAATACAGTACTATTTCTTTATGGTAAATAACTGTTGCAAGTACAAGTGTATTATTTTATTTGTGTTTTTTCTCATAGCTTATGTAATGCAGTTATGCAGATTGTAGCTAAACTAACTGCAGTCCTTGCTGTCTTTGGCCTATCAGCTCCTCTTATAACCACTTGTATGTTGTACTTATTTGGGAGCTTTGTTGGGCACAAATAAGACGGATATTTATGGATAAAATGTGAGTGTCAAATGCATGGCTGATTTCATATGATCACAGCAATACTCATGGACAGACTGGAAAGGTGGGAGACGTACATCGGTGGGTTTGTCTGCTTCTCCCAATATGTTGTATGCAATAAAAAGAAACTTTTTTGTGTATGTAGATCATTTGTGAACATTTGTGAATCGAGTGTAGGTAGAACAAGAGATATCTGTACATTTTATGTTTATATTGACCAATTTAGATGAAGTAACTATGTTTAGTATTCAAGATGAACTGCATTGTTGATTTGGAAATATTGTTATGACAGGAGTGCTGTGGACCTCCCCCTCCCCCTCCATTACCAACTCCTGCAGATTTATTGCAAGTGCAGGCAGATGGAAGGCCTCCAGGATCTACACCATCAAAGACGAGCCATGACTCTAACGTATCACCTCTGAAGAACTCACCAGTGAAATATTTGAATGTATCAAAATTATCTTCCTCAGAAAAAAAGAAAGGTTTGATTCATTTCCTTATTGATTAATTCTGAATTCTTCTTGATCATTGATAACAACACTTGATGCACGGTCAGCAGTTTCATCATTATTACTCATAGTTTTCATAAAAGATATTCCAGCAGCATATCTCAGCTACAATTAATGCTACATATGGAAGCAGGATTCTGCCCTTGATATTCATTCATTCATCAGTAATCTGTCAAGATGACAGGTCCACAGTCTCTTCCAAAACAGTTCCTCCACTTGATGCAATCTAGGGCTTTCTCCTTCAAATGAAAGTATCCTCTTCTGTCCCCAAGGTCATCCAGCATCTTCTTACATCTTCTTCCTCGTCTTCTGGTCACTTCTATCCGTCCCTCTATCTTTCCTTCAGTAACTTCTTTTAGAAGGCAGTTACCGCGTAAGATATGACCAATCCAATTAGCCTTCCATTTTCTTATTTCGTGTAGGATATTCCTCTGCTCACTGACTCTAAATAACACTTCTTCATTTCTCACATAATCGGTCCAACTGATCTTCTCCATCCTTCTCCAACACCACATTTCGAAGCTTTCTAGGTGTTTCCTTTATTATCCATATTTCATCCTCTTCCTGTGAAATTCATCTTAACTGACAAAATTTGGTCTCTATCAAGTGAAGTCACATTGGCAGCAGAAAACTGAGGAATTTAACCTCGGTGCATTTCAGTTGAATGTTTCACTAATGAAAACATGTTGTGATGGTCATTTTTTGGAACACTTATCAGACATGAGAGAGATGCACAGCCCTTGTTGCATTCTGAAAGCTGAACTACAAAACAGGTAAATTTTCATAGTCAGAGCTAGACAAATGAAGCACAAATTCAGAGAAACAGTGAAGTTGAGGTAATGTAAAATGATTTAAATTTAACATTATTGTTTTGGGCATTTGGCTGAGTGTATATATTCATGAAAAATGAAAAATTCGGGATCGTAAAATCAAACGTTCGCTGTATTAAGCAGCAGTAGTATCAATGCTTCCAAAGGTTTTGCAGAGAAAATATGGCATGCTCTGCATGCAGATGAACCCCCATTTAATATTCATTTAAAGGTTTCCTTCACTTGACACTCAATTTCAATGATGTAAGACAATCTCAGTACTATATTTTGTCCATTAAAATTTTCCTCAATGTAATATTTCAGTCCACTTGCTCCATGAAGAAATCTTTAATGGGGTATGACTAGTGCAATTCCAAAATGTATTTTCCTTCTACAATAGCAAGTGTCATTTACAAAATCAAGCAATGACAAAAATAACTTCCAAATTACTATGGAGTTCCACCCTATTTACATGTGACCTTCAGTTATTTATTACATCAGACATTTTGTTACTGTATGAAGATGGAATTGACGTTTTCTGAATTTGTAATGTGATTGATAGATAGAGCTGTCAGAGCTCTTGTACTTTTGATAGAAGGTGTAGAAGTATTTGTCTCTCTGCCATCCATTAATGTTAATTACATGAAGTCTTTATTGCTGTCTTATAGGGACATGTAATGTGTACCAGCTGAGTATAAGATTGAGGAAAGAAATGCATTTTCAAGACTAGCAAACTTTATATAAATGGTGTTTGATAATTAACATCCAAGAGCATGTTACGATCATATTTGTAACTTCAACGTAGATGTCAAAGACAATACACAGTAGGAGACAGATCCTCTATTTATTCATATACAGTCAACTCTCGATTATCCGGGCTAATGGTGGGGATGGAAGTCACGGTTAATCGAAAACCCGGTTAAGCCAAATTTTATTATACGGGCTGGACGACTGTGAAGGGTCGGAGTTCGAGTCCCGGTAGGGTCAAGAATTTTAACTTCTCCAAATCGTCCAGACCGGCTCTGGGGTCCATCCAACCTCCTATCCAATGGGTACCGGGGGCTCTTTCCCCGGGGGTAAAGCGGCCGGGGCGTGAAGCTGACCACTCACCTCCAACTAGTGCCGAGGTCAAGAAAATTTGGATCTATACATCCACTCCCCCACACGCCTTAATGGCGTAGGGCTTAATTCGTTGAGCAGAGGAACAACTTTACCTTTTACCTTTTAATACCTTCATAATACTATAGACCTACCTGTATTTAAATTTATTCATCCTCATTTCTATGTCATCTCATGGCCTATTTAATACTTTCTTTACATTACACTCAGTATGAATTAGTTATTTCAATCACTGTTCAACAACATCCAGCACTTTTTACGGTCACACTTAACACTTAAAATAATTTAATACTGTCTTTTGCTTTTTCGCGGCATTTTCCTTTTTACGGATATCCGTACGAAGCCTACGTAATATTAGCTTGTCACTTAATAAACTGTCCTCTTCACTCTCAAGATAGTCTAGTAAGGATTCCAAATGATTAAGCGCAGCACCATGTGATACTTTCTTACTGGCAACACTGTCCACCTCTTCCTCATTCTCACTTTCTTCCCGCTCTTCTGGCTGCACCCCCATTGAAGTTACGATTTCGTCACTGCTTAACATTTCGAAGCCCGGTTCACACGAGTCACAGTTAAACCACTCTCTTATATTTTCCTCGTTGACTTCTTCACCACCATGAACTTGGTTAGCCACTTTTGTCAATTTTATGGCTATCTCATTTTCACTGAATCCAGTGAATCCATGGATTTCGTCATCTTCATTAGTGATGAAAGGCATCAGTTTCTTCCATGAATTTTTCAATACAGATGGCTTTACTGTATCCCACGCTGTTGAAATCTCGTATATGGCATCTAATACTGAAAAGGACTTCCAGAAACACGTCAGATCATTGCCTTCATCGATGTACTTTTGTAGCAAATTTGATCTGTAGATTCTCTTCATACTTGAGATAACTCCTTGATCCATTGGTTGGATAAGTGCGGTAACATTAGCGGGAAAATATTTCACAAAAATATTTCCATCATCTGACCTCAGGAGACTTTCGTTAGGATGTGAGGGCGCATTGTCAATGAGGAGCACAGCTTTCTCAGGTAGGCCTTGGGATTTTAGATGGTCACGAACTTGAGGCACGAATTTAAAATCAAACCATTCTTTAAATATCGCTCTATTCATCCAAGCTACTTTCTGGTTAAAATAATGGATAGGCAGACTTGAAGCTACTGTTCCTTTAAAAGAGCGTGGTCTTTTCGCTTTGCCGATAACTACTGGTATTAGTTTGTGTGTTCCTGATGCATTAGAACAGCACAAGACTGTCAATCTCTCCTTACTGGATTTGTGACCTGGAGCCTGTCTTTCATTTTGAAATGCCAATGTTCTGGTTGGCAAGCATTTCCAATAAAGACCCGTTTCATCGGCATTATAGATTTGTTCTGGCAGCAGATTTTCACTTTTCACAAAACTATCAAAATTGGTGCAAAATTGATCTGATGCTGACAAGTCCCCTGACAATTTCTCACCTTGAATACTGATTTCTCGTATTCCATGACGCTGCTTGAAACGTGTTAGCCAACCGGAAGAAGCGTCAAAACTCCCTTCTAGTTCAAGTGCTTCGAAAAAATATTTAGCTTGTTTAGCACAAACTGGTCCTGTTATTGTTGTTCCCTGTGCCCTTAGTTGATTAAACCAGGTCAGCATCGCTTTGTCGAGATCATCGTATGTTGATTTCTTCATGGTTTTTCTCTTCTTCATTCCGCTTGAATTAGAAGACGAAGCAAAGGAAATTAACTCATTCTTTTGTTTTTTCAAATCACGAACAGTTTGTTCTCCAATACCGTATTGCATTGCTAATTGTTTAACTACAGCTCCTTTTTCCAGCTGATTGATAATTTCAAGTTTCTGTTGAATACTTAACACAACACGCTTCCTTTTAAACCCCGACATTTTGCTAACGCACTTGAAGATCTATATTAAGAAACTGATACTTACTTTCACAATGCACTCTCACACTGAGATGGTACCGTTAAATAACCTGGGGCGGTGTATTTGTCCTTGAAACTTTCCAAAAATTCTTGCATTCTTTCACCCCCACCCTAGAACATTGTGTTCGCATAACGGGACGAAATAATGCAGAGCTCGGTTCACACTAGTGCGAAAATAGTGTTAAACTCACCATGTGAAACAAAAGTGAATGAATATTAAACAACATATAAACTTAAAAAAAAAGCCCCGGTTAAGCCGCAAACCGGTTAATCCGCCCCCGGATAATCGAGAGTTGACTGTAGTCACCAGAGCAACTGATGCAGTTGTCCCACTGGGACATACCACACTCTCAATTCCTGCAGAGAGGAAGTTAGGGCTCAGTGTTTACACTTTCCTGCCAGACTCCAAGGTCTTGAACCTTTTTGTCATGGGGTATGTGTGTTTCTACTCTGTCGATGCTGTCAGTGTCAAGGTGGAGTGATGAACAGTTTCATCACTAGCAACATTGCACCTAATGAATTTTGAACACAGAAAGAGAATGATGGCATTTTGGAGCACTGAGGGTGATGATTCTTGACTCTGTATACTTCAGACTGGCAGTGACACCTGAGTGGATCTATTTTTGTGGGAATCAAACTAGTGGTACATTGCTGAGAAAAGTACCTAATTTACTTCATGATTATAAGATAGAAAATGATTTGTCCATTTCTCCTTATTCTTTCTGACATCAAATTCAGAGTACTAACACACCCTCAGATGTTTGTTATTGAACATTCTTTGTAATTACTTAAACGATATTATGTTTGCCTACCCTGTGTCAGTGAAGATTTTCAGCATATATGCTATTACAATTTTTCAGCCCAGAATTGTGAGAGATATAAAGGATTGACAGATATGAAGCGTATCAAGGTCAGTCCACCTAAACGTGGCCATCTGTATCCATGCCTGTCTGATATTGAAGCAGCAACAGAGACAGAGAGTGAAATTCCAGATGAAAGGTGAAATTTAATTTTAAAATTGCCATGATTTTCCCATGCTACTTTGCTGAAGTCTTTGTTTGAAGTTGTTGTGTTTGTTAACATACCCCCCCAACATACATGATACTTGTATTCCCATCCTTGTTCTCGCAACAAAAACTTTGCAGTTCCTTTGGTTTCATTGCCTCTTATTTTCATTGAAAAATACATTTTTCAGTAAACTAAATATATTCAGTTTGGCCATTGTCAGATTGTAATCGTTTTGTTCTGCACACATAATATATTTTTAGTAATTAAAAGTAAAATAAAAAAGAAATTGTATGGGATTTCTTTAATCTGAAATTCATGCTAGTCACAGTTACTGATGTTGGGGGTTACCTCTGTTGTACACCCTTAAATGAAGCTTATAAAAGCAAAGGAATTGAGGGAGTTGGTTGGTATAGTGGCATCGCTATAGATTTGTATTTGGAGCTTCTCAGTCAAATCTTTGCTGGGATCACTGGCTGTCCTTGCTTGTGGTTTTTCTTGAGCCCACTAGCAAATTCTGGGATAGTGCATCATTATGCCAAGACTGTTGCTTTCCAGAGCCTCTCCAATTTATCAATCCTCTTTACCATTTGGCACTCTGTAGTCTAGTTGACAGCATCACAAAATAAACTATAAAACAAGGGGACCATCATACATAAACTATAAACTTTACTTTCAGCATTTCTGATATGGAGTCTAGTGACGGGGAGAGTTCACGGGATACAAGTTTTGGACGTGAAATCCTGACGGCAGCAGGTATACACAGACCACTCCACACTATAAATCAAGGACAGGAATCCCAGACAGATACCAGTGATGATGAATCTGCTGACATGGAAAATGTTGGTGATTTGTTGGAGGAAGCTTTATCTGTTTGTCACGATTCAGAGACATCTCCATCACCATCAAAGAAAGCCAAGGCTAATCATCAGTCTCCACAGGTAAACAAGAGCAGTTGCATTCATTTGTTGGGATTCACTGTTTTATGCTTTCAGTTTTTTTTCTTTTCTTTTTTTTCTTGATCAGAAATTTCGGTGAAAAATTATGTTTAATACAACTTGAATAAAAATTTTCCTTACATTTAGAAAATGTTCTAGCAAGTTTATCGGGAGGGAACACTGAGTAGAACACAGGTTTTTGTGTGGATTAAGGCGTATCAGAGTGGAAGGGATGGTATTACAGATGAGACATCTGTCTGTCCTGTTAATTTCATGGAATGATTGAAATGTGAAAGAAAATAATAAAATAGTAGAACTTGCCATTGATTGATTGTTACGATAGGAATATGAGTACAGAATTAGTTATATTGATTTTTACTGGAAGTTCTAAAAAAATATTCCTGGATGATGCCAGTTGTTTCAAAGTACAGTGAAACCTCGATTTTTACACTTTTTAAGGGGCCGCCTAAAATAAATATAAAATTTGGGAAATGAGAATGATACAACGCAAAGAATAATGTGGTTTTCTTTATACCATAACTTCGGAAGATCATTTAGAATACACATGTTTGGACACTGTACAACGTAAATGTAAATGCAAATATGGTTCTAGGTTCATTTTATTATGCTTCATCAACAACTGTGTTTATGTAGCTTTGGTAAGGTGAGATGGTGATTATGACTTATGAATGGGAAGGAATTATCATGCCTATTTCAAGGTAAAATTCCAGAATTTGCCTGGATAGATGAGCAATCTAGAAAACTGAAATTAATGGCCATGGGGATTTGTTGCGCTGACCACGTGACACCCTCTATCTGCTAAAGTTGGCACTAACTTTGCCGACAAGTGGCGGTCTCTCAATCGGTATAGTTCGCTTGCGAACTAAAACCACAGAGTTAAGTTAATATGAGCAACTATGGTACATACCTAGTTACACTGTTTTTTTTTACCCAGTTTATAAGAGTCTTCTGCTTCATTTTTTCTTGAACTGTCAGCCTGAAAATTTAATTTTCGACTATGTTGCACAATACAATAATATTGTTCTGTGTATCAATTTGACCTATATAATTTCTGGCTGCTTCCAGTATTTTCACTGCATCCAGTAATATCACTTTATATTCTACAACTTCCCCTTCTGCTGATGGCCCAGTCAGCTGTTGATCCAACTCCTGGTTGACATTCTGGATTCTGCAAACCTCAGAATTTGTACCACATGTTGTGTAGTCCTCAAACTGCACTCCAAGATGTTGTAATCTGTGTCAATCATCCTCTCCATCATCATCGAGTTTCACTGCACTGTTGCTGCTGGTATAATCAGTTGAGGAACCATATTCAAAAACAGTTCTTGAGTGTAGTGGGTATTATCAGTCTCCAGGCTTCTGCCATGAAGTGCAGTCTCGCTGTGAAACTCATCTTAACTGACAACAAAATTTGGTCTCTACAAAGTGAAATCACATGGGCACTGAAAGATTGAAGAATTTAAGCTGGGTACATTTGTGTTTCACTTAAGAAAATGCATTAGTCGCTGTGTTGCAGTGGTCATTTTATTGCTGGTCTAGTGTACATGAGCTGTTGATAACACCATGATAATCACTTCAAAGGGTAAAGCTATACCTGTGACAGGCTCCCACATTTTCTCTTAGACAGTTGGCTCACAGATGGCGGTAAGGTTGTCAGCCTTGGTCACCTGCTGCCCTTACCCCCCCCCCTCCCTTGAAAAATTCCTGGTACTCATTTCTGTTAGAGGCTGAGTCGACCTCAGGGCCATAGTGTGTCTGTAAGGCTTAGGTAAATAGAAAAAATCTACCTCATTGGGACATGAACCCGTGACCTTCCAGCTCATAGAATAGTGCCTCAACCAACTACGGTACCGTGTGCCCTGATAATCACTTCAAAGAATGAGAAATATTGCTGTACTTGCGTAAACTGTATGCCATATTATACATAATTGGAGCTTGTGGGAGGGAGTTGTTCAAACATGTTTTGATATTATGAGTATTACGATCATTTTTAGGAATTTTATAAATTTTGCAACATTGACATTCCATTATAATTTCTTAATTTTTTTGTGGTCCGAAAATGTGTATCCTGCAGTTCTCATGAAGCACATTTCTGCTGATATCAGTCTTCTCTCATCAATTTTTATTGTCCATGATTCATTACCATATTATAATGTTGAGCCAGTAAGAAGTGTCTTATAAATTCACTTTCTTATATGCCTAGATAGTGATACTGGTTTGAAGATCTGATTTATACTTACTTGTATTTTGACAAAATTCAAAATTTTTGCAATAAAATCCAGTTCCCTTTTGTAGGCTATACAAGGGCAAGTGAGAAAGTACCTGCAATTATTTTTTTATTAAATACAGTTACAATGAGTATATACCATAGCATTATTTTCCTATATAGTCCCTGTTTTTTCAGTGCTCTTAAGTTCAGCAGAACACAAGTGTCTGTATGTCCTCAGAAGAAAGTGTTTTAGTGTCAAGCCATGCGTGCATTGCTTCTTTCACTTCTTGGTCACTGGTGAAATAGTGACATTCAAAGTGTCTTTGAGTGGACTAAACAGGTAACAGAAAGAGTCAGATCAGAACTACATATATAGAGAATGCTTCAACACCTCAAAGTTCAGTTTGCAGAGACTCCCAACAGTGCTGGCAGCAGTGTGTAGTTGGGTATTGTTGTGCAACATTGTGACAACCATTCACACCATTTGGTTCAAATAGCTGTTTTTAACTGGTCCAAAAGCACTTCATTTTAACGGACACTGTTTATTGTCATACTCTCTTATGGCAGTGTTTCAAAATTGGCCCTTGTGTATCCCCAGAAAGTGTCAACATCACTTTTCCTGCGGGTGGATGAGTTTTGAGCTTTTTGGATGGCAGTATTTGAAGTTTCCTTCGTATCCTCTGACGTTTGCTTTCTGGAGCATAATGGTGGATCCACTTCTTATCCCCAGTAACAACACATCTAAAAAAAAGTCACTTTTTTTGCAATAGCAATTCAGTAGGCCTTGGCAGGTTGTCAAAAAGTTGCGCCTGTGCTTTCCTGTGAGTGTTTTCAGAACCCATCTTGCACAGTCTTTATGAAACCCCTGCTGGACTTGGATGGTTCCATGAGCAGAAGCATGACTGATGCACAGATGGTAAACCACTTAATTGTTGGCACCCATCAATTAACCAGTTCATGAAATAAACCAATTCAGTTGTTTCCTCTGTAGTAATTATGGATGGGCATCATGAACATTCTTCATCAGCTGCAATTGTGCAAATGTTTCTGAACATAGTTATCCGTTTGTACACACTTCGATGTGATAAGTCACTATTTCCATATCGTGCTGAAAGAGCACACCTTCAGCCCACAGAAAATCTGTTGCTGCATGTTGGAAGTGGAAGTGGCCATGTTAACACTGTTCCGATGACACTACAGCTGGCTGGCGAAAGTTGAAAGTATTTCACAGTCACATAGGGAGTTCATGCGCAAGCAGTGCAGCCAACGCAACAAGCTTTGAAATAGATCTTTGCAGAAACTTTCTGATTTACTTACATATTTTATCGAAAATAAATGACAATATTATGCTTATTTTGGACTCTATCCATCGTCTGATATATAGAAGACAAAAAACCAGAATGTTTCAGAGAATGGATCTGTCTCCGAAACCTTGTGGTTTTTTGTCTTCTATATACCAGACGATGGATAGTGTACAAAATAAGCCTAATAGTTCTCTACAGCATACACCATCGTCAGAATCCTTTCAAGTCTATAAATGAAAATATTAATTTTTCCAGTACCCTGTCATTAATGCTCATCTTCTAGTTCCATCTATCTAAAAGCCTTAATTTCGTTTACTTTACTATTTATCTTTGTGGAAAAATTGTATCTATTTCAATCACAAGCAAGAAATATGGAACTAAATCTCAGGCTTTTCAACAAAATTGTTTGGAGGATTATAAGTAAGTAAAAGTGAAAGTAAACCTATTCCTCTAACAGACCGTGAAGGCCCATAGGGTTGTGAGGTTGAGGGTCCCACATTATCTAGACAGTTGGCTCAAAGATGGCAGTCAAAAGCGCACTACCAAAGTGTGGCCCTACGCACCGGCTGTGCTTTATTTAATTTGTTCTGGTACTAATTTCTGTTAGAGGCTGAGTCGATCCCAGGGCCGTAATGTGGCTGGAAGGATTAGGTCAATTGAAAAAAATTCAGTGACCTCATCAGAAATTGAACCCGCGACCTTCTGGTTTGTAGCAAAGTGCCTCAACCAACTATGCTACCGCGTGCACTTCAAACTGGATTATAAATGTGTAAAATCAGAAAACACAGTCTGCAAAGGTGACCACACTCATTAAGATTAGTCATAATATATATATCTGGCCTACTTTCCTTAGTTTGTGTGCTTATTTGATCACTTTGCAGTCTGTGTGTCTATGTGTATCCCCCGTAACAACTTTTGAAAGCTTGGGTAACTTTATGAAACTTGCTGTGTATATTATGGCATGGGAGAGCCCCTCTCAACAGCATATTTCATAAATTGTTCCCCTCAGTAATACCAACATTACAGCCTCTCAGATTGCTGGCACAAAACCTTAATATTACTTGAATGTCTGAACTGATTGTCATAAAGCTTGGTGTGTATATCGTGCAAACTGAACCCATTTCAATGGCACACTTCATAAATGCCTATCAGTAATACCAACATTACAGCCTTTCAGATTGCTGAGGCAAAACCTTATTATTGTTTGAATGTTGAATGTCTGTGTGAATCTTCATGGAACTTGGTATATAGTATATCATGCCATCTTAGTGGCATACATCATAAATCCTCTTATCAGTAGTACTAACACTATAGTCTCTCATATTGTTGAGATAATACCCTTAATATTACTTGAATGCCTGAACTGGTTGTCATGAAACTTAGTACATATAGTAAGCGGCCTCCATAGTCTAGAGGTAATGTTCCCACCTCATGACTCGTGGTACGCGGGTTCAAACCCGGCGGAGGTCGTGGAATTTTTAAGGGCGGAAAAATTCGGGGAACAAGTCCTCCGGGAGGGACTTTAAGCCGTGGGTCCCGTGTCGTAGCTTTATGGCACGTAAAAGAACCTCATATCTCCAAAGGAGGTCACTGAGCCAAATTCAAGGACCTTTCCTGTCCAACAGTAAGTCTCTAATGCCTCTGATAGATGGGGGAAGCATTATAGATACTGCCAAGCCAGTAGAGCCCGAACTCGCTGGCTCGGTCGGGACTGATGGTACGCACCAATATCGGTAGGGTATTGAGCCGTGTCCCTTGACCCTGTGGGTAAAGAACCCAGTTCTTCTACCCACTTAGACCCGTGAACCCCTGCTCAAATGGGTAAGGGACAGGCTCATAAGAAACGGCTTGCTTGTAACGTGATGTACTATGCCTCCCCTCCCCAAGGTCGAGTAAGGGATCTCGGGAGAGGAAAACCACTGTCGGCACTATGGGCCAAGCTGGACGGATCGGCTAGTCCGAACTGGTAGGGAACACACTGCACAAGTATACATAAACACTGGCGTTTCCAAACATATAAATAAATGTATATTGATAATATATGTATGCAGGTGGACTCTGCCTGATGGGCAGGGACTGGTGAGAACATGTGATAAATAATTAATACAGAACTACACTGCGCCTAGCCGCACAGAACTCAAGTCAGGCACGCCTCATGGCGTCTTTCTACTTCTCCAGTACAAACATGTACTTAAGCAAGCCTTGAGGGCACAAGGANTTTACCTCACGACTTGATCTAGCCTTGATCACGTCGTGAGGGCACTCTTCCCCCTTCAGACACTGCTACGGGCCGAAACCGAATTTCCCCAAGATCAATTCAACATAACGAAACCAAATTTAGACGCAGCGATGTTACCTTTCTGAGGTCAACAGGAAGAGAGAAAGATACATTCGTTTGTACTACGCACGAAAGCTCGGAATGCGTCAAGGAGGGGGGGACAACGTCAGCTGACCTGACATCAGCCAAGGGCTTTAACTGGAGAGAAGGAGGAACGGCTCGCATCCTGGCGTTTCTGGGGGGACTCCAAGGAACTTCACGAAGAACCGTTGCACGGTTCAGTATAGAGACTGGTAGAATATCATAGAGGGAAGCACAGTGGACCAATACTGGTCTAAGTGCATGGGGAAACCCACCCTCTCCAATAACTAACTAACTAACTAACTAGTACATATAGTATGTCACCTGAGCCCACCTTAACAGCGTAGTTAATAAATCCATCTAATCAGTAGTACCAGCACTACAGACTCAAATTGTTGCAGTAATACTGTCACTAGAATGCCTGAACTGATCATTATGAAACATTGTACCTGTGTGTACCATGCCACCAGATGCCATCTCACTGGCATACTTCATAAATCCCTCCATTAGTAATACTAACATTGCAGTCTCTTAAAATGTTGTAATAAACCCTAATGCAACTTGAGTGCCCAAAGTAATCTTCATGGAACTTGGTATGTATATTATGCCATCTGAGTCCACTCTTGATGGTGTACTTCATAAATCTCTTCTATCACAAATGATAATACTGCAGCCTCTCATATTCACACATCACAGGTCACTACATCATGCACTAAGTCTCAGTCTGTTGTGTTTCCACTCGTCATTGCTTAGTAATAGCTCCCAATGCTGTAATAGATTTTTCTGCTTCTGTGTTCAGTGGTCTCTGTCCTTGATTGCTGGTGACAGTCTCTCACTTGACTTCAGACTCAGACTAGGTGTTGCTACACAAATTTTCCAACAGTGGTGACACCGCTGCCTCCCATGCCTCTGTCAGGCTATGTTTGTCTCATAACAACTTCAGGCAAGGGCTGTCTAGCTGGCTGTTAAATTGCTGCTAGCCCTTGCCAGCACAGTGATTCTTTGTTTTGAGTCCCATGGGACTCATGACCATATTTTATAGTCTGACGGCTCTGGGAGTGTTCTAGGCTGACTGAGCAAGAACTGCCTGCAGACTCCTGATATAGCCACAGCATGGACCCAACAGAGAACACCACTTCCAACATTTCCTCTACTGTTACATATGTGTCTGTTGCAGCAGTCACATTATCTGGTTGTTGTGGAAAAGTGTTTACAGAGTCATTGGCTAGCAGCAGATGTCTTCTTTGGTTCTGCAATCCTGTATTTCAAACCACTGTATAGCACACTACTCTGGGTCATTTCTTATCAGTAGAGTACAGTTTTCCTCTTCAGCAGGTTTCCTTGAACTTTATCAGAAGTGCAGGATATGAAGATTGGTTGTCCCATTATAAAAGGATCATCTTTCTTTGCTCCACAGCTCTTCTTTTTCTTCCTCTTTCTTTTTACAGTTCAGATGTCCTTACAGTATACAGGACATTCTTTGCTTTTAGAATTTCACTAATTTTTCTCAGTTTCTTTTATAGCAGGGATGGGTAGGCTTGCACGCTGGATACAGCCTGTGGCCCATGACACTCTTCTGATGTTATCAACATGACCTTTTATTACTTGATATTATTTCATATATAGTAATTGCAAGAAAATCAAGATGCAGTTTTGTGATGTTATTACACATAGGAAATTTACTTCTGTAACTTGCTATGCGTACAGCTGTATGTAAGGAAGTTCAGTGAGGAGTCCTTCAATTTACATTTTAAACTATGAGAATCTCAACTGGAGGATATGACCGTTTGTATTTTTTTTTTTCCCCAGAGAGGTTGCATTGACCAAGGAAGGAAACAAATCTGTTCTAGCCCATCCACATCTCAGTCACATAGTTTTGAATATTCAAAAGGTTCATCATTTGTTGAACTGGAACCAGACTCCACACCAAGGAAGGTTGAACACATTCCTGCCTTTGTTGTTGAAGGCAATGAACAGGTTCCACTTATGCACACTGTCAGCTTATATCGTCGACAACAAAAAATGGTAAGTAAGTTGTGAGGTTTTCACAGCGATGACTATGAAGAAAGTCGTCTTCTGGGATCTGGCGCCGTGTATTCTTGGTTTTAACCGACGTTTCGGAGGAACTTATCGCCTCCATCTTCAGGGCAGGTGAATCGCAATGGAGGCGATACATTCCTCCAAAACGTTGGTTAAAACCAAGAATATACGGCGCCAGATCCCAGAAGACGACTTTCTTCAAAAAATGGTAAGTTTAGTGTTCACATTTGAAACTGTTTTTGTGAATTAGGGACAGAGTATTTACCAAATGTAAGAGATGTTTGCCACTCTGTGAGGACATTACCAGCCTCAAGATTTTGTACAGATTTCTGCATCGTCTACCAAGCATGCTCAGCCTTTACTGTTGAGCATGCAGCTGCAGCAAAATTTGGTTTGTGTGTGGGCAACATGGTGTTCTGTACATGGCATGTGGAATGTGTAAGTATATGTAAAATTATATGTTCATTATAATAAATATGAAAATAATATGACAAGTTTGTAAAAAATGCACTTCTCTAATTGTGCTAGTGCGTCTTTATTTTTAGCATATTTTTACAAAATAAATTAGTATTGTATGTCTCCGTAAATAAATATCTCATAACGTTTTGAAATATTGTATATGTATTTGCAAAATAAAACCTAAAGGAAAACAGACATATAGTAAGCTGAATCCCAAATTAATTTCTTTTTATCATAAAAGCTTATAAAGAATGCGAGAAACAGTAGAGTCAGAGATGTTCAAGGTATTTTATAAACTGTGTAGTTTGCTTTGTTTTATTCGAGAACATGCACTGTGACTGTATTGTGTACATTGCGAAACACTTGACAAAATGTAATGTTTTCTTAGTCAAATGGTGCACCCGAACAAAGTTTTGGAATGCATTGGAATAATTGGCACTGCATCTTTTTAGCTAGCTTATCATAGTTAAGAGTGTATTTGGTTGTGGCCAGTCTCGTACAGTCGTTTAAATTTTTGTCACTTAATGATGATCAGTACTTTGGCTTTAGCATTTTTGGCGTTGAAAATCCTGATTTGCTTAAGTAAGCAGAAGTGAAACATGCAGTCACCTTCAGTGACACTTATTTTAGAATAGGGGCATTCTGCAGGTGATGCTAAATTAACATGTTTATGTCACTGACTCTTGTTTTCAATGGAAATTCTTGTTGCAAATTTATGATATCACTTTCTAATTCACTCACATTTTCTTTGAACACAGGAGCAATAAGTTCAGCACCCTCACTTATATCCATCTCTTGAAACGGATGACTAACAAAAGATACAGTGAACTTCACGCTTCCAAAGTCTTTAAATCTTATATTAGTCTCCTTTAATAGTTTACCAGTACACAGAGTGTGGAAAGATGCATTAAATATACTGTCACATGTTGGGTGTATAACACGACAAATAACTTCACTCCATATTGAATATAGTGAATTTATTACACTCGCTCTCACAATTACACCACTACTGCCATCTGCAGTATCACAACTCACTCCGGTGAATGCTAGACTGCAACTGACTGGTTACTCCGATAATCCTCTCGTTATATAGCTTCCGCACTGACAACAGAGAAAACAGTTATGTGATAGCTACCACTGTTGAGTAAACACCGTATTTACAGGCATTGCTGGGGAATGCTGCCAAGAGTTGTTTATTGTTTCGTAGTAACCGCAGTGTCCCCTGTTACATCACAATGGGCAGTGCTGTTACATCGCCGCGGGGGAAGGGGACGGAGTGTTGACTGGCCTGTTACCATGGCAGTGGCCGTTGCTCCGATGCTGTTATGTCACCGCTGGAGGGTTGGGGGGTGTTTACCGAGCATTGCACCATCCACGTCACATTGCTCCCTTCTAAAGGTTATTCGTCCTGAACAGCCTAACGGTACATCCCCGTTCCTTTTTTTCTTCTCTGGTGTTTGTCTTTGGGGTGCTACCTCTGCTCCCAATTTTTTTAAAAATGCTCATCTCGAGCAATTCAATGGTCCAGCTGTTGTTGATTCCATCATTTCACATTCATTTGTTGCTCATTCACTCTCGTTGGGAAGACCGGTGCTTCTGCGTATGATGTATTTTTGTTTTTGTAATCATCAATAAAATAGAGCTGTAAAATAAAAAATGCTGACACTTTTTGAAAATATGTGTACCTTCTTATGTACTTCTGAATGTCTAAATATAACTAAATGTTTCATGTCATTTGAAACAGTATATTTTTATATATTTTGCATGATAATTTAAAATCTATGATATTGTCGCATGTTAAATGGTAACCTACTTTTGTCTCCTAGGTAACGGGATGAATGATTTCATGTGGGGCTCAGAATCAGCGAATATTTATTGAACACATTCTTTTACACACTCAAGTACAATTATTATCACATTAATCTCCCAGCTGTTCTTGATGGCCGCTAGACTTCAACTGAACTGCCGTCTGGTATATTCAGCCAGTGTCGATCGTAACTGACTCTTTGGAACTGGACTGTTATAGCCTGGTTTCGGACGGGATAGGATGCACCATTGCCCAATGTTCGATTTCACGTTTTCTATGCTCATTGCCACAGAAACGCGTTTCCACTGTTTCGGCAATTTGTCACTGTGGGAACTCAACAATTTCCATTGTAGCCATTGCTCAGCGATGGACGACATATAACACATTACAATATTGTGACATGTTGCGCAATGGAGGACAACCCCTTCCTGCCCAGCAGTGACGTGGCGGGTGAGTCAGCGCTCCATCCCCCCCCCCCTCCATGGTGACATGGGTAACAGCCAACAGCGGTTCCGATTGCGTAACAGGCGGGTCCTGCAACTATATAAGTGAACCACTTTGCCTACGAAGCGAGTTGAAATGTGGCCGTTGCTGAGTTCAGTTGTCGCAGTTGGTTAAAACATAGCCGCCGCCGAAGTTAGTTCTCAAGCCAGCAGCCTACGAGTTGAGTTGGAATCTAACAGCAGTCGCGGAAAGAAGAACCAGACGCGTGTGTAATTGTGTAATTTGGAGTGTGTAATATAGAGAGACTTGTATAGCTCCCGTACTGTGAATATGTGTAGACTACTGAAGATAGAGTGAACAGATTATTGCGAATAGGGTTATAAAGTGAAACCCCGCAACAATGTGAACAGATTATTGCGAATAGGGTTATAAAGTGTGAAACCCCGCAACTGTGTTATAAATAAGTGTCGCCGATACTTGTAGGTTGTTAAATAAACCAATTAACAATCTGAACGGTGTCTTCAGTAGCGAAACACGTTACAATATCAAGAAAAGCATACACATTTTAGCTCCTTCAGTGATGTTTTCATGATGAGAGCATTGAATTTAGCCAGAGAGAGATGATTTTATCTCTATTGTAAGAAAATAAAATTGTTTCTCCAGTCCATTCAATGAAACTTTTCAAATTGCTGTTCTGGTATTAGTTTTTCTGGCACATTTCTCCAAGTGATTTGCTGAAGTTACAGAATTTATATTCATAATTTTATGTCACTATAAATTTATCAGCATTCTCTCATAGTTTTAAATGTTGAATTCAGACTAAAATACATATAATGAAATAACCATTTAAGGTTTGCCTTGGGGGACAAGGTTTCTGTATAGTGAAAGATTTTGAAGGAGGTTATAAAATTCAAACAAAAAAAAGACATTATTATTAATTGCAAATATTTGGTTTAATCTAACCAAAAAGCAAATATGATACATATGTCTAAAAATAAAAGAGAATGATAAATGATGTGTCTAATTGCATAGCAATTTTTGCTTAAAGTAGATTTCTTTCCTTTTTTGTGTCCATGTTTTAATTTTAACAATAGATCTATAATATGTGTATATTATTGTGCAATTAAGTTCAACTTACTAATATCAGCACAAAGAAAAACTTAATACAAAGTGTGCTGGAAGCCAAAAGTTCCTGTGTGGTATGTATCCTGAGTAAGCAAAAAATCAATATCACTGGTCTGTTGCTTCAACTCACTCCCTGCATGCATCTACTGAAGTTCAACAAGGTGACATGCACACTTCAAGGCCCTCTTCAAACAAACAGATGTTATATTTATCTGACTGGAAGATGACATAACCCCCCCCCCAAAAAAAAAAACACATGTATGCAAATAAAATGTGATTGTATGTATTAATTTCATACAGTTATTACAGACAAACATGTGAGATAATAAATATTTAAAACATATGTGAAGTCATCATTGTCTTCATTATTCCCAGCTTCTGATCCATGGCATTAGTGATTCTTCAGGCAAACCTGTTACAGCTCATGGCTCCTTATCTTGAAATGTATTTATATCTCAGTCTTTCCCTCACTTCCTAGGCTGACAACACCATAAGGTGTGAATGCTGGCATTTACTGCATTTAATGAACACAGCAATAAAAGCCTAAAGCATTCAAAATTTTCACACTCAAATTGGAAGGCAGCACTTTATTTTATAATTCTGAAAGTAGGGAAATTACATAGTCTTCCACTCAGATAAATATTGTCACGTGTTGGGGTGTATACGCGACAAATAACTTCATGCCGTACTGGATATAGTGAATTTATTTCACATTCGCTCTTACAGTCACACAATTTACAGATCCACAATTACTGCCATTGGCAGTATCACAAATACTACACTGCAAATGCTGGTTGACTGCCTGGCTGACTCGTAACTCAAGAACTTGAGAACTGTCGGTGAATAGTCTTCGCTGCTCCTTATTTAGCCCCATTCCGGACAACAGGAAACAGCTACGTAATAGGCACCACTGCTGTCTGGTGCCGTGTTGCTAGCAACACTGTCAGGAGTTGTTTACTGCTGTGTAGCAACAGCGGCATCCCATGTTACGTCACCGCAGGGAGAGGCGGGGTGTTGACTGACTTATTACCATAGCAACGGCAATGCTCCAAAAGCATTATGTCACTGTTGGCGGGGTGAAGGGTTTCCTCCATTGCGCAGCACGTCACAATATGTTACTAAATTGAGATATGGATTTCATGTGAGGATTCAATTTTTGTTCACTAAATGCTGGTGAAGCACTAAATCAGAGGAGGTTATTCATTATTTACGTGAGATTTTGGCTGGGACCACAAAAGATGAACACAAAATGAGGGAATCTCCTAGACTGAGGAAACTTAAATCAGATTCTTCTGTATGATGCGTGTGTTTTTTAGGCTGTGAAGGGAACTCCAGTCCGCCAGGTGGTGAGACAGCCAGAACCTGAACCAGAAGAATTCTCAAGTGAAGAGGAAATGGAGTCAAATAAGGAAGCTGTGTGCAATAAAATATCAGAGCTGGTGGGTGAGGTAAGTTTAATATTAACATCTAAGTGTAGAGTCTTGGCATTTCCTGGTGTTTTCTATGCTTATTAATTACATCCATGATGTGTATGTATTGACCGTCTTCTAGTGCACACAGTCTCACTTGTCACTTCACTACATGTTTTGGCATCACTGTGCCATCCTCAGGTGTGTTATTTACGTTAAACTGTTGCACTGCTCGCCATCATGTGTCGTTTGTAGAATGATTTAAAATGTATATTCGTCATGTACTATAATAAAATTTATATATTAAAATTTTATTATAATACATGATGAATATACATTTTAAATCATTTTACAAACGACATATGATGGCGAGCAGTGCAATAGTTTAACGTAAATAACACACCTGAGGATGGCACAGTGATGCCGAAACATGTAGTGAAGTGACAAGTGAGACTGTGTGCACTAGAAGACGGTCAATACATACACATTATGGATGTGAATCAGTGCAACAGGACGCTAAATTACAACCTTAATAATTATGTTTCTGCGTCTAGGTTGTTTGGTGAAACCAGATTCAGAATTCATTTGCTGGGTTTCTCATAGCTTCATCTGTTAGTTCAGTTTCAGGGTTCTTGTCAGACCTGAGCTACCTTGAAGGTACCAGGGATGAGCTCCTGTATTTTATCCTTACAAGCTTTCCCCTACTTCATCATTTCCCTCCATCTATGATGTGAATGTGAAGTTGGAATTTAGGAGAGGTAGGTGCAGAGGTTTGTTGCTAGACAGCCAAAGGAAGAAGATAGCATGAACTGTTCTTATGTGCATGGACAGCAGGTCAATGATAGAACTTCCTAAATGAAGGCTATTTTGTGAAGAGCTGAATTATGAGGGCTTATGAAAATTTCTTAAAGCAGGAGTTTTCTCCTGTTTGCCCATGTCATGTACTGACAACAGAGAATAGCCTAATGACCCAAGTTCTGTTGCAAACTCTAAAGTTGCAATATAAATGACTCATAATATGTGGGGGTCAAAAATGCTCTGAACGAACACTGACCATGATAAAAAAAGGAGCAGGAAACATGACCAAGTTAAAAGGAGGGGCAAGTCTGGGAATCTTATGCAACTCACTGGATATGTGTGGCAGCTTCAGCCATGACTGCAAGTAAGACACTGATGCTCTTCATGACACTGAAATAAAACCACCTCTTTCTATGCTACAGCTTATACTTGTTGACCCTTAAAAGTAGGGAATTTAATTGTCAATCTATAGCATGATATGGGAGCAGTATTTATGGGTGTTTTGAATTTTGCTGTAGGGAGTGTAAAAATGGCATGTCAAACTGAAATAGCTTCCATGGTTTTCTTTCAATTGGAATTAAATTTTGGACGTCAAGAAAATCTCAGCTCCATGAGTGAGTGAGTGACCAGTTTTATATCTGTATAATTTTTGCTGTCTCAATATAATTAAATCAGCTTGACTGAGGGATTGTGTTTTAAAATGTGGGTCCAGTGCCTCCTGATAATGACCTGTTCGATCTTTTTGACACTTGTAAATGCAGGCAATGGTACAGAATTCATTTCTGGATTCTTATGATAAGGTGGTCTTGAGAGTGATACAGTAAGTAGCCTGTAAAGGGAACCACAGTTTAAAGTGGGCTTTGAGCTGGTATGGGCAGGGCATTTGTCTCATCACTCAGAATGTTATCTTTGGTGTAAATTGTGATGGTTTTGGCCTGTGAGCAGAAATATCTTGTTGGAGATGAGACTCTGAGCCTTCTGCATGAGAACCAGTGCCTGTGTTTCGAAGTCTTTGTTTTGGGTTAAATTACAGTGTGCGATAATGAAATGTTTTGTGTGTTGTGTAGGTGAAGAAACAAGAGATAATGATTTCACAGGCGACTCAGGCGCTTAATTTCTGCTATTCAACTATTGAGTTCTCAGGTTCAGCAGAGCAGGTTGAAGGAGAAAGGTTGCTACTTGCTGCAAGTAAGTATCATATTTTGGTCCTATCCCATTTGAGGAAATAATTGTTATTGAACAGGTGCTTTTCTAATGGATACTTGGGAGGAACCTTAACCCTTTTGTGCCAATAAATTTACTGAACCACTGGGGCAGGTTCTGCTAGTGCTGACTGTGAGCTAGGGTTGGAAGGAATTCCATCAGCATGTTGTGAGTGAGTTTGTGTGATATCATATGCGTTGTCTCATGCTATATCTGTGACCATCACCATCATTGAAAGTTGATGCTGTTGTACAGGCACTAATGTGGCATAATGGTGTTCTTTATGGCAACGGTGCTGAGTAGAATATTTGGACTGAAGAGGGATGAAGTGACAGGACGTTGGAGAAAACTGCATAATGAGGAGCTTCATAACTTGTACACTTTGCCAAGTATAATTAGAATGATAAAGTCAAGGAGGATGAGCAGGACAGGGCATGTAGCACGAATGGGGGTGAAGATGAATGCGTATAGGATTTTGGTGGGGAAGACAGAAGGAAGCGACCACTAGGAAAATTTAGACGTAGGTGGGTGGGTAATAATAAGAATAAATTAAGATGGATCTTAGAGAGATATGATGGGGTGGTGTGGGCTGGATTGATATGACTTAGGATAGGGACCAATGAAGGGCTCTTTTGAACACTTGTAATTAACTTTCAGGTTCCATAAAATGTTGGGATATTCTGTACTAGCTGAGTGAATAGTGGCTTCTCAAGAAGGGCTCAGCTCAATGAAGTTAGTTAGTTATTTGCAAACAAGCAAAACAGATGATGTTTGAAGTGTACCAATATTTCAGAGACACAAGTCCCATCAACCAGACAAAACAATCTGTAAGGGTGGTAACAATATTGCCAGATGTTGAGAAAGAAGAGGAACTGTCTGTGGCATAGGTCTTAGAACTATATGGACATGACACAAATTGAATGTTTAGGTGTATATTTTGTGTTAAATATATTCATATTTGTGTTTAGCATCAATGAGCTGTATAATTTTATCTTTGTCCTGGTTAAATGCATGTGATTTTTCTGAACGGAACAAATCTGGCAATGTATGGCAACTAATCTTCAACATAAATGGAACATCAGGGGGAAACAGCATAAGGCTGCCTTTTGTGGAGGTTATGGCATGACTGCTGAAAGCCATAATTGTGAAGCCAGAAGACAGCTGTTGCTAGGGAATGGCTCTGCAAACATGCCTGTTGCTAGGCAGTGGTTCTGTAAATGTCACATGACCTCAGCCATGCATACATATGCAACAGTAGAATAACTGTTTGGAGCAGTGTTTTCTATGCGGTTCGCCACAATGGCTATGTCACATTACAACAAGGCAGCTGCAAGGACAGGGGTTTTCTGTTCTGAGGCTATATAATGACTAGCAGCCGTTACAAGTTGACCTTGGAAAGGAGATCCTGACTCATGGTTAGAAGTTGTGGGAATTGGAGCCATGGAGCAGTTTTGAGCCACCAACTGGTGAAGAGAAACTGGGGAATCTACAGCATTGGGAGCCGTTACTATGTGACAACTGGTAAAGACACAGCAAACTGAAAAGACTTAATGCCTGCTGTAATAAATTCTAATGTGTGAATTAGTAGCAGTTCTGTAATTAATTGTGGTCATGAGTTTTAAGAGTCCAGTAAATCCAGTTACGAATCCAAACCCTGTGTCTGGTCACTAAACATTTTAGAATGTAATGAAATACATAACACAATCTAAGCGCAAACTTCAGAATAAGAAATGTTAGTCTACAGTGTTTTAGTACAGAAATATTTATAAGAATGTACTGATGAAATGGTCAAGACACAAAACAAGGCAATACTCCATCTTCCAGTATAGTATGCTATAGGGCTTACAAGGTGTATCGGAAAGTTCCCAGACTATGTAAAAAAAGAAATGCTGGCTTAACTTACTCAATTTTTGGCTGCCATCTCCTTCAAAATAGTCTCCTTGAGAACATATACTGCGATCCCATTGTTTTTTCCACGCTTCAAAAGTACCATGGAAGTCATTTTATTTAATGCTTTTGAGTACTGCTTCTGATTGATTCCATATGGATGTCAAATACTATTTCAAAACATAATTTCTTCAGTTTCATTTTCAATTTGGAAAGCGAAGCGAAATCACAGGGGGCTAAGTGCAGCGAGTAGGGAGGATGGTAAATGATAACCATGTTGTTGTTAGTCACAAACTCCGTGGTTTTCAGGGACGTGTGGATGGGCGCGTTTTCATGATGGAGGGATGAGATGCATGTTCAAATTTTCAGTTAAGATCTCCTGGCAAACTCCATAACTGATCCAAACGGTGTCTGCAAGCTCATGGATTGTTCGGCAAAAGTCTTTGTGGATAAGCTCTTGAATTTTTTCAACATTTTCTGTCGTTTTGCTAGTACTTGGTCCCCCTGAACTTTCATCATTCTCAACTGACACTTGACCGGCCTTGAAACGTGAATGCCATTGAAGAAAGCACTGTCCGGCTTAAAGAATGTTCTCCAGATGACTCATGAAGCATTTCAAGGATTTCAGTAGCGGATTTACTGAGCTTCACACAAAACTTTATGGAGACTTGTTGCTTGATTTTGCCATCCATCGCAGACAGAATGAAACACGATGTTGAAAAACACTCGTATAAGAACAGTGCATTGTCACATGGCAGACTGATGCAATAGGCTTTCGGAAGTGTGACCTTGGCCTCCCCTCTCATCTTCTTTCACTGATATAGTTACATCAATAACAGTCCAGGAAACTTCCGATACCACCTTGTATGTAGATACAGCTGATGGCACAATAAAATCCTTTAAGTTATCTGGACCCAGTGACCCAGATGATCATGCTTGGAAAGCCTAGTTTACTAGTCTGCCGGCTGATGAGAGGGGTAAGTAAGATTAACACACAACAGGCAGATTTGGCTTGACAGCCATGGAAAATGCAGCACCTCTAGGGTCTATGTGTCAGTGGCAGTGCCTGTGCTGACTTATGCAAGTGAAAACTACATAATAAATCGATTGGACAAAAACAAAATAGAGTCAGCTGAAATGAGCTTCCTGTGTCCAGCACCTGGACACAACACAAAGGACAAACATCCTTTAGAATTAAAAATATCAAATTTAAATGAGAGAAAAGTCAGGAAGAAAACTTATATGAACATATTTTAAGAATAGCAACAGTAGACTCCCAAAAATATTACTGAATTATAAACCCAGAGGACATTGAAATATCAGATGATATAGCTAGATGGGAGAACATATTCTTTTGAAGTTGGAATCAGACCAGTGGCACATACCCTTGAATAATAATAATAATGATACGGGAGGGTTAATTTTATGTTGTCAACAGTTAGGTTATGTACTGTCAAATTGTACTTAGATGAATGTTGCATTGGGATAGATTTGGGAGGAAGCTGTGGCCTAATTGAGGTACTACCTCATCACTTGTTGTGAGGGACTGAGAGAAAGTACAAAATACTTCAGTGAGGATAGCTGGTATCCCAGCTGAGATATGTACTGAGCAACATATTGCAATGCAAATTAACAGTGAGTATCATCATATGTTACTTGATGTTATTTAATTTACATATGTATATCCAATTACCAATGGAAATCCCGTCATACACATTACAACTGGTGTCAGAAGTGGATGGATTGGAGGCTACAGAGGTTTGTTTTATTGTCAGCCTACAAAAATGGAAGAAATGGTGGAACACCTGGTAACTGCCATAGGAAAGATAGACTCCGACCAAGCAAAAATGGATGCCAGAGTAAGGGAAATGAATGCTGAAATAAGAACTGACAGAGAAAGAATAATGACAAGGCTGGAAGCCATGATGCAGAACAATCAAGAAATGATGGAATCCAGGAGAGATGCCGATAATGAATAGTTTGAGAGCCTTTGAAGTACTCTCATCTCCTGGATGGATATCCACCAGGCAAAGACAGTGTCCACTCAAGAAATGAAAACCAAGATGGCTGTACATCAAGAGATGATGGAGGTCACACTACACTCTATCCGGTCCGAGTTAGAAGAGAACCTCAAACACTGGGTGGAAGACGTCATGTTGTGTGTCGACCAAACGATGCAGGGCCTCATAACTTCATAACTTTCTGGTTTCTTACTTTAGACATAACTGAGAACACCTAGAAGATACAAAATTTTCGAAATATGTGTGGTAGCCACAACAAAATAACATGTAAGAACTGCAATAAAATTTTGGTATGTGATTCAAATTTTCAGTCCCAGTCCATTTTTTTAAAACATGATACATTTTAATGTCTATTCGTTAGATTTAGCAACTATATGTTGTGATGTTGACAGGGAAAGCAACTATGCCCCTGTTGCTATTTAGAAATAAAATTGTCATGGCAAAATTTATGAGCATGAAGAAGTCAAGATATGCAGAAGACACATTCATATACTGACCATATTTGTTTACAGCTCATCGCCGACAAGCTGCACTGCATGAACTACAACGATTGCGGATAGAAGGCAGCCTGAGGCCAAAGGGCTGCAGCTCTGAACTGTCAGTGCGGGGATCACTTATCATATCTAATGTAACCTTACCGTTGACGAGAGACTATCTTCATACAGTGGCTGCAGGTGACTTTCCTGGATACATGAAAAATATCAAATATACACTAATACAATGTGGTTCAAATATGACCGGGACTGATTTTTTTTAAACCATAATTGCCAAACACTCTTGCACATGTCAGTCTTCAATGTACTCCCCTCCGGAGTCAATATATTTTTTCCAACGTTCTGGAAGCATCCTGATGCCCTTTTCAAAAAAGGCTTGTGGTTGGCGGTGTATCCACTCCCGAACATTCTGGATGACGGCGTTGTTCACAAACCGCATGCCTTTCAAGTCTGATTTGAGCCTTCCAAACAGGTAGAAATCGCTTGTGGCCAAATCGGGACTGTACAGCGGATGTGTCAGAAGGTTCCATTTCAATTTCCAGGGGGTTTCCATTGTTGTCTTGGCTGTATGGGGGTGTGCATTGTCTTGAAGGAAGGCTACCCGCTTTCCACCTGTCTTCCACTTAGATCGTATCTTTTCTTTCATGTCTGTTGCCAGGAGGTCTGAATAATAAGCTGAATTGACTGTTCTGGCATCTGTCAGAAAGTCTACATGGATAACCCCCTGCCAGTCCCAGAAGAACGTTGCCATCACTTTTCCTGCTGAACAGCTCCTCTGGGCTCTCTTGGGTTTGGGAGAACTGGTATGCCGCCACTCGCATGATGATTGCTGGGACTCGGGAATGAAGTAGTGCACCTACGTTTCATCAGTGGTCACTATAGACTTCAAAAATGCATCACCTTCATCTTCAAACTGCTGTAGGAGACGACTGGCAACTTGCATGCACACCATTTTGTTCACGTCCGTCAAAGTGCGTGGTACCCACCGTGCATTCACCTTGCGATAGTGCAGGTGGTATTTCATGATGTCTTATACACTACCAACACTGATGGACAGCATTGCTCCAAGTTCCTTGATAGTGATGCGCCTATTCTCACGAATAAGCACGTCTGCATGATTAATGTTTGGCTTGGTGATGGATGTTCACGGCCAATGATCATGCAGTTCATTCTCCACATGCTTTCTGCCCACTCTGAAGGACTTACACCACTCAAACACATGGGTCCATGAGAGACCCTCTTCCCCATACTGTTGTTGGAGTCTGTGGTGAATTTCAGTGGGAGGGTCATTTTCTCCAACAAGGAATTTGATCACAATGCGTTGTTCCACACTCTGTGGTACCTTCTGTTCACTCATCACTCTAGCAACTCCCAGACGGGACCGAACAGGATGGAGGGTGGAGGTTGTGGCTTCACTCTCTCAAGGTCGCACAGCTTGTTTACACACAAATCAGCCCCGGTCATATTTGAACCACCTTGTAAATATGAGAACATAATCAGTGTTTTTACAGGGTTTGGGGGTGTACATGACATGTAGATGCGTTTTGGATTGATGACCAGATTTATTTCACACTTATACAACTTGTTACTACACTTCACAAACCACTACATTGCGTTCAGTTAAGGAGGAAACTTTGCAACACCGCTGACCCGGCCCAACATTCCTCACAGATTATTGTTGCTCTAACTGCTGGTAGCAGAATGAGTCATTAGCACTGATAAACACGCGCCGTTACAGTTGCAGTGACATTACATTTGCAATATTTTGCAGACCTTACAGTGCCATTTGCAATAGGAACACTAAAATATTTGTATTCAGCTTTCTCATTGGAATACTTTGTTACATTTGCAATGTTTTTGCTTCTTTGCTGTGAATTATTAGTTTGCTCTTCCCTTGTGCCAACATGACAATTGCATAGGAATAAATAAAGCATCTCATATAAAATAAAAGACCTTAATTTTATACGGGAACACAATATGTGGGTGTCTTGAAGTGGGTCTGTGTCTGTGAGACAGTATTAACAACAGCACATTGCCCATGCACATTGTCACTTTTCCATCCTGCCCACACACACCTCGTGCTGTCTCCTGTTATGACCATAATACCTCACAACTCTTTTAGGCATTTGAATGGGGATTCAAGGCTATGAAGTCTGTCACTTAAAGAAGATATCAAGGCGTTAAAAGAGAAACTGAAGGAAATATAACCTGCTAACATGCAGTACCATCAGAAGACTCACACTCAGTATCATGGGCCTGTATTGTCATTGTGTGCTACAGGTGAATGGTGCCATCATTATATGTACTTGGTGCGCTCTCAGGAGCAAGTGGTGGCCTCACAAGTTCTGGCTGCCACAAGTGAGAACCTGCGTCATGAGGGAGGTGCAGCTCTGCTGTTCCCTGGTTCTGTGAAACTTTCTGGCCTATATAGTGATTTCAAAGTGACACTTGAGGTATACATCTTGCAGACCAACAGAGAAGTGCTGCCTCATGATGTCAAATACCATATCTTGGGCAAGAAGGTATGTTATATAGGAGGCCTGTTTTCAGGCATATGAGTAATTAGCCTTTTCTTGCATCAATTTTTCTTCTAGTTTCATTTTATTTTGTTGTGGTCTTTGGATAAAAAGTGTCCAAAGTCTTTTTTGATGTATTTAGTGCCTGTCTGAACTATCTTGTTCTAGGTTGTCCCCTAGATCCCTTTCTTTTTACATGGCCACACCATTGTAATCCTTCTCTTCTAACTCTGTTACAAATTTTGGATTACAGTATCTAAACATTTAATTTCTAATTCTGTCCTTTGATATTTTCTCTCAGTACTCATTGCTCATGAATTTTCTTATTATCCCCCTCATTATAGTCATGAACTGTTGATATTTAACCTACACACAAAGTGTACTTTAACCTTTTTGCTATGGAGCTCAAAGCAGTGTAAGGTACACTAGCAGTCAGATTCTGCAGAAGTTGTGTTGTGAGTTAAAACATTGTGCCAGTGCAGCTCTTGCATCTATGCTGAAACCTTTCCAGGAAATGCAGGACATGTAGTGACCATATGTAGAAACTTTCATGACCAATTGTAATTTTTACCAAGTGATGTAGCAAAATATGGCTTTGTTTCTTTGCATTGTAATATATTGTTAATTAGCACTGTCAAGTAGTAAGGTGTGCAAGTAAACATGGGTACTTAAGAGATGAAAACAGATTGCAGAAGATGCCATTACTAACATTTTATTTGCCGATTCTGAATTTGGGCAAAAATGCAATGATGATTATAGTAGTGACAGTTCAACTAATTGTTCTAGTGGTCAGTGTGATATTGAAATGGAAGATATGGTATTGAAACATGGTAGCATCATGGTACAGGGTACATTGACCCAGTGTAAAGAAATAAGTGACAGAATAGGATGTAGCACACCATACTGTACATTTCTGAAATATTTTCCTTGTTCAGTATTTGTCCACACAGCAGAGCAAACAAATTTTCTGCACCCAATTTCATAACAGAATATATGGCTTCCCTCCCTCTTCTGCAGTCCATTCTTGGGACAGATCTAATGCAATTGATATTCAGGCAATAGTTGCCCTTGAAATTGGAATGAGTATATGCAAAAAGAGTTCTCTGGAAGAATATTTCAGTGAGCCACATTGGCTAAATATTAAACATCATTACACATTAATTATGTCAAAGGACAAGTACTTTCTTCTGCAGTCTTCTCTGCATTTCAGTGATAACAAAGAACAAAGTTCTAAAGGAAATCCTGGATATGACCCACCCTTTGAAATTAGACCTGTCATGGAAACAGTTCAGAACACTTGCCTTTAACATTACTCCCTTGGATCACAACTATCAGTCAATGAAACCATGCTACATTCCAAGAGTAGGCTGTGGTTCAAGTGATAACTGTCTTATAAGCCTTCTGCCAAGTGTGGTGTAAAAGTTTTGTCCCTATGTAACAGTCATTCATTAATTTTTATTCATCCTGGAGATCAAAATACATTGATATAGGATATGTCCATCCATGTTATGCATTGTAGAAATTACACTAATGATAATAAGTATTAACTTATTAGAAATATAACAATGGAAGTATTAAAAATAATGATAATATTGTCCCGTGTTGGGTATGTCACATGACAAATAATTTCATGTGGGTATTGGATTCAGCGAATCTTTATTGGGCACTCAATCTTACACACCTTACAATTGTTATCACTTCAACTGTATTCCGCGGCGGCTATCTTTCAACTGTCTTGCCGCTGTCTGTGGCTCTTGGCTTAATGTAGGTGTTCTGCGGACTCAGTAGAGGACACCCCTCGCCAAGGTTTGATCTCACATGTTCAGCAGTCCGTTGCTTCGGGAATGCTCTTTATACACTGGTAATGAGTTTCGTCTCATCCATTATTACTCAACGGCCTTCTGTTGTTCATCTCCAGGGAAACGCGTTCATTGTTTTGGCATTATATACGCAATGGCCCACTGTTATTGCATTACCATGACAGTATCTACTCCAGACACGTTACAGTATTATTAAATTATTAGAAATATAGCTTGTTAGAGATAAAACAATAGAAGTATTAAAAATATTGATAATGTTAATTTATTAGAATTGTAACTTATTCTACATGTCTGCCTGTCAGTAGCCAATACTACAGAATTCTTCATTTAGGTAATGTTCAACAAAATATTTACAAGTTCTTCAGTGCCTTCTTAATTTGGTTGTTGTTACTTATTTGTTTTATGTTGTTTGGCACTTTGTTGTAAGGATGGGGTTTTCTCTAACTTCATTGTTTACATAGGAAAATCTGGGAGCCTGCAGATACTGTTGAACTCTTGGGGAAAGAGTTTTGTAATTTATACACAGTTTTTGGATCAATGGGCATGTTGTTATTTATTATGATAACTGCTTTTCCAACCCTGCCCTTTTCCAGAAACTGGAAACGAATTCTGTAGATACCTGTGACACTGAAAGGGCGGGTAGAAAAGGTCTGCCTACTGACATGAAGGTACAGGCATTTAAAATGAAAAAAGGCTATGAACAAAATTTTGGTTGAATGACAGGGAATCTGTACTTACCAAGACACAGGTTGGTTGAATCTTACCTTCACTGTGCATAATATTGGAATTTAACCCTTTCGCGGGGTCTTTTAAATTCCGCGGCCGTCTCTCCGGCGGTAATCTATTCAGCCGTCCATTTAAATTTTGCTCGAAAATGATTTATTCATCATTGTTCTTAAATTATATGAGATAGGAACATGAAACTTTCACTAAAATGATCTTAAAAGGTGGTTTTATAACCTTACCTTATAATATGAGCGCCCTGTATCTTGGCAATGGAAGCAGGTTGTTTAGTATTTGAGCAGTGAATGGTACGCCTTGAAGGATGAAACTTTCACTAAAATGATCTTAAAAGATGGTTTTTATAACCTTACCTTATAATATGAGCGCCCTGTATCT
>NW_019727804.1:82742-93921 GCF_002891405.2 Cryptotermes secundus | reverse complement strand
ATCGTCATAGGGGGTGACCACAGTGTTCTGCCTTAATTCGTGACGTTTTTCTAAGAACTGGGTGCTATGTACTGTGCGAAATCAATCGATCTTGCAAGAATAAATTTTTGGACATCCCTCTTCTAAGAATTCCAATTGAGTGTGTTAGTGTGGCCAGCTCAGGGCAATATGATATTATAAACACAGCACATATCACGTCTCTGCTGTTTATAACTTCATAGCAAAGAAAACACGCCATTCATAACAGCCTGAACGAGGAAACCGCTCGCAAGAGCAACAGGAAATTTGCTGCAAGACAGGCATATGTAACGATGACTTAGCGCAGCTAAACTCGTGGCTTATTATACTCTGTTCTACTGACAACAGGCCAGCGAAAAATCTAACAATCTACAGCAAAACCATCAATTATTATGGGCGTTATAACATAGGTGTGCAGCTGGATGAAACATAGACGTCGAACCCCCGCAGACGATTTAAATACCTGACGAAACATACACGTCAAACCACGCTGAACGGTTAATTAGTGCAATTACTGTCTGAGGAAGGGGAGAATGGTGTTCATGCTGTGTGATGGCACATTTCAGCAAGTAATTGAAACGGATAGGAAAATTTGATGAAATGTCTACAAATTTTAGCATGAGCCACCATCTTTGAGCCGATTGTCTAGATAATGTGGACCCTCAACGTCTCACAAGCCTATGGACCTTCACGGCCTGGTACAGGGATAGCTTTACTTTTTACTTTTACTTTACATAAGAATGTAAAGTAGTATTCTATGATAGAAATATCCTTGTAAATGGGAGAATCACCTACAGTGTGGCTACAGAGAAGAGAATATCTGTGAGCATTGAGTGCAGTGATTGAGGGAGTCTGGAAAATTACAGCAGACCAGAGCTTGCTAAGGGGGAACTTAGTGAATGCTACTTCATTCAGAAATTTAAAAATAAATCTTACCATTCTGAGTGCAGTGTGGAGCTAATTTGATTTCATTGCTTTATTTCTGACAACTGAACTGTTATTACCAGGGCCCGGATATTGATGACATGTTATCTTTTTTTCCTTGTATCCTATGCGATGCTCTTAAATATATAAATCTCGGATATGAGCTGCTGGTTACAGAAATGTAAATTTTATAGGTAATTTTTTGACATGTTTAGTTTTGAGGTCATTTTTTTTTCATTTTTAGGGTAATTTTTTGGGCTTTTAAGGGTATTTCTTGTCATTTTTGGTCATTTTAGGGAATTTTTCTTCATATGTTTTCTGAAATGTGAATAACATGGAAGCGAAGTGTTCTTTCTTTTCTCCTTTAGGTCATTTTTCTGGATTTTTTCGGTCATCTTATAGGTAATTTTTTTAATATTTTCAGGTCATCAAAATCCGGGCCCTGCATATTACATTTTTGGGTCATATTTTAGGTCATTTTTTAAATATTTTCAGGTCATCAAAATCCGGGCCCTGGTTATTACTCTTCTGAGAATAAATTATCTTTCAGATTTTATTCCAGTTGAAGGTTCTTATGTTTTTATTTCTCGCAATTTTCTACATATCCCTCAAACAGCAATCACCCCTCATTAGTTTTGTTATATTGTCACTCAAAATTTTGCATGGTCTGTACCCTTTCCAGTGTCCTACTGGACTCTGTTCTAATGCCTGGCATGGTAATCCATGATCTTCTGTTTGACAAACATGTTGATGCTGTGTCAGTCATTTTTAACCTACTTCCCTTAGTTTGAAAAAATATGAAATGGAAATGTTGCTAGGCTACAGTTTAATAAGCATATTCCCATGGCGACAAATACGTGTGCAAAAAAATTGCTGGCAGACTGTAAGACCAAGCAAACAAAGTTCAGTACACAAAAACAGATGATTAAGTGACCATATGATTACAGTGCTACAAGCTGGAAGGTCGCGGGTTCAAGTCCCGATGAGATCATTGGATTTTTTTCAATTGACCTAATCCTTCCAGCCACATTATGGCCTTGGGGTCAACTCAGCCTCTAACAGAAATGAGTACAAGGAATTAATTAAATAATTTTCCTGGGGAGTAAAGTGCAGCTAGTGCGTAAGGCTGACAACGTTACCACCATCTTTGAGCTGATTGTCTAGATAATGTGGGACCCTCAACATCTCAAAACCCTATGGGCCTTCACGTCTTCTTACAGGGATAGCTTTACTTTAATTTACTTATGATTACAATAATATGTTACACAAAGTTGGAATTTGTATGCAGGATGGCAGTGGTAATAAATTACGTCTGACTCCCAAGAAGTTGTTGAAGCAAGAATCTCGTATGATGAGGCCATCAGTAGAGTCACCAGCTGGCCCATCAGCTGTCCGCTCACCAGCTTTCAAGATGTCAGGCTATATGGTATTCTCATTGCAAGAACTGAGACGCACACAGTTCATTCTCAATAAGGTGAGTCATTGTGATTTCATTCAACACTCCCTGTCAGCAACTGCTGTTGGCCTACCCTCAGCCCAGCTATTTTTGGCAGTAACTTACAGTGTAAATTCCTGTTTATTTACTGTCCAGACATCCAGAATTTTCATGCAACTGGACAATAAAAAAACAACAAATGTTTAAAGTTAATTCGAAAGCAAAGTTGCAATTCACGTATGTTCGTCTGCCATTCTGTATTTTTCCCAGCCACTGCTAGCGACACTCCCTAATTGTCCTCTTCAAGCAGTTTTCTTTAGAATGGTAGTGATCTGTGATTCATCTGACTACAACGAGCATTGTACCTGACTGGAAATGCCTGGCATCCACAGTGCAGGCTTAAAGGTCACATTGAATGAATGCATGAATGTATAAGGGGTGGCCTTCTTGTACCTTGCACCGCAACCTACAGTGAGCTATTGTGTAAAGATCACATTAATCAGTTGTTATGTTTTAATTGCTTATAAGCATACATTTTTATTTAAATGTATTTCTTATTTTTCTAATATATTTTTTATAGAATAAGTATTACAGAAACGCTTTTCATTTTTCTCAACAAAACCAGTGCCAATGTTCCTATTAATAATAATAAATAAAAATTTACAATTATTCATAATGTTTACACTGTGCAACCTGCAGATTAAGGGTAGTTGGGCAATGTGGCTTTTGTAGAGGAAGGTTCTACCCCACTTCTGTATGGGATATACATGTACGTGTAGGTGTGTTTCAGCCAATCTATCAAGATTAAGAACTTCTTCACTGATGTGGTTGACGTCATTACTTCTTGGGTACAAAAGTGCTTCCTTAACTTAATGTATGGAATCAAGTAAAGGCAGATTCTCTTCAGACAGTTCCTTAAGGTTATTAGTCATGTATCAATTATTTGGGTTAATGCATTGCGTGGTTGAGCTACCGAAGTGTTGTATTTTTTCAGTGCTGTTACAGTTATTCCCTGGTTCAAATATGGTTATCGAACATATACAGTCTTTCTCAAAAAGCCAAATCACCTGACTGTCTTACCATTGGCTTGTTAGCTGGAACTTTAGGTGTTACCTCCCTAGAAAATGGTATTTAGATTGGTGGTTAACAAGCCACTCATAAATATGACGTGCATTTCTTAAAGTAAATAAATTATTTAGAAGAACTAACTATCACAGTAGATGTTCAAAATGTCTCCCTTCCCCTATTAAACTTCTAGCCTCTTGAGAAGATTGTTTGACACTAGTTTTAGGTTAAATTTTTTTTAATTCACTTAATGGGGGGTGGAGTCCAGCTGGGTCCACTTGGCACGGTGGCCACTGATTGGCCTGTTGTACCTGCCCTGGATGATTATGATGATGGAGAATTTGGTGGATTGAAGATTGTCAGGGGAAACCGAAGTACTCGGAGAAAACCCACCTCAGTGCCACTTTGTCCACCACAAATCCCACTTGACCAGACCCGGGATCGAACCAGGGCCGCTGCGGTGGGAAGCCAGCGACTAATGGATTGAGCTACGGTGCGGCCCAAAAGACCTAGTTTTAGGTTACTGATCCCAGTAGATGTAATTGTTTCACAGATTTTCTTAACCCTAGTAGCTGTTAATGGGGTCTCCTGGACCCTACGCTATCTTTTATTGTATTGTAAATGCACATAGTGTGTTATAACATACTGCCTCCTAATGAGAATTCTCTTGATTGGAGGTCTTCTCAGTGTGTTATAGTGTTGTGTTTTTGCTCTATTTGACACCAAATGTGGCAGCTGACCCGACTAACAGGTTATCAACTGAGTAGCAAAATTTTCTTTTTTCTTTCTTTCTTTCTTTTTTTTTTTCTTTTCATTGCATATCTTTATATAATTACATAGGGTGTAAGGTAGGGTAAGAAGCAGAAATAAATAAGTCCTTGCTCTCTCTATATATCTCTAAAAATTTTGTATTTTTATGAAAGGGTCCTCAAAAAAAATAATCCTGAAATCTAGTAATAAGATCAGTACTTCATTTTCTGTTTTATTTCATATGTGAACTTCAGAAAAACATATTGTCATGTAGCACAGTGACTGAGATGTGGGTTTGGATTGGTGAGTTGATTTATTGAATCTTCACCAGTTGTAATTACAAAGAATTATAACGCTCCAAATTATTACTGAAACAATAACACATAAAGTAAAGTCTTCACACTACAATTCTTATCTTCGTTTGTAGCCTCCAGAACTCTCCTAGTGCATTCTGTCTGTTAGTCCATTATCTTGACTCCTCTTATAATCTTCTCTTGAAACATGGGAAGTCACTAGCCTCTCAATTGCCATGAACTCCTCTCAACTCAACTGCTGAACTGCTTTGAACGACATCCTCCTGACAGATCTTCTTGAATAGTCTTCACTGCTTCCTACATAGGCTCGGCATGGACCACCCACAGAAAACACATCAACTGCTTGGCAGCAGGTATCATGTATTGTCAGGCGTGCCCACCCATATATTGCCTAGCACTGAACACCCTTCTGTTGTTGGTTGCGTGTTTGTTGGAACATGTTTACAGCCCAATCTGTCACAATGTAATGGTAAAAGACAAAAATTAAATGGTCTCTAACTCAAGTAAACACATTTCTGAATGTTTTTTTTTTTTTCATAGTAGAAGGTTTTACCAGTAAAAGAATGTTTGAGTATTCCAGACCCTGGGAACAGGTACATGTAACAAAATTGGGATCAAGAGGTTCCAGAGTTAAGTTCCTCTGATGTATGAGGATTATTTGAATGCACTTTGTTTTCTAAGTTTGCCCCCACTTAAAAATCACAGGGATTTAAGTCTAGGGACATTCCAGGCCACAATTTGTGTTTTATCAGTCTGTCTTCAAACACCCTTTTTTATTCATGGAGTAATTAGCAGTGTGTGCTGTGGCATTCAGCTATCGCTAGCATAATATGCTGACAGTTGGGGTAGCCCAATTCAATCATAAGAGGCATGGTAGAAGTGGAAGATTTAAACCCTCTCCATTCACTGACAATGAACTGTTACCACATTGATTAAAATATGGCTTCCATCACTCTAGTCCTGGAAGATGTGAAACTCCTGTTCCTGAGTAGTGAAAGCAATGCTCATAATTGTGTAGTAGGAATGATGTCATTGCCTAAATATCCGTGAGCCAAAATCGTTCATGATACCAAACATCTAGACTTTGCTCTTTCATGAAAATAATTCCATTCTTTGTTGTATTCATATTTATTTTTCTATGGAATGACATAACCAATAAAAATTTTCTTTGAAGTTGTGTAGTCTGTGACATATCTGATTAATGATTTCCTATTGACTTCTCTAATGACTGTCAAATATGACAATCCAGTTTTCAAAGTGAAGTAATGGAAACAGTGAAGGATGTGTTTTGTTGCAGGTAGCATATTCTTCGTTGGAAGGTAATATACGGCTGCAACTGAGCACAGAACTTGAGCAGAATGTACGGGAAAGGGGATTTCTCACCATGTTTGAGGATGTGTCAGGGTTTGGAGCATGGCATAGGAGATGGTGCCTGCTTGAAGATGCAGTTCTTTCATATTGGAAATATCCAGACGATGAGAGAAAGAAGGTATTGTTTGCATCCTGTTGTGTGTTTCATAGTGTATCAGTCAACACAAAAATTCTGTAATAAACAAATCAGTACTGCTGTGTTATTATTTATAAGGTTATATTTTAGCATTCTATTGTACATTATTTATTAATTAACAAAGACTCTGACATTCTGTCTTACATGCAACACTCTTTTAAAAATTTGTTTAAAAATTACCACATTTACACAGTGAGATGAGTCTTTTAAACCTATTTAAAATCACATTGTACACTACATGTTTCGACCATTATTGGTCATCATGATGTGTTTTAAAACCGTTTGTGGAGAATACTGTGCTTTTTTTTTTTTGCACTTCTAATGTTCGATGTGTAGTTCCATCATCATCATTTATTTACATTCCATAAATCCACTACATATAGGATAAGGAATTATTCATTGATAATACAAATAACACTACATAGAAATAATAATATAAATAACAATATAAGACATTCAATACCATAATCACAGTTGATTATTGGAGTCAAATTTACAATCAAAGTATTCTTCCAAAGAATAAAACGAGTTCATCAACAAAAATCTTCTTAAAACAATTTTAAAATGTTTAACATCTTGAGCCAGGTTCCTTATATTAGGAGGAAGCCAATTAAAAACCTTAATACCATGGTAATACACTCCTTTCTGAAATACAGTCAACTTACATGTAGGATAATGGAATTTATTATTATATCTTGTATTCCTATTATATAACTCAGAATTTAACTTAAATTGATCTTTATTATTAACCACAAACATTGCAAGAAAAAATATATACTGAGATTGAAGGGGTAAAATTTCCAGTTCCCTGAACAATTCCCTACATGAATCTCTGTTCCCAGAGTTCATTATAATTCTAATCGCCCTTTTTTGCAACCTAAAGATATGAATACTATAAGGGGAATTACCCCAAAAAACCAAACCATAGGTCATAATTGAATGGAAGTAAGAAAAGTAAATCATTCTTAATGTACCCTGAGACATGTAAGATTTTAGGGCTCTAATCGCGTAACATGCGGAGCCCAATCTAGACATTAACCAATCCACATGTCCATTCCAAGACAATGTGTTATCAATAATAAGCCCCAGAAACTTAGTATTTGTAGTGTTAACAATCCGATCATCATCATCCTCAATATGAATATCCATCGGCTGGCGGTTCTTAGTCAGAAATTCGATAAAATGTGTTTTCTCAAAATTTAATGACAATAAATTATCTTGAAACCAATCATTTATGTTTTTAAATATTAAAGAAGCCTTGAATTCATAATCAGCAGACCTAGGGTTAGTAATGACTATGCTAGTATCATCAGCAAAAATAACGGGTTTGGACTTGTTCGATATGATATAGGGCAAGTCATTTATATACAACAAAAACAACAAAGGACCCAGAATTGAACCTTGGGGGACTCTGTTTTTAATTTACCCCCATTCTGAGTACCTCAGACCGTTATTCACAACAACTCTGATGCCTATCAGCAAGGCACGACTTAATCAAAGCACCAGCCTTATCAGCCACGCCGTAAAATTCCAATTTTGATAGTAATATATCGTGATTAACACAATCAAAGGCCTTTTTTGAGATCACAGAAGATACCACCAACAAACATACCATTGTTCAAAGCATTTAATACTTCATTAACTAGTTCATACGTGGCTATTTCAGTCGATGGTTTACTCCTAAAACCATACTGATCTTTAGCTAGTATATTATTATTAAGTACATGTCGGTGCATTCTTATATAAATAATCTTTTCAAAAACTCTGGAGAAAGTCATTAATGATATCAGTCTGTAATTAGACATATTGGTTTTATCTCCATTTTTGAATAACAGCTTTATTACTGAATATTTTATTCTGGTGGGGAAAACACCAGTTACAAAGGCTCTGTTACAAATATAGGCTAGTGGAGAACTAATAAATGGTGCAGTGGATTTTAAAATTTTTTACCGAGATCTCATCATATCCATTACAGGATTTGGGTTTAAAGGACCCAATTACACTTTCAGTTTCCTTATACATAGTCTGATTTAAGTGAATTTTAGGAAATGGTCTAATAAAGGCTTGAGTCATATATTTTGTATGATTAGCTGAATCAGTCCCAGTAGCATGTCTATTCGTTACCCTTTTAATATTATCAGCTATAGTTAGAAAATATTTGTTTAAAGACTCAGCAATCATCATGTGATCGTCCATAAGTTTCTCATCTATATTTAGAAACTGTATGTCCATCTTACTATTATTCCTACCAGATACTGATTTTATAACCTTCCAAGTGGCGTTAGCTTTGTTATTAGCATTATAATACCATTTTTTAGCTGTTCTAATAACACTAGACACGATTTTGCAATAATTTTTATAATAGGCTTTTAAATGAGGATCATTATTATTCCTCATGGTTATATATAAGTCTCTTTTATGCTGACATGATACCTTGATACCTTTTGACATCCAAGTATTATATTTAGAATCAGTCTTAATTAGTTTTTTAGGGAAATTGGAATAAAAATACGTAAGTAAGTATTTAGAAAGGAGTTAAAAATTGTATCTACATCATTAACAGTAAAGACGTCATTCAAAGTTTCATAACTTAATTGAATCGCAAATTCCTTCATGGAAGATGAACTGAAGATTCTTACAAATTGCAGAGGGCTACTACAAGTTTGTAAGTTAATGTTGTTCATATACAAAATTTGACCATTGTGATCAGATAGGCCATTTATAACAGCATTTATGGTGTAGTTTCCCATTCTACTAAAATCCACAAAAATATTATCAATTGCAGATGCAGAACCATTAAAAATTCTCGCAGGAAAGTAGACTGTATTAAAAAGATTAAAAGAAGATAGTAAAGCATCAAGTTGCTTCCTCCTATTATTGTAATCAAGATAGTTAACATTAAAATCACCACAAACAATAAATTCAGAACTCGTATTATACAATGACTTTAAAACATTCTCAATACCATTTAAAAAATAAGAAAAATCTCCAGTTGGAGCTCTGTATATGGCTAAAATATAAATATTAACAGATGGAATTAGAAGTTTGACTGCACATATCTCTAGATCCTGATCTCTTCAAAAAGCATTTAAATTCACATTTAGATAGTTAATTGAGTCATGTACAAAAATGCATACACCTCCTTGCCTGATAGATTTGCTACAATACTCGGCACCCAGATTATAATGTTCAATGTAGGTATGACATAAGTTCGTATAGTCAAGGTGATGTTCAGATAGACATAGCAAATGTGGGGATCGAGGATACAGTGCACTTATAATTTCATTAGTTTTCTCCTTTAAACCACGGATATTTTGATGGAAAATACTCATCGAATTATTATTCTTAAGGCATATTTTAGTCCTACTATCTAAGGAATCTGATTAGGCATTTAAATGTTCCATAAAAAATCATTATTTCTAGTTACTGGTAATTTCCTATTGCGTTTAACACTGCCCTGAGTTGAAGTCAGTGTCGAAGAGGACTTGTCAATTGATGGAACGACCAATTGAGTTACCTTATCGTACCACTCCAGGATTATAGGCTTAACCTTAACTCTTTCCAACAATAAAAATATCTGGGAGACTAACTGATTAGAAAATATTTCCTTGCCAAGTGTATTTAAATGTGAGCCATATTTGGTGTATAACAATCTATTGTTGATCGGTTCACTCATAAATACATGACTAAAGCTTTTGGTCAATTTACTCAACTCAACACATTCATGTTTCTGTAACATGTGTTAATAACCAGTGTGTGTGACTGGACTACACATTGAACATTGGAAGTGCAAAATGCAAGCATAGCAGTCTCTGCAAACAGTTTTAAAGCACCTGATGATGGCCAATGATGGTTGAATGTACAATGTGATTTTAAATAGGTTTAAAAGGCTCGATTGTGTATATGTAAAAAAATTAAAAAGCTATCTCTGTAACAGGCCATGAAGGTCCATAGGGTTGTGAGACGTCGAGGCTCCCATATTTTCTCTACACGTTCAGCTCAGAGATGGCAGAAAGGCTGTCAGGTCACCAGCAGTTCTTTATGCACCAGGAAGATTTCTGGTACTCATTTCTGTTAGAGGCTGAGTTGACCTCAGGGCCATACTGCGGCTTGAAGGATTAGGTAAATTGAAAAAATCCACCTCATCAGGACTTAAACCTGTGACCTTCTGGCTTGAGCATAGTGCCTCAACTAACTATGCTACTGTGTGCCCCCATTGTATATATGTAGTAACTTTGAAACAATTTTTTAAAAAGTGTTGCATGTAAAATGAAATCTCAGAGATATTTTTGTTAGTATTCATTTATTGTGTGGAAGTACTGCTACATGTTTTGACCCAGCTGGTTCATTATCAGGCAGTCATTAAATTAATTTCACTCGTTATTGGATTGTTTACTGAGATGGATCCAGATCGGTGATTTATAAATTTTTGATCGGTTTGCATTATAATTTTAACTGTTAAATTTAAATTATATATTTTGTTTAAAAATAAAATAATTCTTCTAATTATTTTTCTGTCATAATAGTGTATGTTGTACAGTATGGTGCTTTCTTAGGAGTCAGCGTTATTTTTTTTTTATTCCTAGTAAATGTGAAAGCAAATTATCTGTTATATTCCCATGCACTTGTTGCAACTGGTGAGGAGTAGAAACATACAGAAGCATTTTGTTTGTTTCTGTGTGTGTAGATGAGGAGAGGATTTACAGAGAAAGCTTTACCAATGAATTAACAGCAACAGAGCATGAATTCTCGGTACATTCATTTTNGTCGTTTACGCCAGCTCACTGGGAAGCCGGGATCTCTCCCTAGTCTGATAGTTTGGTCTCCCTACTGTTACAATGAATTTCACAAGCAGTCCCAGAGACAATAAAACATTTATTACAAAAGAAAATTCAGAACAACAAAAAAACAAACAAGGAATACACACAAGAGACTAGAATATTACAGAGTACAACAGACTGCTTGACCAACTCAATCCAGACCTCAGCACGTCTGATTACGCTTACGTAGCCACAGGACAGCCATGTTACGGCGCACTTACAATTCTGCTCAAAGCTCAATATGAACAATCCTTCTACCATTACAAGAAACCACACACGTGGCTTGGATTTCTCTGATTTCACATGGACAGCCAGATCATGAAATATACTCGTAATTCACTTGAAA
>NW_019727804.1:31004-82587 GCF_002891405.2 Cryptotermes secundus | reverse complement strand
GCGACCACGCTAATGCCTACGCTTCTCCTTCCTGGGAGCAAGCAGGAATGCAATTCCAGATACTTCCACCTCCAGTAACTCAAAGAAAAAAACTCACAAGGCTAACACAGGCTTACCTGGTGGGGAAGGCCCTCCCTGCCTGGAGTCTACCAGCCAAACCATCAAGAAGAATTTATTCCAGCGCTGTCCGAAAAAGAATTTAGCTGCGGGAAAACACGTCCGCACTCGACGACTCCAAGCAGGAAGAGGGCTCCCATCAGTCGAACAGTCAAGGACATAGGGCACAAGGATGACGTAAGCACGCCACGGATTATAGAATAAACAGGTGAAGAGTGGGAGGAGCCGCTGCTGCCATCTAGAAGAGGGGACCTCTATGCAATGAGCCGAAAAGATCGGCTCAAGAGCATGAATTCTCAGTAAATTCATTTTAAAAATATACTGGGTGGTTCACAACATGGAATACCTGTGTTACGAGTTCAGTTGCCTATAGGGTAACACCCCAGAAAATCTAGTTTTCTGAAAGACATACACATCACAATTTTTTGTGACAAAATCTTACCAACCAAAATTGGGGTGCAGTTTACACACAGATTATCATTGAATCCAAGTTTTTCTTTAATTCATTGTTGTCACTGAAATGGTTTCTTGGGTTTTTTAAAAGTTTCTAGTTTGAATGGTGCACTGAAACTATTCAAAACTCTGGAATTGGAATCTGCTAATTCAGGAATCAGCAGCGTTATTACATCTTGCTACACTGTTCTTCTTTAAACTTCTGTTTCCTCAAGCGCTGAATTTTCCTTGTTGAACTCCATTTTCCAAATAAATATACAAGGGTTGGAAATTTAATAATGGCAACACTGCTGTAGACGCCATGCAACGGAACCAAATAATGTCGCTTATACCACACGTTGGTTACATACCTACCTTACCTCAGAGCAAATGGACTCTCCCTTCCCACATCACGCGCATGCGCAGTGACGAGAAGAACAGAGCCTCGAGTTAGCTGGCGGTCTAATGTAGTGTTGTCACTATGTTTTCGAGACAGGGACGACAGAGTTGGATAAAGATCGAATGTGCCAGAGGCTGTACAGCATGACAGTGTCATCAAGGTCTTCAAGAGGCTTGCGGGGAATCTGCATTGCCTTACAGAACAGTGGCAAGGTGGGTAAAAGCCTTCAATGAGGGACACCAAAATGTGGCAGACATGCATCGGCCAGGTTGTCCTAGTGTCAGTGAAGAAGAAGTGTATGCTCTTTCCGCATTACTGGAGAGTGATCAATGCCATACAATTTGTGAGCTGGCCCGAGAGGCAGGATTAGTGCATACAACTGTCCTTCACATTCTGAAGGAACGCCTGGGCATGAGAAAAATTGCATCACGATTGGTTCCGCATGATTTGACGGAAATGCAGAAATGGCAAGCTGTGGCTGATTTGTTCAATCGATGGGGCTGGGAACTGCTGTACCATCCACCATATTCCCCGGACTTAAGCCCTTGTGACTTTGACTTGATTCCTAAGATGAAGGAACCACTTCGTGGCATTCGCTTCAGAACTGTTCCAGAGATTCTTCAGGCAGTAGACCGCTCCATTCGAACTATCAACACAACAGGCACTGCTAAAGGTATCCTATGACTTCCACGTGGCTGGCAACGAGTTATACACAATGCTGTTGACTACATTGAAGCACAGTAAAACTTTGAAACATGCATCTGTTTTGTATCAGTTGTAAATAAATAGTTGCCACTATTAAAGTTCCAACCCTCGTACTTGAAGAAATATGGCTGAACCTGACATAAATTATTTTAAAAACTTAATTATGTATGCAGACACCACATGTTTGAATCCAGTTTTACAAACCATAAACAAACACTTGAAAATGGATGCCATGTTGTGCTATCTGAGAACTGTAAGACATGCAGTAGGTGGTTGTGCACGGCTTTCATTCAAGCCAGGCACTGTGGTCCTTACCTTATCATCTAATGATGACACAGATTGTTTCACTGACTGCTGTCATTATAATTTGCTGCATGTCAGATGGTAGCTGTTGTAGACAATGGCTGAAGCTATGATCCATATAGCCGAACTATGAGCTGTAAATTTTTAGTTATTCATGTGCAGAGAAGGAAAATTTTGGAATAATAATGCTGCAAATAGTAGGCAGTCATGAAAAATTTAGGCTCCTGGGAGACTTGGTGTCTGGGAATTGTAGACGTCTGGTCCAAGCTACTGAGTTGAATGAACCATAAAGATGGGAGGGCCCTCAAATAGTCTTAGGCAGTTTTACTTTCATGGCCCCACATATTAAGGACATTGCTTAAACTAGTATATTTCATTAGGATCCAAAATTTTCTTATGAGGTTCACGTAAGAGGTTTTGCTGTAAATAAATTTGAATTTATATGTTCTCAGGATCCAATTGGACAGATAGATCTCAGTACATGCATCACAAAGGATGTGAATCAGGTATCACGTACTGTTTGTGCACGGCCACATACATTTTTATTGACAACTGTGCAACCAGCATTGCCTGGCGATGAGGATTCTCTGGTCCTAGAACGACGTGGCCCACACACTGTCATTCGGTAAATAAAGTTATTTTCTTATTTGTATGATCATGTTCAAATTTGACTTGGATTCCTTACTACTGCCTCTTTCATTCCTACAATTCGCACTGCAGTCCCTCAGAATACATTTTGTCTCGTGTTCTGAAACTTGCTATACTGCAGTTTGAAGGAAGACTTTTGGTGAGCGTCCTGTCCACTCCCAGATTATTTTTATATGCGTAATTTGACTTGATTTATTTTACTATACCATTGTCATGTTTTAATTTTTATTTTCCTCAGAACTTTATCTAAAAAAATATCAATCCTTATTTGTCTCTCGGAATCAGGGTAAGAGATCACGTTCTCATTTGATTTCAGTTTGCAGTCAGAATCAAATATTACATTTTTCTCTGGTGTGACTATTTTTAAAATAATTAACCTCTTGAAGATTTCTTTAAATTGCGCCCTTCCTGTACTTGCAGCTATGTTGAAATGGCGGCTATCTCTGCTGTTGCAGTGTTACCTTATTTTTTAATGTATTCTGGTTTATATCAATAAGATATGCATTCTTTGGTAAAAGGGAGAACAAGAAGAGCATAAGGTTGCTATTTGTTGATTAGAAGATGAAATACTAGCATAATCAAAGTGGAAACCTCAAATATTAAAGACATGGGTATGACTTAAAGAGTGGCTGATCACATCTCAATAGACGTTTTTAGTTGACGGTGGCTTAATATGCAATGAACATGAACTAGTTTCTATTTACTAGCTTTAACTTTCCAATCTTTGTGGATGAATTTTCTTGTGTTTTACAGACACCTACTGTCAGCAGACACACGGGAGGATCGCCTTCTGTGGTGTACACAACTTAACAAGACTCTGGACATGTTGAGGGCTTGGGGGAGTAATCTTCCAGTTAGTCCCAAGTCTTGCATTCAGAAGTCTGCTAACTGTAGTTGAATTGCAGTTACCTTCAATCATTGAACTGTTTTGTGGAAACTTCTGCTTGTTTGACTTTGTAAAGAGAAATATTTTTTTAATGCTTATAAGAGAGGAAAGGTAGCACTTAATATTTAAAAATTTGCACTAGTATTGAAATAGCTTGCTTGTACACTGTGGGTTTGGGTCATGCTCGAACAATATAATGCTCAAGGATGCATGAATATATTATAATTTAAATTCTAAAGGGCTCTAACAAAGCTGTATAACACTCAGAATTACTGACTTGATGATGGACAAAGTCAATTCTTTAAGGGAAAGACAGTCCACTGATTCAGTAGAAACTTTTAGATTTAAATGAAGAGCTGAAATTATGTAAATTTTAACAAATATCACCAATGTTCATTGTTTTTAATCACATTTTATAACTTTTCATAACAGGCTGTTATATATATATAGTTTTGAATTGTCCTTGTCTTCATAAGCTCATAGCCTAACAGCAGGTAAATGTGAATTTGCTGTTATTTATTACAAGTGGAGAATTAGTCATAGTTTTAATTTTTATCATTCATAAGTCCATCTCCCAAATGCACCTGTTAAATATACACCTCATACATCCATGATCTTCTTAGTTACAGCAATGGGCTCAGATATTTATTTGTTCAATCTTCAAGGAGTGCATCCTTTTGTGTTATCACTGCGTATATATATTGGTTTTTACTGTCGACAACAAATCGCCAGATATTTCACTCACAGTTTTATGGTGTTAATTGTACATTTATTTGGGTTAAAATACAATTTTGCTATGTTTGTGCTTTTCATGAAGCCATCATCAGGCAATACATTCTACAAACTTAAATTATCAAGTCTGTAATTTGTATATGGATCCATATTGTAATGTGTTTTAAGTTCGGATCCCACTTTTGACACCAGTGTAACATGTTTGGCTACTGAAGACGCCGTTTGGATTGTTAATTGGTTTTATTAACAACCTACAAGTCGTAAATACAATTAATTATGACACTGTTATGGGTTTACACAATTTACAAACCCTACACACTAATCTATTCACTCTATCTTCAGTAGTCTTCACTTATTTACAGTAAAACATGGGAGCTATACAAGTGTCACTAAATTACACACTCCCAATACCTTCTCAGTTATCACCACTATCACTAATTATCACACATAAAATCTTCTAACCATGCATTTGGTTCTTCTTCCACAGCTGCTATATTTCAACTGAACTTATAACTTCTTCATAATTCACTTGATACAGCTGAACTCAGTGACTGCTAGACTTCAATTGAACTCCTTAGGCACTCACATAAACCCTTAGTCAGACAGCGAAAAACGCACCTCACTTCACTGTTGCATAATTGCCATGTTTACGGAGGTGTTGCTGGGCAACTCTGCCGAGAGATGTTTATTGCAACGCTGCGTAGCAACCAGCGCACTTTGGCTCGGCTAGGCATGGAGAAACACCGCTTTCCTTACTGTTGCATAACTTGGCAATCAACCGTTTATCAAGAGCCTGTCTTCGTGGTAACTCGTTCCACATCCCGTTGCCCAACAATGGTTTGACATGTCACAATATCTTACAGTTTTGTCCATTATTATAATCAGTTCCTAATGTTTGTATGCACATTATCACTTATTTGCTGTATAGGGATGTATTGATTAATTTTAAAATTTTAATATTAACTTCAAGATTAGTTTAAAATTAAAGAAAGTAAAATCATTAAAATTTAATGGGACTATAAATTAGTATCCATATACAAATTACAAACTCAGTAATTTAACACACTGATATATTGGGTTTTTGGACTTTATCCATCGTCCTAGTTTTTAAGATAACAAATAAAAACACGACGTTTCGGAAACTGGATCTGTTTCCATCCTCAGGTCCAAAAACCCAACATATCAGTGTGTTATACACCATCGTCAGAATCCTATAGTAACTATCAGTAATTTAAGTTTGTAGAATGTATCGCCTGATGATGGCTTTATGAAAAGCCAAAACATGTAGTGAAATTGTATTTTAACCCAAATAAGCGTACGATTAACATGATAAAAATGTGAGTGAATTATCTGGTAATTTGTAGACAGTAAAAACCTATGTATATATAGACATTTACTTGTTCATTCTCGTAAGTTCACTAGCCCTGCGGGAAATATAATTTGTCAAACTGACATATAATATTTTAAGAAAACAGCTAAAATAGTGAATGCTGCATAGCATCTAATCTTGTGCAGTTTAATAAGATGTGAGATTTAGATTTTAAAATTGTTCTGCATAAACAGAATGATTGAAGTTAAATTATGGTCATGTAGGATGTGACACCATATAGTCTGGTAAGTAGATACCGTGGAGAAGCCATGTTCATCTGAAATGTTGGTATCCACCTGTAAGACTACATGGTGTCACAAACCAGAACACCGTAAGTCTCAAGTAGAATAGTATTTCCTCTGACTTGGCTTGTGTGTTGAGACACTGCGATATTGTAGGTGGGTACTGATGTTTCAGAGAAGCACACTTCCCCCATCCTCAGGGTTGAAGTGTGTAAGGTGAGGAATTAGTTCAGTTGTGTTGCAGGTTGCATGGTAGAGGTGAGGAAGTGGAGCCCAGTCTGTCCAATGGGAATGGTGAGGAGCTGTGTGGAGGTGTAGGCAAAATATTCCTCTGAAATGTTGGTATCTGCATGCAAGGCTACATGGTTCCATAATCTGAAGACCACATTATTATGGAATAATTGATAACACTGTCCAGTCTGATTCAATTTGTAGATATTTAATGACCTTACATGTTTCAGTCAGCTGTGACCATCTTCAGAAGACAAAATCAACATGTTTAGGAACTACTATTACAAAGCTCATAATACATATTTAAAAGCTATCATATAAAAATTATTTAGAATAAAAATCATATTGAATCACACTGGACAGTGTTATCAATTATTCTATAATAATTTACTAGTGTGATGGTCCAGAATGAATAAAGTTAAGAAGACTACAAGTGTGGACAGTCAGTCATGAAAACTTCAGATCCTAAGTACGATAACATTCATTAACCTTTAAAGTATGGACTTTTAAATGTTGAGAGCCTGCTGTGGCTGGAATTTAAATGACCCTAAGTCTTTAAAGTTGCAGACTTTCAGAAAAAACTACATATTTTCTGTTCTATGCCATATAGAAATATGAACTAAAAACAGCCTGAAAAACAATTAAATTTTCTATGTATACAGAAAAGAGCAATATTTACAAATGAAAATATACTGTGATTATTTTGTCATGAATTGCAAAATATCTTTTATTATATATATTATGAAATTCCAAAGGGCTTACCCATAGTTTTTTCTCGAAACTTCAGACATGTTGATTTTGTAAAAATTAATCTCACTATAAATAATCCTTTGTTCAGACTGTATGCGAGTATGAACTGTGTCACTTCACAGTTTATGATAACTCCATTCAGTGCTCACACTTTGACGTGCGTGTGCCACTGGTCGAAGCAGTCCTGGACACACAGACCAACATCACAAATTTACAATAGAAGAGGGTGTTCCTGGTTTTCTTATTTAGTGAACACACATGACGTCTTTGTTTCCTTTTGGGTGGCCAATGTTGCAAATGTTTCATCTCTAGTCGACTCAGTTGGGCCCCAGATGAACTTGGCTTCCCCCGAGAAACACCATTGACCATGATATTCACCTCATGCGACTGTACAAGCAAATCTCGCACTATGATTTTGCAGAATTTTTTACATGTCATTTTTCCATATGACTTGTGCAATAAATAGGCATTGAGAATAGTCATGTCTAGAAGGAGGCAAAACAATTTCTTTGCCGATTTCCATGTCCCGCGGGCAATTCCATAACTATTTACCATCCTGTCAGATTTATCCATAAAGCCCAATGTGCATTGTTGTCTTCAATGATTTTGTACCTCTACGAAGACACAAAATAAGAATGTTTTATAAATAAATAATTGATAATCTGACACTGACTTTCTCACTGACAATTTGCTACTGAAAACCAATCCTTGAAAATGATCCACTTCCTTGCAAGCTCAAGTAGCACTAATCTCCATGCTCAGATGAATATTTACTTCTCAGTTCTCAGTGTGCTCTATTTGGCTGACCAGGTCATGAACAGTCATATTTAAACGTAAATAGTATCGAAACCAGTACCGTGATAAACAATTTCATTGTTCAGAGCTAATGAATGAACCACTGACTTGACCTTGCATGGGTTTTTTGTGGTTTCGACCAGAAGATCAAACTGTCAGCACTCCAAAAGAGAGCACATGTACTGCGTTAGATAAATCTAACCTTCGGCCACAGTGGAGTGTTACTTCCTGTTAGATATATCTAACATTCGTATGTTAAAGATTAAATAAACTCAAAACTTTTAAGAAAATTGGCCAGATTTCAGCATATGAAAGATTCACCCTTATATGAGTATGTGAAAAGCAAGTGGTTTTTAGTATACATCTTGCTCATATCTGCTTCATGTTCATTAGTTTTAAATAATTATATTACTTGACATACTCCGAGGCACAACAGGCATCCTATCTAGTGGACACCAGTGGTGCTTTTGCTGAGTTTTAAGCAGCTGGAGCATATAATTGATCACTCATATGCATGTAGTGCTGAAAGTAAGAATGGGTGTAGCTACACAGTTAAACAAAGGTGCATGCTTTAGACACCCTAATGGAGTGTTACTGCAGAGGAAATGTTCCATATATGTTAATAGGTGGTTCATGTTACTTCAGTTTGTTGAATTCTTTAACCACGAAAAAAATTGTGTTAGGAAGTAGATGAAATCTACTAGTAATTATGCAGCAACTATGTAGGGCAGTCAAAAATTTCCCGAATTCCCCTGCAGATGGAGAAGAGAGCGCGCACACTGTTGTGGTGGGGAGCTCAGCATGTCTGCTCACAGATGCAACCGGTCTGGACAGGTTTCAGTGTACAGTGTTGTTACTGTTCCGTTTGAATTAGATGTGAGTGTTGGTCATTCGGCTCAATGTTGCAGTTGGAACAGCATGCGAACATCAAGTTCATGTGCAAATTGGGAAAATCTGCTTCAGAGAGGCAATCGGACCTGCAGCAAGTTTACAGTGATACTTTACTAAAGAAATCCGCAGTGTACAACTGGTTTTCCGGGTTTAAGAATGGGCAGGAGATGTTAAGAGGATGACCAGCACAGCAGGAGACCTTTGACATCCAGAACCGAAGAAATGATTAGAAAAGTGCAACAACTGATTTTGATGTAATCAAAGAATGACCATTGCGGAGTTGGAGCAAGAAGTTGGTATCTCTTACGGATCCATTCATGCCATTTTGTCCGATGATTTGAAGATGAGACGCGTCAGTGTGAAGTTTGTTCCGAGGCAGCTGACCATGGATCAGATGGCATGTTGCATGATGGTCGCTGGCAATCTGTTTGACAAAAGTATGCAGGACCCGATGTTTCTCAAAAGATCGTCACTGGTGATGAGTCATTGGTGTTCTCCTATGACCCGGAGACGAAGATGCAGTCATCGGAGTGGCACACAGCGTCATCTCCCCAGACAAAATTCACACCTTGTCAGATCCAAAGACAAAGTGATGCTCATTGCATTCTTTGACATCGATGGTTTGGTGCACCACGAGTTTGTACCGCCTGGACAGACTGTTACTGGCCATTTCTATGTGCAAGTTTTGCAGAGTTTGCACGATGTGGTTCGGAGGAAGTGGCAGGGACAGTGGTTTCTGCATCATGATAACATACCAAGCCACACATTGCTTGTTGTGCAACTCACCGAGAAAAACATTCCTATCATCACTCAACCACCGTACTCTCCGGATCTCGCTGCAAGTGACTTTTGGCTGTTCCCTACTCTGAAAATGGGCCTCAAGGGGACGCATTTTGCAAGCACGGAGGACATCAAATCGAATGCAACGGCTGAGCTCCAGAAGATTCCAAAAGAAGCCAACAATGACAGGATCAATGGAGCAAGTGTGTGCATGCAAGAGTCCTACTTTGAACATGATTAGGTAAGCGTTGCTGTATGTCCTACCATTAGAGTGCTATACCACCATTCTGGGAACTTTTTGGCTGACCCTCATGTCAATTTTTTTAACAAAATATTGGTATTTTCTGATAGTTGCATACCCAGGAATGGTAGGATAACTTGAAATTTTTGTTACATTTTTGGTTTCACTGCCTTTTATTTACATAGAAATATACACAATTCACTTAACTTCAATACTGTTCATTCTAGCCATTTATGAAGTCTTTTTAAAAATGCTAGCTTTTGGGATGTGACAGCTTGTAGTCTAGTAGATATTTACTTACCACTGTTTCAGAGGAACCTGCTGCCTCAATCTTCAGGGTAGAAGAGCACCTTTGATCCTGAAGATGGAGCCAGCAGGTTCCTTTGAAATGCTGGTACTTATTTACAAGTCTTATATGGCATCACATTCTAGAGGACAGTTGTTGCCTTGAGAACCTAAAATCTCACCTGTGTTTTTCTTTTTTTAAAATATTTAATACTCTTGCATGTATGATGTGTAACTACAGGCAGGTTTTTGGATTGATGACTTATTTATTGCACACTTCGGTACATCATGTGACCACAATTTACAGTTCAATATTACAGACACGGTAGTGTCCACAGTCATGCCTCCACTGCTGTTACTTAGTAGCGGCTTCCAACAGCAGACGTTCCCCTTCCTCTGGGTTCCTGGACTCAGCTGCCACCTTCTAATAGCAACAGCTCAGAATGACTGAACATCAGCAGTTCTATAACTAACTGCAACTCAAAGTCAGAGTCCAAGTTATGTTACTGACAGTCAGTCAACCAGACTGCCTTGGTGTCAAGCACTCATCTGGGGCAAAAGACCAAATTTTTATTACTGTCAGACAGTTGTGGGTGAGTTGATGTGGGGCACCATGTCTGATGAGAGGACAGGTCTGTCGTTTGCAATTGCTGCTGGTCCTCACCAGCACAGTCATTTTTGGGTCTGAAATCCATGAAACTCAAGACAATATATTAACTGTCAAAGATTCAAAACTCCCCCAACCTGCAGGACCAGATTCCTGTTATTTATATCCCCCAGGAACAGGGTGGCACAATTATAACCTTTTTGTCACCTCCTATAACTTTCAGGACTAAGACGGAGGTATTTGAACCCACCTCCACACAGGGATCTAACTGCAAGTGCTAACTTGTTCTGGTTATAACATCTCAGCACAGACTAAAAACCGTCTCTTCCATTACTGCTGTATTCTCTTGTTGCAATGGAAACATACGTTATGTGTTCAAGTTCTAAGGTCTCCGATTTTTTTTCTCATACAATAATCATACAAAAGATTTGAAACTTCTGTCACTTTTCAAAGTAATCTCCCTGCAGCCATACACATTTTTCACAACGCCGACGCCATGATTCCATGGCCGGTATGAACGCTTCTGTAGGAGTCTGTTTTGACCACTGGAAAATCGCTGATGCAATAGCGGCATGACTGGTGAATGTGCGACTACACAGAGTGTCTTTCATCGTTGGGTAAAGCCAAAAATCACTAGGAGCAAGGTCAGGTGAGTAGGGAGCACGAGAAACCAATTCAAGGTTGTTTTCATGAAGAAACTGCTGCAGACTGTCTGCTTTTACCGTTTCTCACGGTCTCTTCGCTTGCAGATTCCTTATATTTTTTCTCCTACCCTGAAGATGGAGGCGATACGTTCGTCCGAAACGTCGGTTAACACCACATATACATGGTGCCAAATCCCAGAAGACTGCTTTCTTCAAAAGTAGACTTTTTCATGCGAGTGTTCATTAGTACAGATCTCTGCTTGTTCTTAACAACTGTTATAAAATAAATTACTATCAATGTAAGTCATCTGAAATTGGCAAATTGTTTGCTGTGTATTATTAAGCATGTCTGGCTAGGTATATTTAGGTCAAAATTTCCAGGATTTCAAATCAGGAGATTTTATGCTGTCAAAATTTTGCAGCTCCAGAATAATTTTTAGTGTTTTTGATTCATTCATTCATTCTGTGATTGTACATCTTCAGCAACTATTGAATGAATTTTTAACATGGGATGACACTAGAGGTTACCACACTGCCATTTTGAAACTCATAATTGTCAGTTAATGTAGCCAGGACAGCTTTCAAGATATGATCAACACTAGAACAATTCAGTGTATGAACACTAATATCTGCATGGCATTAGACCTCAAAATGTACATGTTCCAACCCCTTGCACACTGATGACTAGACTGGCTGGATGTACTTGTATTGAAACTGGTACAGTTTAAGATACTTACTCATGGAGCTGAGCCATTCTGGAGGAGCCACCAATTCTGCAGCTACTCAAGAATATCCCAGCATTTTATGGGACCCGAAGGTTCATTACCGTGTTCACAAGAGCCCTCCATTGGTCCCTATCCTGAGCCAGATCTATCCAATCCATACCATCCCATTCTATCTCTCTAAGATCCATTCTAATATGATATCTGTTGTTAATTAATACAGCATGTCATCAAATGTGGCATGCTGATATTTCAAGGAAAGAAAGGTTTGCAAAAGAAACACTTGTCTACTTTGAAAGTCACAAAAGGGAAATGTGGGGATTTTTATGTAACTCCATTTGCCACTACACACTCTTGGTATTTATAGTCAGGCTTGACAAAGTGTTACATCAGTTCCATATAAATTAAAATAACAAAGTGAAGACTACACAAAAGTTGTGACATTTGAGGTTCTTATGGCAGCGAATATGGAGATCATGGTCTGGGATGTAATGCCATGCAGTTTAATAGATAGGTATTAGCATTTCTGAGGAATATGTTGCCTCCTACTTTAGGGTCAGAGTGACAAATTATTTGATCACTGAGGACTGCTGACTTACTGTAGGTATGAGAAATGAATATTGTTGCGTGTTACCTGGTAACCTACTTCTGTCTCATAGGTAAGGTGCGAATAATTTCCCATACGTTTTGGATTCAGTGATTATTTATTGTGCTTTGCTTCTACAATCACACACTTTTACACTTATTATCACTTGCAATATCACAATTACTGCTTCCACTATATCTCGGCAACTGCCAGACTTCCACTGCACCGAATGCTCCAAATATTAACTGGCTTCAGGGGCCGCTGCATTTCAACTGCCCTCGGTGACTGCTAGACTTCTACTGCATCGCTTAGGCATTCCAGTTTCTCTTATAAACCCTCAGTTGACAGCGGAAAATGCACCTCGCTTCCTTGTTGCATAGTCACCGTGTTTACCGATTGCCTAGCAACAGTCGCTGCACGGACTCGCCTGTTGCATGACATTACAGCCTTGTGGGGAGGGGTGTTTACCAAGCGTTGCGTAATGATGGAAGGAGTGAGGGTATGTGATGTCACTCGCAGAAACGCAGAGTTCATGTGACCCCTACTTCCTGTTGCGCCATCCACGTTACAATATGTATAAAACACTCTCATGTTGTGTTGCATTATGTTGCAAAGTACCAAGATGGTAATAACCAGAATTTTGAGTGTATAGTTAAATAGCTTTTTTATGTTGAAGCATGGAAAGTAATTTAATTTCTTACAAAATAAAACCAGGATTTACTTAAAGAAAATAAGGACATCTGACAAAACAAATGAATGCTCTTGTATTTAATCATATTATTTTGAAGAAACCATGAACCTTAGTTATACCACCATTTGGTAGCAATAATGTTTACATTAATCCAAACTTCTTTTTTTTTTCTATTTACATTTTCTAAGAACAATTTTGACTCACTGCACTAGCTTTAATACTTTAGTAGTCACAAATTCTATGAATTTATGAAGGTTCTTTGTGTTAACGCAAAGGAGGGTTCTTACATTCCACTAGATTAAAAAACTTTTTCTCTAATTTTGCCTTAAACATTATTATGTATTTTTCTTAACTGCTGTAATTCAAATTGGTGGAATGCAGAAAATTATTGCAAACACTTCTACTATGGACATCTGTACTGTATACCTACTGATGAGATGCATGTAACATTTTTGAGGAAAAATAAAAATGAATTCTGGTCCATAACTATTTTGCTGAATATCTTGTCCTGGTAGACTTAAGGAACTGTGGGACTGTCGATACTCCAATAGACAACCACTTCGGAAAGTTTGCGGGCCCAGAAAAGGGCCATTGGTTCCACCGCGGTAGATAGAGTTTTATGGCCGTTTGGCTGGTCTGTCTGGCCGGTGATGTAGGGTTGCATGCGCTAGTAGAAATAGATGTTGGCTATGGTGTGTTGGCTAATGTTGCAGCAGCTGAGTTGTCTGGTCACAGTGTGGCAGTTGTCGGAAGTTGCCTGGTCGCAGAGCGTGGTTGCTGGAAGATGTCTGGTCGCGGAGCGTGGTTGCTGGAGTGGCAGCAGCTGAGTTAGTTGTCTGGTCACAGTGCGGCAGTTGCTGGAGGTTGCCTGGTTGCAGTGCATGGTTGCTGGAAGACGTCTGGTCATGGAGCGTGGTTGCTGGAGTGGTGGCAGCTGCGCCAGTTGCCCAGTGGGTTGGGCTTGACCGCCAGAGAGCCGAGGCAGCCATCCCTGACGCAGTGAAGAGCCGATGACTCCGAAGACCGATCACTCTGGACTAAGTGTGATGGCTGACTGGCTGATGTGGTCACTGATGATTGTGAGCTTTGGGCTCCGCCTTTTATACCATGCTTGATGGAGGAGTGAAACTTGCAGTTGCGACTGTGAGCGCTGACTGGCTAGTGCACGTTATGATCTAAATGTGAGCTGGACATCGAATGCTGTTTAAATACAAGTGCTGCCAGCAATGTGATTGGTTAGCGCACATGATGATCTGCAAGTGGGTTGGACATCGAGTGCTGTATAAATATCAGCATCACCAGCAATGTGATATTCACTTAGGAGTGAGTGTTGTCTGAAAGACTGGCGAAACAGCGTGCTATGTGGGATGTTGCCACAGAAACAAGCCTGGAAAGGACATAAACAGTAGACAAAATTCCCAGTGGCAGTCTTTGCAATTCAATAAGCTTATTTTTAATTTAAAACAGTTATTTCAGCAAAACACCGAATGAACTGAATAAGCATAATAATGCTTAACATTGTATATTGTACAGAATATGTGAAATGGTTTATGTTTTTCTTTTTGTGCATAATTTATTCTATAAGATTCTAATTTATGCTACAAGATGGATTCTGTTCATCTTCAGGAAAAACTTATTCAGTTGACCCCAGTCAACATAGCTTGTCCCTATTTGAGGAAATAGATGAAAACAGGACAATGGATAATGTCCAGAAACATAAAATTTGTATGGATATTTTTATGTGTAAACACCTAAATTTAGCTGATTAGTAAATTATTAAAGTGATTTTAATGACTGAAAGTCCATATTCTGTTTTACATTTCTACTGTATTTTCTAATATTGGAATAAAACGAAATTGTTTCATGTCTCACGGACAGAAATTAGGTTCTATCAAATCATCCAAATCCATCAGAACTACAACCACAGAAATCTAAATAGTATAACTCCCACTTTTATGAGTTTCTTTTACCTGTGAAGGAATAAGTTACAATATTTGCATCACTGACCAAAATAAACTAACTTTCTTACTCTTGAACCAGCTGCAAGCTGGGTCAGATATGAAGACCCCAACTTTACAGTCAACAGTCTGCTTCGTGGTCAGGGCTACTGCATTCCTTAGATGGTAGATGAGTATAGAGAAATGGTGGTATGATGATTAGTAGGATAAAAATAAATCAGCTCAGAAAATAACTTGCTCCAGTGCAAATTAACCATTAATCCTTCATAAAGTTACCAGGGACTGACTCTGCCTCTGTGGTGAGAAGGAAGTGCCTGACTGCCTCAGCTAGTATGGTTTCTTGAGTGAAGTGTGGTGACTTTTACAACCAAAAAAGTAAATAAAGGTTATTTAAAAGAAGGAATTCAGCCTATTACAGGGAAATATCCTTCAAGGATGTTTTTAGTTTGTTCATAATGAATCTGAAGGGCTTTGGGTATTGGTTGATGGTAATTATAAATACAGGATTTGACATTCTGTTAATCAGTGACAAATCTATGTATTTATGTTTTTCTCTTGGTCAATGAGATCCTTTGCATGATGTTTAGCTCGGGTACTCCCTGCTATTTTTTAATCAGATTTGGATGTTTGGTGTAATAAATGTAACAATGAATTTATACTATCATCAGTTTTCTTGCTGCTGTTGGTAAATTTTTCTTGGATTCAATCTTCAAAATTATTCATGCTAGAAAGATTTATACAAGTTCAAGGGTCAAAATGTTCATTTCTATAACACCATCTAATCCTCTCCCATTGCTTTTGCCGGGGAGACCTGAATATTGGTCCTGTGATTGTTCAGAAACGCTCTCTAAAGACGTTCTGTGGGAATTAATATGAGGAGTTAAAGCTTTTTCTGTTCTTCCTAATATGTACTATGGATGAATTACATAAGTTCAAAATATGTTACTGTCTGTAAATAAAAATACTTTTTTCAATTTCTAACCAATCTCAATTGTTTGTTTCTGCTGACTGTTTCACTGCTGGAATACAGAAAATACATAAAAGCTAAAAAAAAAAATACACTGAAATACTACCGTTTAAAAACTAAAATTTGTTCATCTACAACAGCACAGCATTCTAGGCCCTCAACTGCAAGCCTGCAAGCTCTGCTCGCTCTGCTCTGTAACCTATGTAAACTACATTCCACTGAAAATTCATAGTAGTTTACATTTTTGCCGTTAGATGACGTGAAATATGAATTACCAACAATGGCGTGTGTGTGGTGTGTGGTATAAAGAATATTTTGAATTTTTTAAATTTTTTGTACGTAAATTTATCACGATAGTATCAAAATATATATGGTTAGTTAGACAGGCGCTTGCTTACGTTTATAAAAGTACAATATCATAGCTGTAGAATGCGAGATACACTGTTTTTAGCCAACATTCCTGGCATTCCAGAGGAAGAAAAGAAGTAAATATTCCAGATCTCGAAGATGTATACGACGATGGATGTAGATCGGCCTACACATTGTGAATGACAAAGGAAACACTCGCGTTGTCTTCTGTAATTTCAGAGTTAATTTCGGAATTACCGTTGTAATGATTAATACATGACCTGAATATGGTAATTCTGCATAAGAATGCCGCTGATCCATAGGGTGAAGCAGTCAAAATCATTATGGCTCACTACGAATTTCTTCCATTATGTGATGTGCTATTCAATATCATATCCTTAGCTTCATATTTTTGTGACGTGGTGTTCGATGTCGTGATGAGCTATGCACTGTTTGAAAGAGGTCGTATTGTTTGGTTTGCAGTATCAATGACTTTTGTTACCGCTTCTCTGGTTATAAGTCAAGCGATCTCCCTCAAATGGTACATTCATGCAAGTGAGAATCGTAGACGCATGAAAGAGAAATCGAAGAGTGAAACTGAAATTGCAACAAGTTCTCGTAACAGTGGTGAACAGTGTTTTCAGTGGCTTGTGGTAGCACTGCATGTCATTCAGTGTGGCATTCTGTGGCGTTATTTCAAGTTATTCATCCCCGTGGATCTTCGCTACGTGAAACACGAAGTACGAGATCTGTGCATGTTGCGTTTATTCCATGCCTTCTGTGAAGCAGCCCCTATGTTACTAGTCCAACTGTATTTATTGTGGCAGGAAACCTCGCCTAAAGAATTCAGTGACCTCAATATTGTCTCCACAGTTCTGTCTCTGTTTAGTGTTTGTTGGGCATTGGCCTCTTTTAGCAAGAACGTACGTCTTCAGAATGTGCATCGATTAGTTCTAACATGGCTTGGTGTAATATTCCAATTTCTTTGGAGACTTGGGACAGTGTCAGCACGTGTGACAGCTTTAACTGTATACGCTACACTGTATGGACATTGGGTTTTTCTTGTAATTGGCCTTCATTGGATTTCTATGTTTCTGTGGCTGATCTCACCGAAAAATGTATTCCATGGCGAAAGAATCTCCAGACGGCGTAAGGCAGCTTTCTCAGCCCTCATTGCCATTGTATATATCTTTTCGTACATCAACCTTCAGGTAAAGGACACTAGTGGTAATGCTAGACTGTTGTATGTCATTGCTCAATTAGCACGCTGTGATGGCTGTCATTAAATGACATATCACTTGATTAATAGGGTGCAGTGACAAAATCATTGCTGTTTTTTTTTGTTTTGCCCATTTCTGTATCTATTTTATAGGATTTGAAGTTGTCACAGTGAAGAGCACTGTCTTCTGGGATATAATGCCATGTACTCTGTTGAAAGTCACCCAGTGTTTCAGAGGAACAGATCACCTCCATCTTCAGGGTTGAATAAGCCAAGCAAGATATCAGTGTGAAATCAGGTGGCAAACTTCCTGGAGGTGATATGTCGCTCTGAAACATCGGTTGACTTTCAGCAGACTGTGTGGCGACGTATCACAGAAGACAGAACTTTTTGTATTTATTTTGCTGGCACTGACATTTAGTATTGTAGGAAACCTGAACTCTGCATATGCTGTTTTGAATGTTCCTATAACAGAATTATGTGATTGGTTACCAGAATGTAATGAAATTAGATGAGATAACCATACTTAAACTAAACTAACTAAAACCAAATCTAATTAAGTCTGAACAGTGTGTGTAGAATAGAAGTGGCATCCTTGTAACTTTTGTACAGTTGGTGTTTCTGATTAGATGGGATGCTGAGCAATACAGAGACATCACAATGAAGGGAATGTGTGGAACCTGCATTGTGGTCTGGACTTTAGATGAAATATGAAAATTATAATACCACACTAATCAAGTAATTCAAGCTCCACACGCTATATATTGTCATGTGTTTACTGACTATACATTGGGTTTGGATTTGTAATTGGATTTATTGAACACTTATACACACAACTCATTACTACAAATAACTATAGAGCTATCACAAATTCATGCACTCTGCAGTTCACTACATGTACTGAACCTTCTCAGTGTGCTGTGTCTTCACCAGTCATCTGGTAACAGTTTTCAGTGGTGGACATTCACCTTACTCAGGGTTCCCAAAGTGTCCCCATGCTTTACCTCAGCCACAAACTCCTAACAGCAATGGTCACAAGGACTGAACCGCAGTAGTCCTCTGACGGACTCACTCCTTCACCAACGAACTCGCTTAACTCCACCCAACTCAACTGAACTTGTTTCACTCCCCTCTATGCCTTATGTAGCCTTGGCATGGACCACATAGAAAACGCAGCTCTTCTATTGTTGCGTGAGTGTATGTTGTCACCCATTACCCAGCAACAGCTGTTGTTTACAGAGTCATTACTTAGCAAAGGGTCTACATGCTACATTGTGAACCAAACAACATATCTGCTGTTTGTTTACTTGCTAAATCTTGTGACACGGTAACATTTCCTGTAAAGGAAAGCCTGAAGAGAGCCTGTCCTCTGTGCTGCGGATATGAATAGAGAGCATGTGTTTACAGTTTCACACGTTTTTAACCTGAGCAAACTGCAGCAGTTCTTTGCCAACCACAGTTTTACTAATTGTGCATTTCAGGTATCCACATTTTTACATTTGTATCGAGCTCTGCCAGCTGGAACATTTTCTTTATGTATCTGTAAGTTTTAATTTGTGCACACTTTCATATCATAATTGTACTATATGTATTTCTAACATTTTTTAAGTGACTTCTGAATGAAAATTTGCAGAAGTGTGTTAATTAGTTTTGTCATGTTTGTGTAACAATCCTCCTATCCTCATGTGTTAATAGTAACTCAAAAACTGATGAATGGATTTTGGGAGTGTTACGGATATTTGTGAACACTTTCTGTTTGTGGTTAAAATTGGTCATCAGTGGACAATTTACATGAAAGGCATAGTCTTCTGTGTTTTAATGTCATGTAGTCTGGAGAAAGCCCAACATTTTGGAGCAATAATCACTTCCGTCTTTACTCGAGAAGATCAGACTTTCCCTGAACAGTACAACGTTGCAATCCAGAAGACTGTACTTTTCGTGGTGAACACCATGAAAACCTCATATCCAACTTTATCTGAAGGCCTACATGAATACAGGGTTTTGGTGGGAAAGCCAGAAATGGAAAAAACCACTAGGAAGACTTAGACTTAAGTGGAAGTATAATATTTTCACGTGATCCAATGACTATAGATGGAGTTTCGATCGGTAATTGGATTTATTGGACTCTTTAAACAACTCATGACTACACTTTACAAATCAGTGTCACAAAAAGACTGGTCTTCTCAGTCGCAGTTTTCACTGTACTGTTTGGTAACATCGAATAAAAGTGGATGATCCTCTGCTCTCAAGCTGGTAGCCATCTCACACAGACCTCCAACTCTTCTAACTGCTGTCTCAGGACTCTCCCTTATTGCCAGCTGGTCCTCATTTTATAGCCTTGGCACGGACTGCACATTCCCCGCTTCCAGCAGTTACTCCATTGTTGTGTGTTTCTCTCGCTCCACAGTTTTTGCTTTGAAATATGCCACACTGATGTTAGAGAAACAGGATGAGGTGGTTATCTGGCTTTGGATGGGGCTCAGTGGCATGGTTATGAAGCTTAAATGTTGGGAAATTCTTGACTAGCTGAGCAGCTGTTGGTTTTTCAATAAGAACTTGTCTCCATGGAGTTAGTTACTTGCTAAGTTATTACACATTTTCTTGTGTGCATTGAATAAGAGGCAAAATAGTTAGTCTCTGGTGAGTACTGATAATGACTGCAGTTCCCCAAACCCTGAATTTTCTCTGAAGCCTTGTTCTCTTTAACCGTGGTTTTCAAGTCGCAGTGTTTTTCAGAAACATAACTCCTGCAGTTGGTAAAGAATTGCTGTACTGATATTATTCCATGGGCAATGGACACATGATGAAGAATTTTCATATTGTTACAGAATCTGAAGATTCATTACATAGCCCACAATTCAGCCTTGTTCTAAGGCAATTTTCAAATTAATATCTTTTGATTGTAAAGATTAGATAGTTATTTAATCTGAACTTTCATGTTTCATTCCTGCTGGTAAAATATAAAGAGGAGTGTGTGTAGCAAAGTCCATATTTGAATTTTGACAACACAAATCCAATTGGACGTTTCTTTACCTATCTGAGTATTAATTGACCTCTTGATCATTTGTACTCAGGACTAGAAGAAGATTATGATTTTATATGTGATGCTGTGTAGTTTGGTTGACAGGGGCCAACATTTCGGAGTAATCTGTTGCAGCCATATTTGGGACAGAAGTTGAAGCTGGCCTACAGAGCCATGTCTCCAGGCTTCTGCTAGGCTGGATTTGACTTCTATCCCGAAGATGAAGGCAGTAAATTCATCTGAAATGCTGATACCTGTGTACCTGACTACATGGCATACCATCCCAGATAAATGTAATATCCATATTCACTGCTGTGAGAACATAAAGTCTCATAGACTGGTGTTACCTTGTGCTTTTGTGTTTCTTTAATGTATGTATGTAGAAGATACTACAATTTAGACATCAGATATCAGTTTTACATCATAATCAGTATGACGTGCAGTGACAGTATGATGTGCTTGAAAATTGTTTAATTTATTTTTATAGGAGGTGAATCCACGGCAAAAAATGGCTACGTTTTATGTAGTCATGTTCCTGGAAAATGCTCTACTTGTTGTGGCATGGCTTGTAGGTGTATGGGGTGAGGCGCCTTGGTACAGTAATGCTATCCCCAGTGTTGTCTTCATGTCATTTTCTACAGGAATAGCTTTCATGCTGCTCTACTACCGGTACTTTCATGTCAGGAGGTTTGTATAATTGCAGTTATTAATAACAAGCCCATTGGAAATGCTCTGCTTCTCTCCCAGATCCTTGTGTATAGTGAGTTGAGATGAAATTGGATGAAACTTGAGGCTAACTTCACACTTTCAGTTCATAATCATCCAGTGTTATGCTCTGAGAGTTTGGTCACTAGCAAAGGGTAACTATAATGTCTTTGCAAAACATGGGGCTCTCATGGCAGAAATTTTGAAGTTCACTGTCTTCTGGGATGCAACAACATGTGGTCTGAACTTCCAGGGCATACTGCCTATGGCTTCAGGGAAGAAGATGGAGGAAATATGTTCCTCTACAGCAACAGAGTACCAGACTACAAAGTATCATATCACAGAAGACAGTAATGTTTACTGTCTTTGCTGAAATACATCAGTAGTGATTTTAATAGGAGTTTTGACCAAGCAAGTTAGCTTGAACAGTAACACTCCTGACTTGTATTTCGGAGGTGTGATTCTTGACTGGGACACCAGCCTCTCTGACTGAGCTCTTTCATGGTTTTCATCAGTCCCCTTATGCAAATGTTGTGATAGTACCTCATCCTGTTTTTCCCACATCCTTTCTGATTCATTATTTGTTAATCATCTCACCATTTGACTATGTAGTTCATAGCATGTTCATGGCAGCCTAATTAATAAACCATAAATAAATAAGTAAAATAGCAAATCCAAGCTCTCATGTCCCTTTGTATGAACTTGTATTGAACTCACCACATATACATTCCCATGGCACAAAAAGTATTTATATTGAACTCACCACACATGCATACCCATGGCACAAGACAGGACTTGTATTGAACTCATCACATATATGTTCCCAATGCACAAGAAACTACTTCTATTTAACTAGTCACATGAACATTCCCATGGCACAAGAAAGGACTTGTATTGAACTCACCACACATGCATTCCCATGGCACAAGAAAGGACTTCTATTGAAGTCCCACATATATGTGGTGTGTTCAAAAAGTATCGAACCTTCTTTTTTCCCGCGTAAATCAATGAAGTGCGGGAGGCTCCCTTCGGTGGAGATGTGGAGGGGACATTCATGCGCAGTCGTGAATTTTTTCCTGCCTGCAGAAAGCGTCAGTCACTGGCAGTCGGCCTATGAGTGAGGACGTGTAGTGAGCGCTCGTCGGATTCCAGTAAGGTGTAAAATGACGGAACATGAGCAGCGATATTGCATCAAATTTTGCCAAAAGCTTGGCAATACCCAAGTGGAAACCATTCGCAAGATTCAACAGGCTTTCGGGGACGATGCCATGAGCAACTCATGGATAAAGGAGTGGTACAACCGCTTCAAAGATGGCTGCACATCAGTGGACAGCAAACCGCGTTCAGGCAGACCCTCAGTAAGCCAAAATGAGAATGTCATTGAGCAAGTGCGGACTTTGGTCATGGAGGGCCATCATATCACAGTCCAAGAACTTGCAAACAAAATAGGGGTAAGCATTGGATCAGTACATTCAATTTTGACCGAGGATTTGGGCATGAGGAGAGTGTCTGCGAAGTTCGTACCAAAACTGCTAACAATGGAGCAGAAGCAACACCGTCTGGAAATCGCACAGGACATGCTGGACAATGCAAACAGTAACCCCAACTTTTTGAACACTGATCACAGGCGATGAGTTGTGGGTTTATGGGTACGACCCGGAAACCAAGATGCAGTCGTCACAGTGGAAACATCCGATATCCCCGAGGCCAAAAAAAGCACGGCAGGTCCGCAGCAATGTCAGGGTCATGTTGGCCGTTTTCTTCGACTCCCATGGGGTTGTGCATCATGAGTACGCACCACAAGGCCAAACCATCACAAAGGAATACTACCAGGAGGTCCTCCATCGCCTTCATGACGCTGTGCGGTGCAAACAACCGGATCTGTGGGCAGCAAAAACTTGGCAGCTCCATCATGATAATGCACCCGCCCATTCTGCGCATATGATTCAGACTTATGTCGCCAAACACAACATCCCTGTGGTTCGTCAGGCTCCCTACTCCCCCGACATGGTTCCGTGTGACTTCTGGCTATTTCCCAAGCTGAAAATGTCGCTGAAAGGAACCCAATTTGAGTCAAGAGAAGACATCATGCGGAATGCAACGGCCCGGCTGATCACCATTCCAAAAGACGTGTTTCAGAAGTGTTTCCAACAATGGCGGAAGCGCTGGGAGAAGTGTGTGCATTACCAAGGAGACTACTTTGAAGGGGATTAGGGTTTTGTACCTCCAAATCAGTAAATTTATTTCTGCCGACCAAAGTTTCGATACTTTTTGAACACACCACGTATGTTCCCATGGCACAAGGAACTACTTGTATTGAACTCATCATATATACATTCCCATAGCACAAGAAAGGACTTGTATTGAACTCATCACATATATGTTCCCAATGCACAAGAAACTACTTGTATTTAACTCATCACATGTACAGTCTCATGGCACAAGAAAGGACTTCTGGCATGGTACTCTTTTAACCCATTTGGTTTTAAGGTAATATCCAGAAACATAATTACTTACTTATGGAGCTGAGCCCTTCCTGAGGAGAAGCCAAATCTGTAGCTACTCAAGAATTTCCCTGCATTTTATGGAACCCAAAGGTTCATTACCACGTTCACAAGAGCCCTCCACTGGTCCCTATCCTGAGCCAGATCAATCCAATCCATACCATCCCATTCTATCTATCTAAAATCCATTTTAATATTGTGTACCCACCTACGACATGATCTTCCCAGTGGTCTCTTTCCTTTTGTCTTTCCCTCCAATATCCTATATGCATTCCTCTTCTCCCCCATTTGTGCTACATGCCCTGTCCACCTCATCCTTCTTGACTTGATCAGTCTAATTATATTTGTAGAAGAGTACACATTATGAAGCTCCTCATTATGCAGTTTTCTCCAACGTCCTGTTACTTCATCCCTCTTCGGTCCAAATGCTGTCTTCAACACCCTGTTCTCAAACACCCTCAGTCTATGTTCCTCCTTTAATTTCAGAGACCAAGTTTCACACCCATACAGAAACATAATATTTGTATTAATGTTCCATCATCACAAACTTTTAGATCTTATTTACATTGCTGTGGAGTGTATATCAGAAATTCTAATGGGTTGATGTTACTGTTGCAGGTTGCGTTATGAGGCGGGAGGTCGACCAAACTCGTACAACAATAATTGTGATTCAACTCAGCATTTATCTGGGAATAGCTATGGAGAAATTCAACAGGGCAGCAAATTGGATGATCAGCTTACAGGAAATAAAAATCAGGTATCACCTTCTTGTACTCGTCGCCTTGTAAAGAGTAAATGCATGGCTAGCAATCAGGTTCCCCTTTGCCCAGGTACGTCGCGTGTTTAGTTATAGATTGGTAGTTTACCAACATTCATTTGGGATGTGATGCTGTGTAGTCTGGTAGATGGGTAACAGTGGCATCCTGAAGATGGAGTTGGCTGATTTCATTAAAACACAGGTGCCTATGCACCTAACTGCGAGTACACATTATATGTCAGATATATGTGTATGCTAAGTAAGGTATGGTGTAAGGTCTTTTCAGTCTGAGTGACCTCCAAATACTGAGAAAGTACATCAACGATGAGACAAACATATCAGTAAAACTTGGATGATAACTTATATCTTATCACATCTTGTTAAGCTGGAGTGACAGACACAATGCACACAGAGACATCTGTAACACTTGAGAGCAAATTGTAAGACCATGTTGCTTGTTGCACTGCCGCTGTATGATTGTTGCCATCCATCGTATTTGTGCAGGTTTGCATGCATGAAGATGCTGTCACATGTAGGGTGGTACGCATGATGAAATGACAGGTTCTTGGTTGGTTGATTTGATTTATTAGCAGCTTGGTTACACACACTCTTAATTACAATCAAATTACAATGCTATCGCTGATTTACACACACCACACTGTTGCACGCACACACTAGTCCTCTATGTGTAACGTATCTCAACACAGAAATTAACAGTGTCACTGGATCACACACTCCAATTATAACACATAAACACAGTCTTCAATACACACTTTAAATCTTCACAGTTCTTTTATGCACTTCCCTTTGCTGCCACTCTTACTGTTACTTAAACACTCAGACACTCTCAAATACTCCAAAACACACTAAAACTGAATTACTGGTGTTATTCTCATTATATAGCCTTCGCACCAACCATGCACAGAAAACAGCCTATATTGTTGGAACATGTTTACTGAGTGATTGCATAGCAGTGGTCATGGCGCTGGCCACATAGAAAATGCTGCACTCCCACTGTTGCCCTGTGTGCCTTCGGTTGCAAGGTGTTTAACAGTCAGGTACCTAGCATTCCTCTGTCCATTCATGTTACAATAAAGTTAATTCTTGCCCACATATATTCACATCTCCTCAAGTAAATTAACATTTAATAGTAGTTCAATTACAATTCTTTTTGTCAAACTATGGTATTTTTTAAGCAACATTTTGTTACATTTTTTGTTAAATTGTCTTATATCATGAAGAAGTCTGCCCATGTAATTATTCAGATGAAAATCTTTATCCTTATTAATTGTTCTTTGTAGAATCCTTTTTTAAAAAAAGATTTGTGAGGGCCTCATGAAGTCTTATGCTGCAGTACTTGTTTGTGTGTGCAATAACACCTCAATGTACAAATGGCATACAGTTCATTTTGCAACACTCAGCAAACAATGTTTTAATTCAGGCCAAGTTCATTAACACAAAATTTAAAAACCAATACATAGAATTTGGGATCCCTGGTTTTTTTGACTGCATCCATCATCCAGTATCCCAAAGAACGCAGTGTTTCGTTTCTGAAACACTGTGTTCTTTGGGATTGTTAAGTGTTGCCCATTACATGATTTGCAGTGATTCATGCTGTATGTCATCTCACCCTGGTGCAACTTTCTAGTTGATTAGTTTGTTGCTTTTCTTGCTGACCTTCTGCCGCTTTCTTCATATGTGGGATAGATTTTTGTTTCATTGCCTAGTGACCAACAGCATGGCCACTAAATATTAATAATGAAATGGTTTTCAGGGCTGAAGGTAGCATGGATAGTGGGTATTTGCAGTTTCTTGCAATGCCCATCATTTTTAGTCATCTGTGCCACCCCTTCCCTACATCCCCACAGGAACTGAGAGTACAGTGGAGTTGTAAGATTTATTTCTTTACAATTATAAATCACTCCATCCAATGTGACTTGTAAGTTTTTTACTACATAAAAACTTAACACCCTTACATGTTTCGGTCTCTGTGGACCATCTTCAGAGGGCAAACATCACTACAAATAGGAAACCACCATCACATAATTTGTTTACACATAAAGTACGTACACTTATATGCTACAATACATAGTACACAGAATAGAACATATCACAAACACAGCAGTTTCCTGGGAATGTAAAGTTTTTTAAAAAATTGTATAAAATTCCTTGATGCCAAATAAAAGTTTTTTAGATTGTCAATAATTAAAATTCGTAAACCATGCAGGCTCGTGTGATGGACCAGAATGAAACAAATCAAACTACAGTAAAACTTGGTTATAGCAACATAGGTTTCTGCGACACCTTGTCTATTGCGTCAAATATTCAATGGTACGAACTAATTCCTCATAAAGCATCTGTTTTTATACCTTGCTTAGTACGACATGCACAAATGCATCAACCTCGTATGTAACGTCATTTTCATTCCTGAATTTCTCTGATATGGACATTGAACGTAATTTAGAAAGTGTGTATTGGGCAAGTAACAGGAAACAGATGAAGATAACTGATTACTGTACTCGTATCTAGGTACAGTAAGGCACAACAATTGATGTAATCTACTGTAATTTGGTGAGTAGGCCTACCTTTAATATACAGTATTAGTGCGGTGTGTATTGTCAGTGAAAAGCGCTGTAATATGTCTTTGATATTACACATTTGGGCAATTCCACGTTAATGTTACGTTAGTCTGTACTTATCTACGTATTTCACTAAAAAATGCAACATTTTAACTCGGTTTTTGGTATATTTTTACGTGACTAACATAAGGCTACTCTGGAAGTGCCCATTTCGGTTACAACGACATTCGTTTATAACGACACTATTTTTAGGTTCCTTTGATGATGTTATAACCAAGTTCTACTGTATTTCTTTATGTTTTGTTTATCTGTACTGTCAGTGGTTCAGACTATATGTAATGACAAATGATAGGATGATTACTAGATAATGAAAGAATATGGAAGGAAGTGCTTATGGCTTGATTTGAGGTCCTATCCTGACATTTATATGGAGGGACTGAGGGAAACAATGAATATCCAGTCTGTGGGCTAAAATTTGAACCCTGGAACTCCAAAATATGAAGCTGGATGGCTACCAACTCATCCATGATGTTCAGTTATACAATGTAATTAGGATTTTTCCTTCGTATGGAAATAATGAAAATATGAATACATTGCACGGGTATTTATTACAATGTCCAGAGTTGCACTGTTTTGTCTGATAAACTGATTTATGTGTCAGGACATGGACTGCAATGGCAAGCTTAGTGAAACCAATTGTTACCAGCGTCACAACAATGGCTACCACCCATACCACCATGGCGGTATCCCAGGTGTATTTAACTGTCGGTTTAGTAATCCTGTAGCGTCTGCAGCAGCAACGAAACGTAAGAAGAAGAAGCCAACTACTTTTGTTCCACCACCTGTTGTCACCACAATTCCATCCATGGGTATGGTTCTGCAGCAACACCACCAGCAGCAGCATCAGAACTTGATGCAGGATGCTTTCAGCAGCAACCTTGCACTGCAGATGCAAAGTGCTGTACCGTTCTGGAGACGTCCATTGCCCAGTCAGCATAACCACCAGGTTTGCTTCCTGCACTTTGAACTCTGATGTGACATGTAATATGGGAATTGTAAATTTTAACCATTTCTTGACTGTAGTGGAGCCAGACAAATAATTCATATGGATTCCCCCAGCCCCACATTCTGTCTACTACCTACCTTTCCTCTGCCCCTCCCCCCATACCATATCTCCCCACTTCCACTCCTGTTGTTTATTTGTTCTACAATGTTAGAGCAGTTAGGCAAGGAAGACATAGTGAGGGAACAAGCCCTCCATTCCTACCAACCTTTATCTCTGCTTCCCTGAGAATCCTTTGGCTGGCTGAAGAATAGGAAACCAACTGAGTCAAAGAGGCATGTTCTTTTAGGCCTATTATGATCTAAACTCTTTGATTCTTGGATGCTGATCTACTGTTATATGTAATTGAGACATGTGTTAAGACATGGCAACCTTTCTACTTTTTCTGCTAGACAGTTAATTATTCTATTTTATGAAAACAGCCTCTCCATTCTTGTGCAAGCTAACTCTGATTGTATGTGACAATAATGTTACAGTAAACGTGACTGTTATTTTGGACATGGTCCTTCTTCTTGAATTGTTTCAAGTACTTTTTTGGAAACTGAATATGTTTCTGCCATCTGGCATAAGGGGGGAGAGATTCCTATTCAGTTGGAACTTTTAGAAAGACTTGTTCTCAATCACTGGACCTGGTGATGGAAAGAGATCCAGTATACAAAAAAATTCAAGGTAATAGACAATGTCAAAAATAGTAGCTATCACTCACTCACTCATAAAACTGAGCCTTTCTTGAGAAGCTGCCAATTGTGCAGCTACTCAGGAACCTCCCACCATTTTTTGGAACCTAAAGGTTCGTTACCATATTCACAAGAGCCCTCCACTGGTCTCTATCCTGAGCCAGATCAATCCAATCCATGCCATACCATCCCATCCTGTCTAAGATCCATTTTAATATTGTCCACCTACCTACATCTTGATCTTCCTAGTGGTGTCCTTCCTTCTGGCTTTCCCACCAATATCCTAGAATGCATTCCTCTGCTGTGTCTCTAATGTTCTTATTCTTAGTGTTCATTGCAAGCGCATCAGTTTTGCCTTTCAGATATTCCCTATTTTTATTCCTGAAATGCTTGTTGGTTTCACATCTTATATTGTTTACATTATCCATATTTATTTTGCTTTGATCCTATAACCAGTGCAACCTGGCTTGTTTCCTTTGATCTAATAATTTTGAGCATCCTTCATCAAACCATGGTTTATGCTTCTTCAATTCATAATAATCTAGTTGCTCTTTGGCAGAAATTTTTATATTCTTTCTAATAGTTTTCCAAGCTTTATTAATATCCACCTCAGCCCTTAAATTTTCCAAAGCTGTGAACATATTTATGATTTCGACACGATACTGCTTCTTACCCTCTACCTTGTTTAATTTCTTGAGATTGAACCTCTCCATATGAACTCTGTGCGTTGTTTGTTTACTCACTGCCAGTCTTTCCCTAAACTTTGCCACCATCAGGTAGTGGTTAGTATCACAGTCTGCTGCCATGAATGATCAGACATTGAGTATACTTGAATGCCATCTCCTGTCTATCAAAATATTTTCAATTTGGTTGTGCGTCTTCCCATCAGATGTCCAAGTACCTTTATGAATATTAGGATGTGGGAACATTATGCTTTTGACAGTAAGATTTTTTGATGTGGCAAAGTCTACTACTCTTAACTCCATTATCATTACTAATTTCATGCAGTCTCTCATTCCCAGTTGTTGGTTTGAAAATATCTTCCCTCCCTACTTTGTCACTGAAATCTTCTATCAAAATTTTTATATGGTATTTCAGGAATTTATCAAATAAATGTTCTAGTTCTTCATAGAACCTGTCCTTTATGTCATCAATTTTGTCTTCTGTTGGGGGCGTGAACATTAAGAATTATATCACACCAGCAACCTCCTAGTATTATATATGATATCCTATCACTAACGAACTCTACTCTCTTAACTGCTGATATGTTTCTCTTATGTATGAGAAAACCTGTACATAATTCATGATTCTCATTCTTCTTTCCATAGAAAAATGTATATTTGCCTGCCGATTCAGTGCCACCTCCATCCCCTCTGACCTCCTGTATGACCTCTAAAGCTACCCTAAATTTTGAGATTTCTTCCACCACTACCCAGAGCGAACCTGCCCTATACATACTTCCAACATTCCAAGTACCGAATCTCCTGTCCATTTTCTTTAACCTAGGTCGTTTATCCAGAGGATCCATCCAGGTCTGAGACTTTGTGTGCATTTTTGTAAGAAGCTTATTTTTTATGGTGAGAAGTTGTAGCCCCATGCCCAACCCCCCAGCTGGAGGGCCACCCCTTGTTGGCTGCTCGCGACTTCTTATTCAGTATATTTACAGCTACCTTCCATATCTGGAGGGCATCTCCTCCATCCACAACCTGAGGATGCACCTTGCTGTAGTGACAAGGGACCCACCTGACATGGAAAAAATAGTTATCCTTAATGTAATTCTTATGGAGCCAGTAGAGCTATACAGAGGTCATGGAAAGAATTGGTCAGGTCCCTCTGTATCAGTTCCCCTTTCAGCATATTTCCATATGTTCTCCAGTTATATAGCCATTCTGTCTGCAAGATATCTGTCATGGTAAAGACAGTAATAATTCATTAGTGACAAGTGGATGTCATAGGCAGAAGGAACTGGAAGGTCTGCTGTATAGGCCTGATAGTAATAGGGTTGATAGAGAATAATTTGTCTATATGTGACATTTACCCTCATGTTTAAAACAATTATGAGCAGAAGTCTTTATTTAGATATAGCATAACCCCAAATTTAAGTTGACAACACAGGAGGGGATGAGCGGGGTCCTGCTCAAAGTGGTAAGTTGGCTGTGAAACTTCTGTAATTAAGATGCAGATTGTGATGTACTGTGTGGAGTGCCTTGAACTGTAGATTACATGGATAGCAAAAGATTTATTGTGTTGCAGTGTATTAGAGGGAGACCATTTGCCTAAACTTTACATAAAAACCTGTTCAGAATATTTTTGCTACTTTTTGAAGCAAAAATACGAAAGTATATTTTTTTAATGGTACTTAAACACTACTGGGGCCCTTGGCAGTGTAGCTGGTTGAGGCACTATGCTATGAGCTGGAAGGTCGCAGATTCAAGTCCCAATGAAGTGGATTTTTTTCAATTTACCTAATCCTTACAGCCACACTATGGCTTTTGGGTTGATTCAGCTTCTAACCAAAATGAGTACCACGAATCTTCCTGGGGGGTAAAGGGTGGCCGCCATGTAAGGCTGACAACCTCACTGCCATCTGTGAGCCGATTGTCTAGAAAATGTAGGAGCCTCAGTATCTCACAACCCTATGGGTCTTCACGGCCTGTTACAAGGATACCTTTACTTTACTTACTTTTTACTTGCTTGATCACTATTAAATATTCTATTTTTCTGTTGCTTTATGAACTATTGTCATGTTTGAAACAAGAGAGATTAAAAAGATTTTAGGTTTTCTTGGCAGTGAATACTAAGACTGCTCTTTTGGTATGTGATATTGTGCAGTCTCCTGGGTGCTTACCAGTATTTCAGAGGGACCACTCATACCTTCTTCTACACTGAAGATGGAGACACAGGTTCCTCTAAAGTGTTGCAAGCCATTTACCAAAGTAACATCATTACATCCCAGAAGATGGCAGTCTTACGAGATATCAGACATCAAGAACTATAAAATTACAAAAATCCCATATGTTTGTTGCACTGCATCATATTCTCTTACCAATTCTACATTTGTACCAGGTTTTAGCATGAAGTGTATGGTGTCCAGAAATAAATGATATGAGAAGTAGGATACATGAATATAGTTTTGAATGATTTCAGAACCCACAGGGCGAGTTTTGTTTTAGATGAAATGTCTTAAGCATGCTTACACATTCCAATGAACATATTGATAATTATACCATTATTGTGAGGGATATCGTCCATTGTCTTATATGTGTTCTTTATACACATTATTGTGGAGGTTTCCTTTACGTCTGTCTTCATGTGATTGTATTTTTTTTTTTTTTCAAGATTAAAGGCAAAGATTGAATTGAACTCAGGACGTTTAGAATAGGAGGGTAATAAGGTAATCACTAAACTAATGGGCTGCCCAGGAACACTTGTTATGTTACTTAGGCAGTTACTTCCAGTTCTATACTAGAGAGAGACTTGCTTGCCTGTTCTGTTCTGCCATTCACATAAACGCTGACTTTGTCAGTTCCCCAGTGATACTGTATGTATCCATATGGATGATTTCTTCCTTACACCATTACATTTTATAGCGTTCATTCCAGAAGGGTTTTGCTGTTTGACTTGGATGTTTCTGCATTTTCTTATTGTGTTCATCTGTGGTGTTGACTGCCTCTGTGGTCTAGTGGTCAGAGTTCCTGGCTACGGATACAGAGGTCCAGGTTCGATTCTATGCTCTACCAGATTTCTTCTGAGAAGTAGTCGGTCTGGAACAGGATCCACTCAGCCTTGTGATGATAATTGAGGAGCTATTTCAAGGAAATAGCAGCTCCAGTCCAGAAAACAGAAATTAACAGTCATGGGAATTCATTGCGCTGACCACGTGATACCCTCTATTCGCTGAAGTTGGCACTGAATTCGCCGACAAGCACCAGTTGCTTGGTCAGTATAGTTTGCTTGTGGACTAAAATTATGGAGTGTTTTTNTTTTTTTTTTTTTTTTTTTTAGTGATTTGGGTTTCAAGTGGTCTTCCTGCCCCACATATACAGGGTAAATTATAAGTCCCTCCAGGATTTCCGAACTCGGCGACGCAACAACCAAGACAGACACAGCAGAAAGGAGCATATCAATAGGTATAGAATCTCTCCAAGTTTATTTGGTTAACAGGTGCCATGGCATACTTGCAGGTTTCACTGCTAGGGGGCAGTCATGAAATATGGCAAAGACAGGGGATAAGAAAGCATTCTGTGTCTTGGAATTTGCCAAAACTGTGTCAATTGTGACAGTGTAATGAAAGTTTCGGACCCGAGTACTGTATAGAACCACCTATGGATAAAACAATTCATGAGTGGTACAAGGTGGTTCAAATATGACCGGGACTGATTTTTTTTTAACCAAAATTGCCAAACACTTACTTGCACATGTCAGTCTTCAATGTACTGCCCTCCGTAGTCAACACATTTTTTCCAACGTTCTGGAAGCATCCTGATACCCTTTTCAAAAAAGTTTTGTGATTGGCGGCATATCCACTTCCAAACATTATGGATGACGGTGTCATCCACAAACCGCATGCCTTGCAAGTCTGATTTGAGCCTTCCGAACAGGTATAAATCACTTGGTGCCAAGTCAGGACTGTACGGTGGATGTGTCAGAAGGTTCCATTTCAATTTCCGGAGGGTTTCAATTGTTATTTTGGCCGTATGGGGGCGTGCATTGTCTTGAAGGAAGGCTACCCGCTTTCCACCTCTCTTCCGCTTGGATCTGAATTTTTCCTTCACGTCTGTTGCCAGGAGGTCTGAGTAATAAGCTGCATTGACTGTTGTGGCATCTGTCAGAAAGTCTACATGGATAACCCCCTGCCGGTCCCAGAAGAACGTTTCCATCACTTTTCCTGCTGAACGGCTCCTCCGCGCTGTCTTGGGTTTGGGAAAACTGGTATGCCGCCACTCGCGTGATGATTGCTGGGAGTTGGGAATGAAGTAGTGCACCCACGTTTCATCAGTGGTCACTATAGACTTCAAAAATATATCACCTTCATCTTCAGACTGCTGTAGGAGATGACTGGCAACTTGCATGCACACCATTTTGTTCACGTCCATCAAAGTGCGTGGTACCCACCATGCATTCACCTTGCGATAGTGCAGGTGGTATTTCATGATGTCTTCTACACTTCCAACACTGATGGACAGCATTGCTCCAAGTTCCTTGATAGTGATGCGCCTATTCTCACGAATAAGTGCGTCTGCACGATCAATGTTTGGCTTGGTGACGGATGTTCGCGGCTGACGATCATGCGGTTCATTCTCCATGCGCGCTCTGCCATCTCTGAAGCACTTACACCACTCAAACCCACGGGTCCATGAGAGAGACTCTTCCCCGTACTGTTGTTGGAGTCTGTGGTGAATTTCAGGGGACGGGACATTTTCTCCAACAAAGAATTGATCACAATGCATTGTTCCACGCTCTGCAGTACCTTCTGTTCACTCATCACCCTAGCAACTTCCAGACAGGCCTGAACAGGTTCTGACCCTAACAGGAGGGAGGGTGGAGGTTGTGGCTTCACTCTCTCAAGGTCGCACAGCTGGTGCACAGTGTGGCTTGTTTACAAAAAAATCAGTCCCAGTAATATTTGAACCACATAGTACAAGAAATTTCATCAGTGTGGCTGCCTGTACACTGTGAAACAAAGAGGCCTGCTGGGGCCATCAGCCGAGAGTGTTGAGCAGGTGCAGCTGGTATCCTTTTGTGTGAAGGTGTTTATGCTTGATGTGCCAGGCACTTGAATGAGGCATCTGCAATTCCTGGCTCGCACGATGTGTTGACTTCTCAGGGCTCATGTCAAAAGATTCTCGCACACACACTCGACATTCCCGGCTGATGGCCCCAGCTCGTCTGTTCATTCTGCAGTGCACACGCAGCCACCCTGCTGGAATTTCTTGTACCACTCACAAATATTTTTGTCCATAGGTGGTTCTGTGTGGTGCTTGGTCTGAAACCTTCATTGCACTGTCAAATTTGACTCAATTTTGGCAAATTTGAAGACACAGAATACTTTCTTATCCCCTGTACTGACCACATTTGATCATAACTGCCCCCTAGTGGTGAAATCTGAAAGTATGCCATGGCACCTATTACCCAAACAAACTTGGAGAAATTTTCTGTTTAGTGATATGCTCTTTTCTGCTGTGTCTTATCTAGTTGTTGCACTGCCAACTTCATAATTTCCATATGGACGTATGAATTAAGGCTCCCGCACACAGACACGATACGATTCGGGACGATATAGCACTCGGGAATCTTTGACACCTGATAACCAGCTGGCCATGACTCACACTCAGTCAGTATCTATACGTATGTGAAACGACATGGGTAGCCAAATGGAACAAATAATAGTTCATCAAAGAAAATGCTTTATTGTATGATGCTCGTCATCCGATGTACAAGGATTCACGTGCTAAGGATAGAAAGTGGAAGGAATTGGCTAATACAATGAACAGAGACAGCAAGTAGAAAAATTTGTATATATTTATATAGGGTTAAGTATACAGTAACTTTGGACACTCTTAATGTAGGCTATGCACCAGTTCCGTTCACTAACACGAATTCCAGGGCAGTCATCTAGTTGAAGTACTCAACAAACCGCTCTCTAATGGCATAGCTACCGTTTGCCGCCCTTGGGAGATGTAAAGGTTGGATAGGGAACATTTCTCCTTCTAATGGCTCCACTCGTAGCAGTTCTTCCCTGTACTTTTCATCACAGTTTTTGAGACTTAGAAAATTATGAAGCAAACGCGCTGCTGATACAATGTGTTTTACATGTATATTTCCTCCCATCAGTTCTATGGGTCTCAAAAAAATCCTCCACTTCATGGCAAGAATAGGCTTCTGCCAATTGGTATATTCTTTAGTGATATCTTGCCTGATGGCCCTCAAGATTTCATCAAACCTGTCAATATTCATCCTGAAATATATGTAGAACAATTTTTCGTCCTTCAGGAGTTGGGGTATCAATGTATAAAACTCCCCCCAATTAGTTAGTTAGTTAGTTATTGGAGAGGGTGGGTTTCCCCATGCACTTAAACCAGTATTGGTCCATTGTGCTTCCCCCTATGATATTCTACCAGTCTCTATACCCTACCGATATTGGTGCGTACCATCAGTCCCGACCGAGCCAGTGAGTTCAGCCTCTACTGCCTTGGCGGTATCTATAATGCTTCCCCCATCTATCAGAGGCGTTAGAGACTACTGTGGGCGGAACGTCCTTGAATTTGGCTCAGTGACCTCCTTTGGAGATATGAGGTTCTTTTACGTACCGTAAAGCTACGATACGGGACCCACGGCTTAAAGTCCCTCCTGGAGGACTTGTTCCCTGAATTTTTCTGCCCTTAAAAATTCCACGACCTCCGCCGGGTTTGAACCCGCGTACCACGAGTCATGAGGTGGCAACGTTACCTCTAGAGTACGGAGGCCACTAAAAAACTCCCCCCAGTTCCTCTCTTGACAAGTTTATATCATGAACCCAAGTGATTCGTCTCTTTCGCCTAAAATAGGAACACACATAGCAACCACTTCTGCGTACTTAATTAGAGACTCGTTATGGAATTGTAAACATTTGTACATATATGTGACATACTGAATATGTGGAGGAAAAGAACTACGCAGATTTTGTATTCAGTAAAATACTGACCGTGATTCACCTCCGTCTTCATCAAGAGCGACAGCTAAAAGCAAAACTTCTTCCTCCAAAGACGGATCCATGACTATTTACCGCTGCGATACAGCGCGGTCTACCAAGTGCGCTCGGTAGACCGAAATACCGAGGTGATATACCGACTGCGATAATATCGCGTTCCTCGGAGTCCCGCGCCAGTGTGCGGATCTCCATTTATCGCAGTGTAATTAGATATCATCCCATACCATACCGAGCTGAGTATCGTGTCTGTGTGTGTGGGAGCCTTTACCCTGTATATTTCCTTCTACACTTCTGTATGCAGTTGCTTGATTCCAGTATCTTATATTTTTGCGTGCTGTGTGTGAACATCAAAGGGAGACTGATATAAAAGAGAGACAGGAAGACCACTTCAAATCTGAAACATTGAACATAAATACAACACAGAAATTGGAGATACATTGAAGTCCACATTAGGGTAACTAGGGCATTTCCTTACTCAGGAACGACAGTTTTCGTGCAGGCTATAATGTGAAGACCTAGGATCCTTGCCATCCCATATGTCCTGTGTTTTTGAACTTTGCACATAGCTTCACTTTTTGAGAAGTTTTTCTTCAGAAATGTATGAAGTTACATATATTGTCACCTGTTATTAGTGACTATTGATGGGGTTTCGATTGGATGATTGGATTTATTGCACTTGTATGCTCAACTCATAGCTACAAGTAATCTGGCTCTATCACTGATCTATACATTTTGCAGTTCACTGATACACACACTAGGGCTCTCTTTCTTCATTAGTCGCATCTTGGCAGCGGATTTCAACACAGTGCTTAATACCAGTCTCAATGTAATTGCAACACACATGAAGTCTTCTTTGCACAGCCTAATTCATTTCTTGCCATCTCAAGAGACTCTCTCAATTATATTTCAGCTGACTTGGGATTCTTGTTATTTAGTCTGAGGGTGGAACCAACAGAAAACACTGTTTCCAATGTTATAGCTAAACAGTAACTAAGTTGTTGCTTGCTGCTGTGGGAATTTGTTTACTGAGCCATTGCATGATAATGAACTCTGGCTTCACTATTCCCGCTTTCAAGCATCATGTCACAATATAAAATAATTTTGTTCTTATATTTTGGCTTACAAAAAACAGGATGCCACACTGTTAGACTGCAGAACATTTTCTATACATAGGATACCATGAAGCAAAGACTTGATCTTGTTGCAGGGCGGCTCAAGTGAGAATGAAGCAAGCAGTGTGGGCTCAAGGGTAAACATCCAGCAGAAGCTTCAAGAGAAGAAACAGAAGCAGCTTGCAGAATTACGTGTCATAGAGGAAGAGATCAAGCAAGGCAAGATTCAACGTCCTGGAGGTTCAGGTGGAACCCCTTCTGGTATTGGAGAAGACTTGGGGTCTCTGCCTCGACAGCCAATCCCACGTGCAAAGCGACATAACCAAGGAGGCTGGCCACCTCCCTCGCCACCAAGCTCACGTGCTTTACCTCCACCTTACACTTACCACCTGTTACCACCACCAAGAGCAAAACATCGGTCAAAAACACCAGAAATTTTGTTGGCTCCACACTATCTGGAGAGCAGTGGGTTGTACTATGGGTGGGAACATGAAAGGTCACCAGTTTACAGACTTTCAGATGATGAAGCTATAGACAGGTGTGTATCATTTGCTCTTTTTGTGCATTACTTCCCTACTCTTTGTCTTGGTTAATTCCTTGTTAATGCAGTGTCTTTTCTAACAGAGTTCTATAGTATAGTCTACAAACTTGCAATCATTTATCTCAATTCTCTGACTTAGTTTTGATTTATATATTGGATAATGAATGATTGAATGTATAAGGGGTGGGCCTTCTACGCCATTGCACCGCGACCTACAGTGATCTATTGTGCTTTGATTTATATATTGATTATTTATTTATATGTCAAGTACAGAGGTTTGTTAGCTTAAAAATGATTATTGAAGGTGATATGAAGTAATGTTACAGGAATGATTAGTTATTCTAACAGTCTTCACCTATAGGAAGTAAGAAAAACCATGCATAATCTCAAGACATCCAAAATTTGATCAGGTGTACACCAAACACAAGGCACATCTGAATGAAACCAGCTAATTTTAGCATCACATATTACAGTCTAGTATGTTTGCTTTTAACATTGATTGATGGGAAGTTCTGCATTTGCTGTAAAACTTTTAGTGCACCCATGAAGCAAGGTTATGACCTGCTTATATGTCTTGAAAATCTTGTTGCTTTAACTTTACTTGTGTTGTAAGCAGTCATTTACTCAGATGTGTTATTTTGTGTTCTAAAATGCCATGTGTCAGGTACACATTGGAATGTTGGGTATTCATGTGTGATAACTGTGTGAAAAATGATTCTACTAAGGACACATTTTCAGTGTAAATTTCGGGATGTTGTAGTTCCACATAAGTTAGATTTAGCTGGAGTACTGGAGGTCAGATGGGATGGAGGTGGCATCGCACCAGCAGGAGACTATACGTTTTTCTGTGGAAAGGGGAATGAAAATCATAAATTAGGTACAGGTTTTTTTGTACATAAGAGAATCGTATCAGCAGTTAAGAGGGTAGAGTTCATTAGTGATAGGATATCATGTGATATCATTGTTATGAATGTTCACGTCCCAACTGAAGATAAGATTGATGACATAAAGGATAGATTCTATGAAGAACTAGAACATGTCTTTGATAAATTCCCGAAGTACCCTATGAAAATTTTGTTAGGAGATTTCAATGCCAAAGTAGGGAGGGAAGACATTTTCAAACCAACGATTGGGAATGAGAGTTTGCGTGAAATTAGTAATGATAATGGAGTTAGAGTAGTAAACTTTGCCACATCAGAAAATCTTACTCTCAAAAGTACAATGTTCCCACATCGTACCAGCCATAAATTCACTTGGACATCTCCTGATAGGAAGATACACAATCAAGTAGACCATATTTTGATAGATAGGAGACGGCACTCAAGTACACTTGATGTCCGATCATTCAGGGCAGCAGATTACGATACTGACCACTACCTGGTGGTGGCAAAGGTTAAGGGAAGACTGACAGTGAGCAAACAAACAACACACAGAGTTCATATGAAGAGGTTCAATCTCAAGAAATTAAATGAGGTAGAGGGTAAAGAGCAGTACTGTGTTGATATCTCAAATAGGTTTGCGGCTTTGGAAAACTTGGACACTGAGGTGGAAGTTAATAAAGCTTGGGAAACTATTAGAGAGAATGTAAAACTGTCTGCCAAAGAGAGTCTAGGTTATTTTGAACCGAATAAGCATAAGGCATGGTTCGATGAAGGATGCTCAAAATTATTAGACCAAAAAAAAACAAACAAACCAAATTGCAATGGTTACAGGATCCAAGCGAGTTAAATGGGGATAATCTGAACAATTATAAGATGTGAAACCAGCAGGCATTTCAGGAACAAAAAGAGGGAATATCTGAAAGACAAAATGATGAGCTTGCAATGAACAGTAAGAACAAGAACATTAGAGACCTGTATAGAGGAATAAATGATTTTAAGAGGGGTTACCAGCCTAGCAGTAATTTAGTGAAGGATGAGAATGGTGATCTGCTTGCAGATTCCCGCAACAGTTTGAATAGGTGGAGGAACTACTTCTCTCAGTTATTGAATGTACATAGGGTCAGTGATGTTAGGCAGACAGAAATCCATACAGCTGAGCCGTTAATACCTGATCGTAGCCCTTTTGAGGTTGAAAGTGCTATTGCAAAATTGAAACGGTATAAATTGCCAGGTAGTGATCAAATTCCAGCACAACTTATTCCAAGCAGGAGGTGAAATATTACATTCTAAGATTCACGATCTAATTACTTCTATTTGGCATAAGGAAAAATTGCCTGATCAATGGAAGGAGTCTATTATTGTACCAGTTCACAAGAAGGGTGATAAAACTGACTGTAGTAATTATAGGAGGATATAACTGCTATCAACTTCATACAAAATTTTATCCAGTATTCTTCTCTCAAGGTTAAGTCCATGTATAGATGAAATTATTGAGGATCATCAGTGTGGTTTTCGATGTAACAGATCAACTACAGATCAGATCTTTTGCATTCATCAGATATTGGAGAAAAAATGGGAGTATGATGAGACAGTATGTCAACTATTCATAGACTTCCAGAAAGCCTATAATTCAGTTAGGAGGGAAGTATTGTACAATATTCTGATAGAGTTTGGGATACCCATGAAACTACTTAGGTTGATTAAAATGTGTTTAAACGAAACATATAGTAAAGTCCATGTAGGTAAACATTTGTCTGATAAATTTCCTATGCAGAATGTTCTAAAACAAGGAGATGCTTTATTGCCACTCCTTTTCAACTTTGCTTTAGAATATGCCATTAGGAAGGTCCAGGGAAACCAGGTGGGACTGAAATTAAACGGCCCACATCAGCTGTTGGTCTATGCCGATGATGTGAATCTACTGGGTGATAATATAGATACCATAAAGAAAAATACACAAACTTTAATTGACGCAAGTAAAGAGGTTGGTGTAGAAGTAAACACTGAGAAAACTAAGTATATGTTGCTGTCTCATCACCAAAATGCAGAGCAAAATCATGATTTAAAGTTAGGAAACAGATGTTTTGAAAATGTGGCACAGTTCAGATATTTGGGAACAATGATAACAGATCAAAACCTGATTCAGGAGGAAATTAAGAGGAGATTTAACTCTGGTAATGCTTGCTACCATTCAGTCCAGAACGTTTTGTCTTCTCATCTGCTGTCCAAAAACATAAAAATTAGAATATACAAAACTATAATTTTGCCTGTGGTTCTGTATGGGTGCGAAATGTGGTCTCTGACATTAAGGGAGGAACATAGACTGAGGGTGTTTGAGAACAGGGTGTTGAGGAGAATATTTGGACCGAAGAGAGATGAAGTGACAGGAGGATGGAGAAAACTGCATAATGAGGAGCTTCATTACTTGTACTCTTCTCCAAGTATAATTAGAATGATCAAGCCAAGGAGGATGAGGTGGGCAGGTCATGTAGCACAAATGGGGGAGACGAGGAATGCATATAGGATATTGGTGGGAAAGCCAGAAGGAAAGAGAACACAGGGAAGACCAAGGTATAGGTAAGTGGACAGTATTAAAATGGATGGGATGGTATGGATTGGATTGATCAGGGTCAGAGACTGGTGGAGGGCTCTTGTGAACACGGTACTGAATCTTCAGGTTCCATAAAATGCTGGAAAGTTCCTGAGTAGCAGCACAATTGGCGGTCCCCATCTGTAGTATGGGTCCTTTTATCATGCCGAGTCATATATGCTTGTCCAAAAGTACTTCATATTTGGGTTCCATTGATCACTACAGTAGAGCCTGTATATTCCTGCTCTGGTATCAGCCTCCATCTGCAATTGCAGTGGGGGAGTCCAATGGGGACCTCAGTTTCAGCTGTTAGAGCTGTTTTCATTTCTCCAGTAGTGCTCAAGCAGACCATCCTTTGCAATTTGCTAAGTTCAGCTCTGCTTGTTTTGAATTTGACCCTAGGCCACCACACAGTGTCAATGTAGGTAACTGTGGGTCTTACAACCACTGTGTATATCCAGTGTACCACCTTTGGCCTTAGCCAAGTTCTTCCAAACATTCCTATGCAGTTCCATGAAAGGCCCTATAGGCCTTGTTGGTTATCCTCTTCAGCTGCTTTTCCCTTGTCAGCCTCTTGTCTGAGGTAAGTCCAAGGTACTTGGCTTTACTGGACAGTTTCAAGGAAGGGAATGGGTTCCTTGAAGATCCCTAATGGCAGGTATTAATACAGTCTTATTAGGGTGATGGACCAGTTTTTCTATCCTACCATTGTTAGACTGTGCCTAGGGCTTTTTGTAAGACCTCGGTCACAGTCTGAGGGAATTTTTCTGTTGATTAGGATTGTGATATCAACTGCATATCCTACTGTATACTAGCCACTGTCATTAAGCCCCCATAGAAGTTTATCCACAGAAGGGGCAAAAGCCCACGTTCCTGCAGGCATCTCTAGCTGTGGACATCTTCAAGGTTTCTCCTGAGAAAGTGGTTATTACGTTTCTGCTTTCCTTCATGGAGCAGATCCACCTGCAAATGGTAGGCCCAATACCATGTCTCCCAGCAGCCTACTGTTACTGCCTCATATCTTTAGCCATGGTAGAGGGGTCATACCATCTCTCGTGGAGCGGGGGAGAGCAGTCTTGTCAGCCTACGTCAGCGTGGGTACTACCAGTTTGGAATGTAGCGTCTTGGAGTGTGGTCAGGTGTATAGTACTACTCCTGGTCTCCGTAGGCAATGTTTTCCACTCAGGGAGTAGCTCTGAACAGCCCCACAGCAAGGGTATAGCTTTGCGTGCCCCACAACAGCGTTTACCTTTCCGCGCAGCTAAAGTTACCAGGCAGTAACAGTATGTTAATAAGTGGTTCTGTCAAAAGCTCTCTCTATGTCAAGGAATGCTCCTAGGGCTAATTCCTTGATCCACTAGTGGTTTATGTCCATGTTACCACATTGTGAAGTGCAGTTACCGTGGATTTACCAGTTTAGTAAAGATGTTTGTTTTGATGCAAAGGTTACTCCTTCAATTTACCATCCCTAATATGTCTATCCACGAACTTCTCCATCATCTTCAGAAGGAAAGATGACAGGCTGATAGGGCAATGAGCCTTAGCGTCAGTATAATCATATTTTCCAGGCTTTGGTATAAATGTTACTCTTACCTACCTTAAAGCCATAGGAATATATACATGTTCCAGGAGGCTCTAAATATGCGGTACAGGCATGGGCTTAGATGCTCCATCCGCTGCTGCAAAAGTGCGGGCACAATTTCATCTGTTCCTGCTTATTTATATGGTTTAAAGGTGCATAATGACAATCTAATTAGATTGATTACATTCTCCCCTGCCCATTCTGCTGCCCCAGTCCATGTTTTGAATCATCACTGAGCTTTGATAGGAAAGGAACTCTGAACAGCTCTTTCAGAATTTCCCCTCCAGTTTGGGTGCATTACCTATCAGGCAGTGTAATAGTGCTAACCCTGTTGGTTGCATGTTTTGCTGTGATCTTCATGAGTTTGGTACTTCCTGGTACGTCAGTGATCTCCTGGGAGTACTTCCTCCATGAAGACCATTGGGCTTTCCTAATTTCTTTGTTGTAACAGGTAAGGACTTCCTTATAGGTGTCCCAATGACCTGTCCTTTTTACTACGTTAAATGGACTTCTTGTTCTGGTTCTCAGTTTACTGAGTTCTTGATTCCACCAAGGTACGTTCCTCAGTGAGTGAGTGGTCTTGGCTGGACAATTACACCAAGACAAGACAAGATGATAGCCTTTTACAGTTGGCCAACAGCCAGATCTACATCACTTATCATATATATATACTTCATGACATGTTCTCAAGGTTTACCCTTGTGTTGACTCTGTGTTACTCCCAGTTGGTTCTCTTGGGATCCCAAAGTAACGCTATTTATAGCTGTGTCACCCATTTGAAAACATATGTACCTGTGGTCTGATAAAGAAGGCTCATCAGATACATTCCATTTACTTACCAGGTTTCCTATTTTGTTTGTCCCTAGTGTCAAGTCAACAATCCTCTTTCTCTTGGGAACTACAAAGGTAGGCTTGTTACCTTGGTTATGAATATTGAGGTTTGAAGTCTCCAGGTATTCCATAAAGCTATAAAGCTTTTTTCTCTGGGATTGATGCCGGAGCCTGTGGCGTGTGATTTACATTCAATGATGAGTTGCTTTCTTCTGCTGCAGCAGTAGTTGATGATGTCCCTCAGTTACCTAGTTGGTGGTGTGTTGTCTGAATCATGTGGAAGGTACACTGAGTTACGATGAGCTCCTCACAACTCCCTGCATATCTGTATATTGTCCTCATTATTGTTGCATCCCTAAAACAGAGCTCCAACAAAGGTAGGGCATTAATGTGGTTCCTTGCATCAATACCCGACCCTACATTACCATCGGGTAAAGTAAAAAAGTAAAGCTATCCCTGTACCAGGCCGTGAAGGTCCATAGGGTTTGTGAGATGAGGGTCCCACATTATCTAGACAATCGGCTCAAAGATGGCGGTAAGGTTGTCAGCCTTACACGCGGGCTGCACTATACTCCCCAGGAAAATTAATTAATTCCTGGTGCTCATGTCTGTTAGAGGTTGAGTCGACCCCAGGGCCATAGTGTGGCTGGAAGGATTAGGTCAATTGAAAAAAATCAAATGACCACCTCATCAGGTCTTGAACCCATGACCTTCCAGCTTGTAGCATAGTGTCTCAACCAACTATGCTACCATGTGCTGCATTACCATTGGGTGCAACAGAAAGAAAACCATTCCCCCCTAGCTGGTTATGCTTCTTGTTTGGCCTATCTAAATCCAAGGATTCTGAATAAGTGCCACATCGAGCTGCTGGTATAGGACTACCATAGTTGCTTTGCTGTGGTGTAAGTTAATTTGCCTGAATTTTGTGGTGTTATATGTTGTAATTCTCCTTACGCCTTCTTACTTGTTGCATTGGGAGGAGGGTCTCTTTCCATCCCGTTCTCCTTCCCTTCTCCTTTCTTGGCAGACCAGTTTCCCTCTGAAAGGGATTCCTGATCTACTGGGGCAGGATTGACAGTAGGAATCATTTGCCCCACTGTCTCTGTTGCTTTCCTCCGTTGAGTAATCTTGGTCACAGAAGGGACGAATGTAACAGTCCATTCCTCCACAGAGACAGATCCTGAGGATGATGTGCTCACTGTGACCCCTTCTTCCTACTTGGGCCCTTATGTAGCTGTCTGAATTAGGGGATGGTCAGTTGATTTTTTTGTATAATCATGTTTCTGTGACATTCATCACTTTCATTTCACAGTTGGATATTTCTTTTGAGACATGTAGCAGGTGACTTGGGGATGCACGTGCCCGGTATCTCCAGTCACCTGTTTATTCACTTGTCTGTTGTTCCTCTCGAAACTAGGATGTCTTAGGAAGAAGTAACAGAGCCTTAACTCAGTGCTCAATTAACTCTTTGACTGGCGCAGGCGTGTTTTAACACCCGGACGATGCCAGCCGTTCCCTGGCGTTGGCGTGTTTTAACGCTTTGACAATCTCTTCCCTTCTTTGCTCTCTTGGCATTCATCAACCAAAGACATATATATGATAGTTTTTGTGCTTGTTTGTAAAGAACCCTTGTACACTTTGTGGGGGTCTATATTACTGTCAGAACCCTCTGAGAAGGAAAAGGTCAGAAAATATTTCACATTCATTCAGTTTCACCATGTCTTCTTGCAGCAAGTGTCAGCGTGTTCCTACAGACCAGCTGGAAAGTGTTGTGAACGAAATTTGTGCTGATGATGATAGTGGCGATGAAATAATGATTCCTGAATTGGATGAAGTTGATAGTGACAATAATATAGTGATAGACAATGATCCACAAGACAGTAATCATGAACATTTACCTACCACGAGTGCGGTGCCCGACACGCCCATCTCATGGACGTACGGAGACATTGTACCAACAATAGTTCCATTTGCTAGTAGTTTCGGGATCAAAATTGATATAACACATAAAATGCATCCCTTTTCATGGATTAAAATTTTTTCTGGATGACGACTTGGTAAATCACATCACAACTGAAACCAATCGCTATTCTCACCAGCACTTCAACACACATGAGTTAAGCTCCTCACTCTCGAAAACACAATTACAATTATGTCACATCAGATGAAATCTGGACATACTTAGGAATTGTGTTCATGACAGGAATCGACAAACGCCCTGAAATTGAAGAATATTTGTCCACTAGGCCCCTATTTCACACTCCATGGTATGGACAAAACATATCTTTGCGGTTGAATAGTTTCATTCTATTCAGAAAGAACACGACAAACGAAAAATACAAGAAGAGAAATTACAAATTCAAAGATTTTATATTGGACTGTGTAGAAAAATGACTGAACCAAACAAACAGGTGGAGAGGGAGAAGAGTCAAGGAATGAAGTGGATGACGAATCTATTGCGTCAGACTCGAGTGCAGTCACGCCTCCGCCCTCGACCTTGAAAAGACCACCAGTGAAAGAGCCAGTAAATCGTCTAGAGGGTGGCCTGAAAATTCACAAAATGGTCCATGTTCCTCCCAGTAACAAGAAGAATGGTGCCCCGAGAAAGTGTCGCGTGAGTGCTAAGCACAAGATTAGAAAAGAAACAAATGTCATGTGTGCAGGCTGTGGTGTGGCTCTCTGCAAACTTTCATGTTTCAATGTTTATCACACGAAGAAAAACTAATAAAGAGGTATGGAAAGGCATTTATTGCATAAAATATTGTCTTTTAATTAGTTCCTGAAAATTTCGTTTTTAAAAACCAATTTTTGTTGAAGTTGTTTAGGAAAAAGTAACTACATGCATTTTAGCAACATAAGGTTTAAAGGGCCTGCCAGGACAGGGGTGGGATTTAAATACCCTTCTCGCCAGTCAAAGAGTTAAGCTGATCAATATGGCGCATCTATCACATTAATAGTGTCATGCTAATAAAGACTTGAAACTGCGAATTGGTGTTTGAGTGCTGAGTGTCCTACACCCAAGACCCCCCCCCCATAATCACCCAAGTCACGGCCAGTCAACACGACCTGAAAGGAGTTAGATTTCTCTACTGGAAATAAAATGGGTACACTTCTTTGTGGTCTCTCAGGACTGTAATGGTCCCCTGAAAGAATCCTGTGAAGATCTTATACCTGGTCTCCATGATGGTTTTAAGGGAGTCCCAGTCTAAAAGAAGAACAAGCCTGTGGCCTTTCAGCCGAGATTGCCAATTCTGCACCTGCCAGTGCTCTGTATGAAGCCCTGGGTTAAGGACCTTAATCCACTTGAGCAGCTCATCAGGATTCTTGGCAACTTTACAGGCATGGGGAGGTACCTGGCATCCATAGTCTTCAGCCTGGCCCCTGAATCCAGCATGTGACCACATTTTTTTTATTATTATTACTAGTGGGGTAGGACTAAGTCCCTTGTACTGCAGCCACTTCTGGCCTATTGTACCATTCCCTGATGATAGGTGAGGGTGATTGTGGAGCAGTTGGTGGAATGAAGATTGGCAGAGGAAACCTGTTGCAGCACTACTTTGTCCACCACAAATCCCACTTGACCAGACCCCGGGATCGAACCCAGGCCGCCGTGGTGGGAACCCAGCGACTAACCGCTTGAGCTATGGCGTGGCCCTTTGACCAGCTTACACATGCATAAGTGCAACTGTCTCCAGCCTGAAGGATCTCAGGTTTGGCAGTTCTCCTTTCGGAGTCCCACGTAACACCCTTCCCATTTCTTCAAGGATGTCGTCTTGGTTGTCCTCTGTCAGCTTATCTTCAGGATAGTTTTCCTTGAACATAACTATCTAGATATTGGTCAGAACCTCCTTTTGTATACCTGGTCCACTGTAGTCCCTGGGCCTTTTTGGAGGACTGACCTTTTCCACAGGGGTGGTACCCTCAGACCTTGGCCTTGTATAAGTCCCAGTTGGGGTTTCTCCCAGCTTAGACATGCCTATGATTCCAGAATTCTGCATTCCCTTGGTTCATTCCTGGCTTGCCCTTGCTTTTTTCAGCTTCCAGCATCCAGACAATTTTACCTTCACTACGTGGAGCCTGCCTACCTTCTACTTCTTCAGGTATGCTAGAACTACTAGCTTCCTGCAGTTGTGTGTCAGAACTGCTGACTCTTTGATGTTACCTTTGGCAGGTTTCTCAGGACTCGTTTGTCCCTGCCCTTGACTGAAACCTCAGCAGGGGGTTTGCTGGTTAAGCCAGCCCCTCTTGATGGTTCACCAGAGCTCTCAGACCCCCACTGAAGAATTTTTGGTAGAGAACCTCTTGGAAGAGTGTCCATATTTCTTTTAAAGTCTTGTAGATCAGGTTTCTTTTTTGTCCCACGAGTAAAGGGGATCTAAAATGTCACCACCCGTAGCTCACCATACAAATGGAAGGCTTGTATACAATGGGGTGCTTACCGGTGCCCAAAGGGGATTCTTCCAGGACTCCACTATTGCTCATTTGGCCAGGGTGTTCATGGATGCTATGAGGGAACTGTTTAGGGACACAATTGCAATAGTGTCTTGTTACCAGCATGCTTGTTCCCTGTCCTTAACCCATGTGGCTTATATATATAAGGAACTGCGAAATGTAAAGTCTTCAGGTGACACCCTCACACAACGGAAGGGAATATTTCTGTATTTTTCAAGAACCTCAGTGTGTATCTAAACTTTTTACAGAGGTGGAACAATGGTGAGCATTTCCAGTGCCTACTCTAATGTGAGTAAGTTCAATTAGTATCATGTTTTCTGTTGGCTGTAAATTTTGTTTGTTTATGAGTCAGAATACACATGGATCCTACTTGATGAGAGGAGTGTCTACTTCTGCTTGGTGGCATGTAGTGTCATGGCAATAGATCTTGCTGTACTTGACTCCCACAATGAGGCTGTCTTTTGAGCACAGATTATCACTAAACATGCTTTGTGTTCATTTAAACATCATTTCTTGCAATGCTGCTAAACAGTATTACTTGCATTTTAAGTGTGCACCACCTTTGGATTGGCATGTAAATAACATCTGACTTGTATTTGTAGGTATTCAGTTGTGCTGACTGAGGTTATTCATATTTTCTGATTCTTTGCACATAAATCCCCAAAAATCCACCCATATTCATCATTCATGATCATACTGTCATCTCAGTAATCACTTCATAACCTCATAGCAAGATTGGGAAGGTACAGTCCACACAGTTTCCACATTCACTTTTTGTACATTGCCATTCTGTATTTGTAGTTGAGAGTGTCCATTTCCATTACTATTGTTACTGTTATTACCAGGACTCCTGTTGTTTATGTTATTGTTACAATTGTAAGATTGAGTGTGACTATAGACAGGGTTCAGATTTGTGTCTCAATTTATTGAACACTTATATACACAACTTGTAACTACAAGTAACTATAACAGCCTCACTTGTTACACACACTAAAGATAACTGTAACTGCAGCACAAATAAAGCCTTCTATGTCTTTCACTAGTCGTTTCTTGGTAATTGATTTTAACAATGTCCTCTGCTTACATCCTTACTGGTGGGCGAATACCCCACAACTCACTCATTCCTCCAACTGTCTAAATCCCAGGCTGACGGTCATCTCACACCAAACTTCTGCTCTTCTCTTCGCTGTCTGACTGACTGCAGCTTCCAACTTGACCCACTTATAATTTCTCACCATGGATCACACAGAAAGCATTGCTCTTCATTGTTGTAATTCAGTTGTTTTCATGGGAATATGTTTGTTTGTGAAGCTGTTATTCAGCAGCGGGTCTATGTGCTACGCTGTTAATAAGGTTCCTGTGGTTACTGCATTTTGGTTTTGGCACTGGAATTTCTCCATGTCATAAGTTTATCAACCTGTGATATTGTTATTACCAATTTTAAGAAATTTAAAACTACAAATTTGGAGTGACCATCAGTGATATAACATATATCAAATTTCATCAAAATTCACCTAATTCTTCTTGAGTTCAAACATGTGGATGGATAGATCGACATGACTAACCCTGTATGTGTTCATTTCTTTTACGTTATGCAAAGACTACACAATAAAGTACAGTAGCAAACCATCACATGATAAGAAATTTATTGAATCTATAGACGGGGTAATGAGATAAATACATTGCTCTGTTTGTAGTGTTAATTACATTCTTAGCTGTAGAACAAGGATCCCAAATTGTGTGTTAATTCTCATGAGTACTTGCCAAGTTGCCATTCCTTTTCTTTCATGATGTGTATGAAGCTCTTAATGTCCTGTTCTGTTGTGTGTTAGGGACTGTAGCAGTGAACGAGGCTCTAACTACTCAGAGTCGGGGAGAGGCGGCAAAAATGACCTGTTGGCACGAAGTAGTGACATGGCAGGTGACTCTCATTCCAATAGTACCCACCAGCAGCAAGCAATGCTGATGTACAAATCATATCGCATTCCATCTGACATGGACTCTCAGATCTCACTTCCAAGGTCATATACACTACCTCGGGAGTTCAAATATTACCGAAGACCGAAGTCAAGGAAAGCCATACGTTCGGAACATTTTGTGGCATCCACAAATTCCAGTGATGGTAGGTTAAGTCATTACTTTCAAAACCCTTCTACTTATAAAAGGCTAATGCTTGTAATACTGTTAGTACATATGTTAGTAGCCAGAGTTGGCAGCCATTATGGATAGGAGCAAGCGGTCGCAACAACAAATGGAATAGGAAGTTATTCTTGTGTCAGAAAAGTTCCCAATATACCTCTAGATAGTTGCATCACTTGGTGCATATTGTTATTCTGTCAAGTTTAATATCTTAGTATAAATGTTGCTATCCTTCCAGAACTTTCAGGTTTATGAGGTAAGGAATGTTTAATGTTTTGTTTTTATAGACAAAATATGTTGCACATGCACAAAAGTCATTTTTCTGTTATGTTGTTGTTTGCTCAAAATTCAGTGACGGTGTTCATAAGTGCAACCATTTTCCATTGATATTGCAATAGGTGTTATGTTGGTGAAGTAATGGAAACACTGCAGGAACTGAAATAACGGAATAAATTGTAGGTGTAGCGAATATATTTATACTCGGTGTTGTATTATTACCGAATACATGCATGAGAAGACCATCACAGTACAACTCCAATTATACGAGGTGTGTTCAAAAAATGACGGGAATTTCCGTATTTTGGAAAAAATATTTATTCATTCGTCTACATTAATGTTGTCGCCTTCAAAATAGTCCCCATTCGATATTATGCACTTACGCCAGCGCTTCTTCCAATCATCGAAACACTTCTCAAACTCGATTTTTGGGATAGCCTTTAGCTCTTTCAGCGATGCGCTTTTAATGTCATCTATGCTTGTAAAACGACGGCCCTTTAAGGTTCTCTTTATTTTTGGAAATAGGAAAAAGTCACACGGAGCCATGTCTGGCGAATATGGAGGCTGGGGCATCGTTACAGTATTGTTTTTGGCCAAGAATTCACGAACAAGCAACGAAGTGTGAGCAGGTGC